>NC_142868.1:104237500-104537500 GCF_051225735.1 Oryctolagus cuniculus
GGATGGAGTCCCTGGCTCCTGGCCACAGCCTGACCCTGACCTAGCCGTTGAGGCCATTTGTGGGTAAACCAGAGAATGGAAGACCTTTTCTCTCTCTCTCTCTCCCTCCCTCTCTCCTTCCCTCCCTCCCCTTATCTATTGCTCTGCCTTTTAAAGGCCTTCAACAGAAATTAACAAATCTTTTAAAATAAATAAATAGGGGCTGCAGCTGTGGCATAGTGGGTGGGGCCACCTCCTACAGTGCTGGCATCCCATATGGGTGCCAGTTCGAGTCCCAGCTGCTCGTTGTCCCATCCAGCTCTCTGCTATGTCCTGAGAAAGCAGTAGAAGATGGCCCCAATGCTTGGGCCCCTGCATTCGTGTGGGAGACCCGGAATAAGATCCTGGCTCCTGGCTTTGAATCGGCTCAGCTCTGACCATTGCAGCCATTTGAGGAGTGAACCAGTGAATGGAAGACCTCTCTCTCTCTCTCTCTCTCTCTCTCTCTCTTTCTCTCTCTCTGCCTCTCCTTTTCTTTGTGTAACTCTGACATTCAAGTAAATAAATAAATCTTTAACAAATCCATTGTTAAAAAAATAAAAATAGAGTATGAATTTAACTTTAAGAAACCCTCTGAGACATGTCAATAGTTTAAGAAAACAGCAATTTCCTGCAGGCAGCCACTAAGCAGTAGCTTTCAAGGTGAAAGGTGCTTATATGAATAAGATACGGATTATCCCAGCAGGTATTTATACTGTAACGTAATATAAATGCCTGTGCCCTGACGTGGGATGATGGGCAAGGGCACACAGGAGACAAGCACAGGCATGAAAAATGCTCTCTGTGTGAGCTGGGGTGAGAAACCCAGGAGCAGTCCCCACACCTCCCGGCCCTTCCGCCAGCCTCAGCAACTCTGTTCTGAGACTGTAATGTAAGGCTCAGCAGCCGCCTTTGCACGGCCCTCCCCGCTCCCACACCAGTTAAGGGAGGGCCCTCTGCACCCCCGGAACTCATTGCCCAGAGTGATCACGCGTCTGACACGCACCCTTGCTTCTCCAACTGCAGGCTCCAGGGACACGCCTGACAGGGTGGGGGCAGTTTGGGAAGAGGGGTCAAAAAGGAGGAGCACACCCGACTCCACGCAAAGTCAGGTCCCAGAGCCACTCGTGGAACAAGGGACCACCTACAGGAGACGGTCTGGAAACAGGGTGGGTGAGGAATCAGCGGGGAGCGGGGCCCCAAAGGACCACAAGAAATAAGGAGCAGTCACAGGTGGGCCAGCAGAGGGGGCTGCAGACGGGAGGGTCCCTGATGCCAGCTGGGGTGGTGGGGGACCTTCACTGATCACCTGGTGGGGCCTGAGGAGCCCACGAAGCCCCTCCTTGTCCAAATCCCTCACTCACATCCCACCCCCACCCTTCTCTCTGCTTCCTTCTGTGGCCTGTTCCCTGCAGATCCTTCCCTGTCCCCGTCCTTCTCTGTCTTCCCTAAGCAAAAGCCAGCCTGGGCACAGCTCTGAGAACCTCTGCACCCCTGCACAGCGTGTGGAGTCACCTGCACACCCCTTCCACCAGCTCTGCCATCTCAGGCAGCTAACTACTCTTCAAAACTACCCCCAAGTTCGTTTCAATCTCAGCGAAGGATTGTGGGACTTTTTTTTCATAGCAAACACCTGTCTGGCTCAGATGTCTGTTGCATGTTGTTTTTTTGTTTGTTTGTTTGTTTGTTTTTTGACTGCCTGGCTTCTGAACCCCCTTCCCTTTTTGTGTATGAAGAATCCCCACCTAGGGGAGCTGAAAAAATTATTCCCTGTCCCTGCTGCCTTCGCCACCGGAGAACAGGTAGGGTAGCGTGCCCATCAGAGCACTCACCCCATGTTTGGAGCAAGGAGATGAGACGTGAGAAGCAGAGAAGGTTAGATCCTCCAGGGGCGCGGTGGTCAAAGCAGCGGCCTCCGTTCCCAGGAGCGGAGGGGAAGGACACACCGCCTTCCGCCACGCCACGGCACACCTGGATGCCGGGCGGCGTGGGTCCTGCGGAGGCTCCAGCTTGCTCGGCTTCCGGTCATTCCTGCCTCTTTTCCAAGCCTGAATCTGAGACTTTCCTTATGGCAATTTCCTCATCTGCTTCCGTTAGAGTCCACTTCTGGAGGGAAAGAGCAGAGCAGAGTGCAGGGGGATGAAAAGCAAGGGTTGGGTGGGGTCAGAGCCGGCCTCGGTAAAAGGATGAGACCTACACTAAGCCTTAAAGGAGGGCAGGAGTTGGTCCCTTGGGTGTCTCGGTGAAGGGCACTGCCGGGACAGGAAACAGCCAGTGCAGAGGCCCTGAGGCAGGGCTGTGCGTGCCATCAGCTGGAGTGGAAGTGCAGCGGGAGAAGTCACATGGGCTTTGCTTGACCGCAGCACTCTGCCTCGTCATCTGAGTGCAGTAGGTACCAATGCTGGCTGCGAGCAGAGGGCTGCACAGGCTAAGTCACAGCATGTAAAGGAGCTCCTTGTCTGTGGCATTGAGAACGGCGCGGGGTCAGGCCAGGAGCCACAGCTCGGAGACCACAGCGTGGCCCAGGTCACCGGTCAGTTGAGACAAATGGTTGCATCTTATATGCATTTTGAAGAACAACCTGATACACTGGGTATGAGCCCCAGGAAGAGGAGCCCAGGAGTGCTGAGCCCTTTGGTCACTGTTCTGTGTACTTGATTTGAGATGAGAAAGGCACACGCAGAACAGTTATTTTTTGCAGGTGGATGAAATTAGAATCTCTATCTTGGAAGTGTGAATCTGAGATGTCCTTTAGTTAACCAGCCTCTAAAACCCGGGTCAGTGTGGTCCCTGGCCACCATGGGCCATGGTCCCACCAGTACAAGAGTCCAAGACCTGCTTGGGGACTAAGACCTTAACTGCTGTCCTCAAATTCATACTGGGCCAGAGCAGGACCCAGGGGCCAAGGGTTCCCCATACAGCCCATGAGGGCCTGCAGGATGGCCTGGCACAGGCCCAGTGCTATGCTGTGGAGAGAAAGGACTGCGGACACCATGAGCTATGGGGATCGGAGCCTCAGAGTCGGAACTGGAACTGGAAACCCAAGCGGCTGTTGCCTCATGAACACTGCAGAGGCTGAGCCGGAGCCAGCTCCACCAGCCACCCTGGGATGCAACACGAGAGAGAACCCCTCAGAGCCTTGCTGGACTGTGTTGCTTTTAATTTATTTGAGAGACAGGAAAAGAGGGAGAGAGAGCGCGCACATATCGACTAGTTCACTTCTCAAGTGTCTGCAAGGGCCAGGGCTGGGCCAGTGCCAAAGCTAGGCTCAGGAACTCTACCCAGGGCTCTCAAGAGCCCCATTCCAGGGTCTGCATTAGCAGGAAGCCGAAGACAGGAGTGAAAACCAGGAGCTGAATTCAAGTACTCTGATGTGGGTTGCAGGCATCTTAATGAGACAGAGGATCCCCCTCCCCCAGCTTAACATAAGCTTCCCATTGCTACCTAACATTAACTGTTAGGACAAATGCCCCTTCCTCAAAACCTAAAATGCTGTTGCTTTCTCTTTTCAAAAATTTTAATTAATAAATTAATTTTTATTTGAATGATAGAGTACCCATCAGCTGGTTGACTCCCCCCAAAAGCCCACAACAGCCGGGGCTGAGCCAGGCTGAAGCCAGGAGCCAAGATTTGAATCCAGGCACTCCAGCATTGGATTCAGGCATCCCAAAAAGCAGCATCTTTTTCTTTTTTTTTTTTTTGACAAGCAGAGTTAAACAGTAAGAGAGAGAGACAGAGAGAAAGGTCTTCCTTCCATTGGTTCACTCCCCAAATGGCTGCTACGGCTGGCACGCTGTGTTGATCTGAAGCCAGGAGCCAGGTGCTTCCTCTTAGTCTCCCATGTGGGTGCAGGGCCCAAGCACTTGGGCCATCCTCAACTGCACTCCTGGGCCACAGCAGAGAGCTGGACTGGAAGAGGAGCAACCAGGACAGAACCGGTGCCCCAATTGGGACTAGAACCCGGGGTGCCGGCGCCGCAAGCGGAAGATTAGCCTTGTGAGCCGTGGCACCGGCCAAAAAGCAGCATCTTAATCACCAATGCCAAACACCCACTCTCTCCTTTTTTGTTTGTTTGTTTGCTTGTTTGAGATCTATTTCATTCATTTAAAAGAGTGACACAGAGAGAGAAAGAGATCTTCTATCCGCTGGTCCACTCCCCAATGGCTGCATCAGCCAGGGCTGAGCCACACTGAAGCCTGGAGCCTGGAACTCCATCCAGGGAGATGGATCAGAAGCAGATCAGCTGGGACTCAAACCAGTGCTCTGATACGGGGTACCAGCACACAGGCAGCAGCTTAACCTTCTGGGCCACAACAGCGCCCCCCCCCCCCCGCCACCATGCTGTTTTTAATTTGCCAAACTGATAAGTAAACACGGCACGTCGTTTCAGTTTGCACTTTAGTGGTTCTTACAGGGTAGAGCATCCTCTAGAATACTGACTTAGATCACCATGTTGCTCCTTCTCTTAGGAATTGTTGATGTTCATTCTGCACCTGTTGGTTCTTTTCTCTCTGGAGGACACCCTTCTGTGCTGCTCCAAGCACAAGGGGTAGCACAGCTAACCAGAAGCTTGGCTCAAGGCTCAACATAGCCAAACTGGGGTCTCTGATCCACTTGCAGATGTGTAGGAGGGGTCATCTAGCTAAGCTGAGACATCCCGTTTCTACCTCTGAGCCAATCAGCTGTGATAAGAGGGGTCTGTTATCCTGCTCCCCGGCCCTCGGTGTGTGTCAACTCTGATCCGGAAAGATGGACACAGTCAAGACAGGAGGGAGGAGAAGCAACTGGTGCCTCTAGTCCATCTTCTTGTGAGGATGTCTCCTTCAGATATTTCCAACGATGAGACTTTGTGTCCCTATTCCCGGTGGTCTTGGCCAAAGGAATCCACTGATGTAGCTTGAATTTAATTGATGGATAGTTAGAAACAAGGGGAGGGCATTTGCAAGGTGATATTTTAAGATTATCCTGACAATGTGTGCTACATAGAGGGAGGAAGAGAGAACACAGGAGAAAGACTTAGCTGTAAAAATACCCTAACAACAATCCCCGGGTGAAGAACAATTAAAGTGTGGGGGAGAAAAACACAGATCACCAGCAGCTAATGTTACTTGCTTGTCATCTGCATGAATGTGAACATATCACGCCAGGTAACTGACATGATTTAAGTTTGCACACTAGTCAGTGCAGAGTGCAATCCAACCCAGAATCCTACGCCTCAAACCTCAGCGATTACCTGGACAATCTCAAGACTCGGACAATGCCCTGGAACTCAGCAGTCTCCTGTCTGGACAATCGTTTGAGACATTTGGGTCTTAACTAGTGCTGTGGCTATTTTTCCTAATAGTTTTAGCTCTGAAGTGGTTATCTTTTGGTTCACAAGTCATCCACACTTCCATAGCCCTCTGAACTGGCCACTCTGTCCCCACCCCAAATATGATGGATGGACACTGTTGACTACCTGTGTGATGTAATTATTGCACTATGCTGGGGCTAGGGTGGAGGGTGTGGGTGGGAATTCAGCTAGACATATTCATCGAGGACCAAAGGTCTCTTGGAAGAACAGGTCATCTCTAACCAGCCACACCTCTACCGTCACAATAGCTAAGGCAGGAAAAGCCAATACCCCTGCGATGTGGTTGCAATAAAAGATGACTGATTCAGAACCTGAAGAATGTGGCTGAGGGAAGAAAGGATCTTGGGAAATGAACTGGCCATGAACCTCAGCCTAGCACTGTCTGGAGCCAACAAGTAGTAGCAGCCTTCCATCATCAGGTAGGAGCCCTGGCAGGATTTCAGGAAGCTAAGTTGGTCGGGGACACCGAGGAGAGGAGGAGGAAGGAGAACTCCGCAAGGAGCTCTCTCAGCCCAGGTGAAGGGCCCTCCCAGTGTGTGCTGGCAGTCTGTTTTCTCTCTGGAGTGTGGGAGAGAGGGCAGGGCTGTGCCCGGATCACCTTTGCACAGGCGAGTGACCGGAGACCTGCTCTGGCCAGGATGCCGGCTGGGCGAGTGGCGGGGCAGCCCAGCGATCAGCAGGTGCAGCCGGGCGGAGTCTGTCCTGCGGTCTCCTCACCTCTCCCTTTCCATCTGCTGTTCTAAGGCCCCCAACCCTCCGGTGAGCCCTCCAAGCTTCTCCTCTCTGCAAGACGCTTCACACCCCAAACTGTACTCCTTTCTTCGCCATCTACTCAGCTTGTGTCGCCTCCATGGCCTGGTCTCAGTCGTTTGCCACACTGCATGGCGCCACTGGGTAGCCAGCCGCCGTGTCTCCTTTCCTGGACTCATTCCGTGGAGTACAGACACATGGACATACCGTTTCAGGCAGGTGATCCTTCCTGGGCCCCTCAGATCAAATCAGTGAGATGATTGCTTATCTTATCCCGATAGAAAATGTTCCGAGGCACGGGTATCATCACTAGTGAGACACAGGAACCAGGGGGATGGTCAGGGACTGATCGGCCTTTAGGTGGCTTAAAAGAGGCATAAAAAGGCTTTATGGCTGCCACTTAAAAGACTTGTTTCAGAAAACAAAGGCAAAGTCACCACAGAGCAAAGACACCTTTTTTGATTTTCATTGTGTAAAGAAACCAGCTCTCGGGGGTTGAGTTTGTTGGGCTGGGTTCTGACTCAGTGGAGGAAGCTGAGCTGCCCAGCCCCGGCTTCTCTTTGCACCCTGAGTGGTCACGCTGAGCCTCCTGAGAATGTGTCCTGCTGCCACCCCTCACCCTCCAAAGGTGAACCTACATCCTTACTGGTTTTCCAAGCGGCGGTCATTCACAAGTCCCTTGCCCTCACCGTCTCTGGAGCCCATCTTCCCTCCAATGCCACCTTCTGATTTGCTCCTTTGCTCTTAATGGAGAGACGTCCTCAGCGCCTGCCCTCCCCTGTTCGCCTCTGTTGAGCCTCTCCTTATCTTTTCTGCTTGCCACATCCTTATTAGCAATCACTACAGTCAAATATGAAAGTGTTTGATTTCCACGGGATGCACAAACAATGAATCACCTCTCCAGCATCCCCTATCGATGGTCAAGTATTCACACTAAGTTGCAAGTATGATGACTACTGGTTTCCCTCTGACCTTGGATTTCTTACAGACACTCTGGACACTGAATGCTATTCAACCATTAATGTAGGTGAGCCTTCTCTTTTGGGAAGAACTTCTGAAATGGCAAAACAGTACGAAGGTAGCAATACAAACTTACTCAGGACGTCAGCAGGCACCCATGAAAAGCAAATTATCTTCCTCCCATAAAAACGAGAAACACATAAAATAATTGGCCGTTTTCCAGGACTGATCAGCAGGACATCAGTCCTGAGAGGGGCCTCACAACAGCTCAGCTCCCTCCTCAGAGGCAGTCTCCAGGCATGGCACGGGGTGGGGGGGGACCTGATGACACCCCGGAGGTTGCACTGAGTTAGGGAAGAACACTGTGGTCTGCGGAGGCCACGAAGACACGCTGGAAGATCCGGAGGGCGTGTTGCGGGATGCACAGGAGTGCCTTTAAGATGTGCGTGTGTAGGACTGTACAACCCAACGAAGTGTCACCCAAGGCAGCCACGGCCACATTCAGGTTTCTCTGGACATGGTGAACTGCAACCGAACTTGTGTAAACCAACCATAACCCACTGCTGTAACAAGTAGCTGAGTCTCAGCCAATCACAGCGGCCCAGCTTCCGCCACCCTCGGGCAGCTGACTCTTCTAACAAGTTTAAAACACCACTAATGCCAACCTTTACCCAATCCGGCTAAACCCTGTGTCTCACTTCTACTTTCTGTATGTCCATTTCTTCAAATATTAGAGTGTAAACATTAGAGTACTTCAAAAAGTCCATGTATTAAAAAAAAAAAACAAAATCCTGTCATTTGCAGCAAAATGGATACAACAGGAAACCATCATACTTAATGAAATGAGCCAGTTCCAAAAAGACAGATACCGCATGGTCTCCCTGATCTGTGGCAACTAATAGAGCACTTAAAAAGTAATCTACAGAAATGAAATTGGCACTTTGAGACGCTATAACTTTGAACAGCCCTTGTCTCAGCTGTTAGGGAACAGTTTTTTTTTTTTTTTTAAATACTATTTGTTGAACTCTTTACTTAGAGTAGGGTTAATCTTATGTGTATAAAGTTAACTGAAAATAGATCTTAGTGAAAAATAACAATGAGAATAGGATAGGGAGGCAGAAGAGGGTGGGAGTGCGGACAGCAGGGTGGCTAGGGTGGGAAGAATCAATGTGTTCCTAAATTTGTATTTATGAAACACATGAAATTTGTATACCTTAAAATAAAGGTTTCTAGGTAAAAATAAAATACAATAAGATAAAATTATTAAAAAGTCCTTGGAATGTGAAATTAAAAGATAAGTTGGTTTTGGTGCGTAAGAACTTTGAAATGCATGTTTTTCATGATGCCCATTTTCCATTTGCACTTTGAATATCCTCACATGCATGGCTGGATTTCCTTTTTTATTAAAATAAACTTATCATTTAATTACATTTTCCATGGACTTTTTAAAGTACCATTTAATGACCTGCATTCATGCTCAGGTGGGGGATTGTGAGCCATTTTGATTCAGACTGCTCCCCAGTACTAGAATCACCAATAAAAGCCAATCAGGATCTGCCACACTAGATTCAATGGAATTTTCTCTTTTAATGGGTTGAACTTCCACAATGTACAGCACACAGCATAAAGCGTTTCGAAGTGGCATGCCTTACGGCTGGGCTTAGAGCCTTAGAAGGGGGCAGGCGTGTGGCCTAACAAAGGTGCCCGCACCCCATACCAGAGAGCCTGGCTTCTAAACACAGCTCCACTCCTACTCCAGCTTCCTGGTGATGCAAAGTCTGGGAGGCAACAGTGATGGCCCAAATGAAGGGTTCCTGTCACTCACACGGGAGACTAGGTTGTCCTGTGTGTGTGTGTGTGTAGGGGTGGGGAGACAGCATGGAGGCCTTTGGAGAGTGAATTAGCAATTGGGAGTACACTGTCTCTCTCTCTTTCTCTCTCTCTCTCTCTCTCTCTGCTTCTCAAATTAAAATAAAAGAGTAGCCCTAGGACAAATGCTGTCTTACACCAAGCCAAATCAAATCTTACAATCAACGTCCAAAAATGTCAGTTATCCCTGTAGGCCACTCTTCTGCTGAGCCTACCCTGTCTATCACGGTCAAGGTGTTATCAGGAAGGCTCTCAAGGAAGCTCTGATGAGCAAGTGGAGGATTGTGGAGCTGCCTCGTCCCAGACTGTGGGAGTAGTAGTTGGTAGTGCCAGCAACTCAGCTGTCACCAGTAGCAAGATATGGGGAACGGAAGGCGACCCATCACCTCATTCAAACCCAAGCCGATGAGCGAGTCACACAGCGGGAAATCACCTGCCACCCCTCGGCGAGGCTGCTCAGGAACTCAACGGTGCCTTCTGAAGGAGCTTACCCGAGGCAGGTGCCAGGGAGGGCCTGAGACCACAGGCTCCACCTGGCCCCTTAGAGCAGTCTGCCTCTGCTGCTGCCCAGCGGGAGGCCAGCCACACGGACTGCACGTGCCCCTCGGCTATGACCCGGCAGCTCCGCGCCTTAGCAGCAGGATCGGGCTGCTCTCAGCACAGCACTCGCGGGACAGTGAGCACCGGATTCCCCGCGGAATCCCCGCATCTGTTCCACCTACAGCGAATCACCACGACTCACTCACTCTCAAGTACCCCCGCTGTAGTAGCTGTAGTAGCTGCTGCGCTTACCTGGAAATCAACTCTGCGGGTCATTTTTGAGAACATTTTTGTTTATCTTTTTTCTATTTCCCCCCAGAAACCTTTTATTTAAGAAATACAAGTTTCATTCATTTCACGCTTCTTACTTCATAATTACAACTTTAGAAACATGCGGACTCTTCCCACCGCACCCTCCCTCCCACTCTCTGACCCCTCTTCCTCCTCCCTCTCCTATTCCCACTTTTATTTTTTTACTAAGATCTATTTTCAATTAACTTTATACACATATGATTAACTGTTAAGAGTTTAACAAATAGTATATAAAAAAAAACTGTTCATTTGCAAAAGCTTCACACAGCCCAAATACATAACTTTGGCTGTCACAGGCACTGTACTTTATCTGATTTTATTTTATCTAAATTCAACTTCCCAGTAATGTATAAAATCTATGGCAAGGTTTAGAATTTCAGCAAAGACCCTGTCCTAAAATCTGTACATTAGCGTCAAAAAGTAGAAACAACAGAATTGTCACGTTGTGAATTTCCAGTGCAGGCTTTAATTTTTTTCTTTCATTAGTCCTGAAAAATAATCACTGCATGGGTATGTTACAGTTCTATTTTTAAAGTCAAAGACTTATCAGGGAAATGCAAATCAAAACCACAATGAGTTTCACCTCATTCCAATTAGAATGGTTTTCATACAGAAATCAATGAACAATGAATGGTGGGGAGAATGTGTGCATGGGGGGAAGGTACCCTAATCCACTGCTGGGTGGCATGTAAATTGGTGCAGCCACTGTGGAAGACAATTTGGAGATATCTCAGAGATCTGAATCTGACCCAGCCATCCCTCTCCTGGGAATTTATCCAAAGGAAAGGAAATCACATATGCAAGAGCGATCTGTGCCCCCATGGTCATCACGGTTCAGTTCACAGTAGCTAAGACATGGAATCAACCCAGAGGTCCATCAGCTGAGGACTGGAGAAAGAAATTATGGTATATACACACTACGGAATACTACTCTCACTTCTACTTTCTGTATGTCAATTTCTTCAAATATTAGAGTATAAGAGAGTACTTCAAAAAGTCCATGGATAAAAAAAAAATGAAATCATATCTTTTGCAACAAAATGGATGAAACTGGAAACCATTATACTTAGTGAAATGAGCCAGTCCCAAAATGACAGATATCATGTCTTCCCTGTTCTGTGGCAACTGACAGAGCGCCTGAAATGTATGGGAGTGAAATGAATGAACATCTTGAGATTCAGTGATTGTTTACAGTCCTTGTCTCTTCTGTTGAGGACAGCGTTTTCTTATTCATACTATTTGTTGAGCTCTTAGTGTAGGCTTAATCTTCTGGATATAAAGTAAACTGAAAATAGATCTTTGTAAAAATTAAGAGTGGGAATAGGAGAGGGAGGAGGAAGAAGAGTAGGAGCATGGGGGTGGGAGGGATAGTGGGATGGGCAGTATCACTGCTTTCCTAAATCTGCATAAAGGAAATACATGATATTTGTATACCTTAAAAAACGCAAAGGCTTATTTGAGGCGTACCTCACTGTTGTGCTCACTGGTGCTTTAACCATGCCTCTGAGTATCCCTTTCTCCTGCATTTGATGCAGCCCCACAGTTTGTGTTTTAATTGAATTAGACCATCCTGCCCATGGCAGTTAAGTTGCTCACGTCCTGTACTGAGCACCGTGGAGGATCTGAGTTCAAGTCCCAGCGTTACTTGTGATTCCAGCTTCTGACGGATATGTACCCTGGGTTCCTGCTACCCAAGAACTTGGATTCCTGATACCAACGTGGGAGACTCAGATTAAGTCTCCAGCTCCTGGCCGGTGCCGTGGCTCACTAGGCTAATCTTCCGCCTTGCGGCGCCGGTACCCCGGGTTCTAGTCCCGGTTGGGGCGCCGGATTCTGTCCCGGTTGCCCCTCTTCCAGGCCAGCTCTCTGCTGTGGCCAGGGAGTGCAGTGGAGGATGGCCCAAGTGCTTGGGCCCTGCACCCCATGGGAGACCAGGAGAAGCACCTGGCTCCCGGCTTTAGATCAGTGCGGTGCGCCGGCCGCGGCGGCCACTGGAGGGTGAACCAACGGCAAAGGAAGACCTTTCTTTCTGTCTCTCTCTCTCACTGTCTACTCTGCCTGTCAAAAAATATAAATAAACAAAAAAAAAATAAAATAAAACAAGAATACAACAAAACACAGTATCCAATAGTGTAAAACTCACAAATATAACATCCAATTAAGAAAAAAAAATTCATGCAAAGAAGCAAGAAACAATGACCCATACACGGAGGAAATTTCAATTAATAAAAACTCGCTGAGGCTGGTGCCGTGATTCACTTGGTTAATCCTCCACCTGTGGCGCTGGCATCTCATGTGGGCCCCGGGTTCTAGTCCCGGTTGCTCCTTTTCCAGTCCAGCTCTCTGCTGTGGCCTGGGAGTGCAGTGGAGGATGGCCCAAGTGCTTGGGCCCTGCACCCGCATGGGAGACCAGGAGGAAGCACCTGGCTCCTGGCTCGGATTGGCACAGTGCCAGCCACTGAGGCCATTTGGGGAGTGAACCAACGAAAGGAAGGCCTCTCTCTCTCTCTCTCTCTCTCTCTCTCACTGTCTACAACTCCACCTGTAAAAATACAAAAAATAAAAAATAAATTAAAAAAAACTCACCTAGAATTGAGAAGGTTTGAATCAACACACAAGAACCTTATGACTTTGAGCTGTGCAAAGAGGATAAAAAATCAAGAACTATGTTTTTTAAATGACAAATGGTGTACTTTAAATGGATGAATGGAGTGGTATGGGAATTTTTAATAGTTATGAAACTATCACAAAAAAAGCCTAATATTGTCTTTCTTGAAAGAAAGAAAAATGCTGCTAATAAAATAAATATGCCATCCAGGGAAACATATTTGCAAAACATATACCTGATATAGGAGTTTAATCCTAAATACATGAAGAACTCTTACAGCACATAATAAGAAAACTAACAACTCCAAAAGAATACATGAAATGTCGGGGCTAGCACTGTGGTACAGCGGGTTAATGCCCTGGCCTGAAGTGCTGGCATCCCACATGGGCGCCGGTTCTAGTCCCAGCTGCTCCTCTTCTGATCCAGCTCTCTCCTACAGCCTGGGAAAGCAGTAGAATATGGCCCAAGTGCTTGGGCCCCTGCACCCATGTGGGAGACCCGGAAGAAGCTCCTGGCTCCTGACTTCGGATCGTCGCAGCTCCAGCCATTGAGGCCATCTGGGGAATGAACCAGCAGATAGAAGACCTCTCTGTCTCTACCTCTCTCTGTAACTCTGTCTTTCAAATAAATAAAATAAATATTAAAAAAGAAAAGAACACGTGGAATGTCAGCTGCTTCATTAAAGAAGACATGTGAAGTGTAAATATGTACATTAAAATGTTCTCATTAGAAAATGCAAATGAGAACCACAGTAAGATACTATCTCTCCTGCAGTGATTAAAATGTCAAAGGCAAGAGTTTAAAAATGGCAGACTATGGATCGGCACACTTTGCAGAGCTAGGGATACACAGTGAGGAGAAAAGTTTAAGATGTACTCTTGGGGGAGAACTGGAGAGAAAACCACCCAGGAAGCCCCACGGGAGGAGGTGGAACTGCGTGAACCCCGTGGTGAGTGCTGACTGGAGCCTGAGCAGCTGCGTGGTGGAGAGCCGGAGCTGACGGCAGTTTAGAGAGAGAGGGGAGGCCAGGCTGCACCAACCCCTGGAGATAGAGCCGGAGAGGGAGCGTGGCGTGGGTCTGCACTGGAACCCTGGGGGCTGGCGGTTCTGATGGTCGCCTCAGGTCACATTGGAAGTGGAGGGGATGTTTGATTTGAAACCAATCTCTCCAGAATGAAACCCGTGATCTGGCTGAGAGAGGGGGGGCGCCATTTTGCATGGCAGGCAGGCGATCAGCCAGTGGCTCTAGTGTGTGCATGTGATCCAGGGCTTCAAGTGAGGGGAACAGCCTGCAACCCCCAGAGCTCAGCTGGGCGGCTACATGGACAGAGGGGCGCCTGCAGCAGCAGCACCCTCTGGACTCAGCAACCGTGGGAGCCCTGTGTGCTCAGACCTTGGGGACTCAGTGGCTACCTGAGAAGCTGTGGGGTATAGCTGGGTATTGGGTTCTACCAAGCCCAACTTGGGTGTTACCCTGGAAACTCACCCCGCCCAAGGGCACTGACCAGAGCCCCTGGCCACACCCATCACACACCTCCTGGTATTCACTGAAAGTGTGGACATTTCACTAACCCACAGAAGCATATCCCTGAAGATAAAAGCCATCAGAAGAAAAAATTAAAAAACAACTCCACAAATGCCAAAAAATGAGAGCCAAAATTCAAGAAACAAGAATGAGGAAGTCGCCATGACCCTCCCAGAGGAATAAAACAACATCTCAGTATTAGAATGTGAAGATGACGAGATTGAGGAAATGCCAGAAATGGAATTTAGAAAATTAATCATATGATTGCTTTAAAAAATCAGGAGCAAATCCACGAACTAAAGAAAACCATGCATGACATGAGTAAAAATTTTTCCCAGGAAATTAAGAATTTAAAGAGGAATCAAAATGAAATATTAGAAATGAAGAATTCATTTCTTCATTCATTAATTCTTCATTAATTCCAATTCTTCTGAAGATATTCAAAACAATAAAAAGGGGGGAATACTCCCAAACTCCATCTATGAAGCCAGCATCATCTTAATCCCTAAATGTGGAAAACATGAAATAGAGAAAGAGAACTATAGACAAATTTCCCTGATCGGCATAGATGCGAAAATCCTCAACAAAATATTAGCTAATTGAATCCAGCAACACATCAGAAAGATCATTCACCCTGACCAAGTAGGATCTATCCCTGGTATGCAGGGATGGTTCAACATTTGCCAATCAATGAATGTGGTACATCACATTACCAAACTGAACAACAAAAATCATGATTGCCTCAATAGATGTAGAGAAAGTATTTGACAAAATACAATATCTTTTCATGATGAAAACTTTAAACAAAATGGGTACAAAAGGAACATCCCTCAATGCAATCCCAATGTATGACAAACCCACAGCAAGCATCTGTTGACTGGGGAAACTCTGGCAGCATTCGCCCTAAGATTTGGAACCAGACAAGGATGCCCACTCTCACCATTGCTATTTAATATAGTATTGGAAGCTTTAGCTAGGGCCATTAGGCAAGGAAAAGTAATCAAAGGGATACAAATTTTAAAAAGAAAGTCAAACTCTCTTTATTTGCAGATGACATGATCCCATATATAAGGGATGCAAAAGACTCCACTAAGAGACTATTGAAACTCATAAAAGAGTTTGGTAAAGAAGCAGGATATAACATCAAGACAGAAAAATCAATAACCTTTGTATACACAGACAATGTCATGGCTAAGGAAGAACTTTTAAGATCAGTACCACTCACACTAGTTCTGAAAAAAAATCAAATACCTTGGAATAAACAACTAAGGATGTCAACGATCTCTATGATGAAAATTACAAAACACTAAAGAAACAAATAGAAGAAGACATAAAAATGGATAAATCTTCCATGTTCATGGATTGGAAAAATAATATCATCAAAATATCCATACTATCAAAAGCAATTTATAGGGCCGGCGCTGTGGTTCACTAGGCTAATCCTCTGCCTGCGGTGCCAGCACCCTGGGTTCTAGTCCCAGTCGGGGCGCCGAGTTATGTCCCGGTTGCTCCTCTTCTAGTCCAGCTCTCTGCTATGGCCCAGGAGGGCAGTGGAAGATGGCCCAAGTCCTTGGGCACTGCACCCGCATGGGAGACTGGGAGGAAGGACCTGGCTCCTGGCTTCAGATTGACGCAGCGCACCAGCCGTAGCAGCCATTTAGGGGGTGAACCAACGAAAGGAAGACCTTTCTCTGTCTCTCTCTCTCACTAACTCTGCCTGCCTGCCTGCCAAAAAAAAAAAAAAAAAAGCAATTTATAGACTCAATGCAATCACAATCAAAATACCAATGATCGCAGATCTAGAGAAAACTGTGCTGAAATTCATTTGGAGACACAGGAGACCCTAAATAGCTAAAGCAGTCTTATACAACAGAAACAAAGCTGGAGGCATCACAATACCTGATTTCAAGAAATACTACAGGGTAGTTATAATCAAAACAGTCTGGCACTGGCACAAAAACAGACTTATAAACCAACGAAACGTTATTCTTAGTGAAATAAGCCAATCCCCCAAAAGACAAATATCATATGATCCGATGCAACTAATTGAATAATTGAAATGCAGTGTATTCAAGTGAAATAGACATTTTGAGAATGGATAATTGTTTATTGCCATTGTCTCTTCCATTGAGGAACATCTTTTGTTTTGTTTTCTTTTCTTTCTCTTCATTCTATTTGCTGAACTCTTACTTAGTGTAGGGTTAGCTATATGATCACTAAGTATACAGATAATAGATCATCAGAAAAATTAAGAATGGGAATCTGAGGGTTGGAATGTGGGTGGGAGGGAGGGGAAGTCCCACTATGTTCCCAAATCTGTATATATGAAATATATGAAACTTGTATAACTTAAATATTTTTTTAAAAAGTCAAAGACAAGTAAAACAAATGTTGTCACAGATGCTATGCAATTGAACTCTGATTCATATACTGAAATGTACAAGTTTTAATGTGTGGGTCTCCCCCATGCTGACTTTCCTTTCTACCCCCACTCAGAATGCACCCAGCTCAAACTCATGTCATGGCCATGGCTGTTCCCTCCACCTGGAATGATCTTCCCTGACTTTTTCTTCTCTTTTTATTTTATTTTGATATTTGACAGGCAGAGTTAGACAGTGAGAGAGAGAGAGACAGAGAGAAAGGTCTTCTGTCAGTTGGTTCACTCCCCAAATGGCCACTATAGCCGGTGCACTGCGCCGATCCGAAGCCAGGAGCCAGGTGCTTCCTCCTGGTCTCCCATGCGGGTTCAGGGCCCAAGCACCTGGGCCATCCTCCACTGCCTTCCCAGGCCATAGCAGAGAGCTGGACTGGAAGAGGAGCAACCGGGACTAGAACCCGGTGCCCATATGGGATGCCAGCACCGCAGGCGGAGGATTAACCAAGTGAACCATGGCACTTGGTTTTAAATTTTAAAAATTTCTTTTACAATTTTTTTTGAGTTTTAAAAAAGTAAATTTAAAAAACCTAAGCTAAATTCGCAATCCTGCCCTTCCTCTGAAATCTGCTCCCCTGTGCCCATGCAAGGCCAGTCTGCCTTTCCTATTGGCAAAATGTGGGGTCCTGTGAACTGCTCTTTTTCTTTTCTTTTTTCTTTTTTTTTTGACAGGCAGAGTGGACAGTGAGAGAGAGAGACAGAAAGAAAGGTCTTCCTTTTGCCGTTGGTTCACCCAACAATGGCCGCCGCGGCCAGCGCGCTGCGGCCGGAGCATCGCGCTGATCCGAAGCCAGGAGCCAGGTGCTTCTCCTGGTCTCCCATGGGGTACAGGGCCCAAGCACTTGGGCCATCCTCCACTGCACTCCCGGGCCACAGCAGAGAGCTGGGCTGGAAGAGAGGCAACCAGGACAGAATCTGGCACCCAACCGGGACTAGAACCCGGTGTGCCGGCGCCACTAGGCGGAGGATTAGCCTAGTGAGCCGCGGCGCTGGCCCGACTGCTCTTTGTCTTACACAGCTCACATCTCACTGGGCAGGCTGTATGCTCGTGGTGTGCCGAGGATGTGTCTCTCACCACGTCCAGAGCCACCACGCTGGCCCAGGATGAAGCAGCAGAGAGCCCCTGTCTGCCTCTGGGCTCCGTCTTTCCCCAGTCTCTTCCCAACACTGCACCCGAATGGTCCATCGGAGTCGACCTAGCTCTTGTCCCCTCTCTGTTCACAGTCACCCAGTGGTCCTGCATCTCTTGCAGGCAGAAGCCAAAGACCTAATCTTTTAACAGGGACCCTGGATTTGTGTTCAGCAGACACAGAAATGTCATGAAGGAGCAAATTCATTCCTGCAGACCCCTAGAAACTGCAGGTGCAGCTCTGCACAGGGAGCACCTGGGCAAGAGCCTCTCTGTGGTTTCTGCAGAAATGAATGCATGAGGCAGGGCAAGCGGGCTTAGGCGTGGCCTGACAAAATACAAGTGGGTTTGAAGCATAGTTGTCGGCACCTGGCAATGAGGTGATCGGGCAGGTGGACAGAGGCCCGGAGTGTGAGAGCCTGTACAAGAGGTAGTTGGGTGTGGTCTCCAGATTGGTTAATTTCCACATCTATTGTCTCTAGGAGTGAGCATCCCCTGGGAAGGTCAGTCCTTCTAAGATCAGTATTAAAAAGTACAGAATAAAAACACCTGGTGAGGGCCCCACACTGTGGAGTAGTGGATAAAGTCACTGCTGGCATCTCATATGGGCGCTGGTTCGAGTCCCGGCTGTTCCACTTCTAATCCAGCTCTCTGCTGTGGCCTGGGAAAGCAGTAGAAGGTGGTTCAAGTCCTTGGGCCCCTGCACCCACATGGGAGACCCCGAAGAAGCTCCTGGCTCCTCGCTTCAGATCGGCTCAGCTCTGGCTGCTGTGGTCATCTGGGGAGTGAACCAGGAGATAGAAGCCCTCGCTCGCTCGCTCTCTGTCTCTGTCTCTGTCTCTCTCTCTCTCTCTCCCTCTCTCTCTCTAACTCTGACTTTCAAATAAATAGTCTAAAAAAATAGAAAAAAAAAAAAAACCTGGTGAGTTTACCTAAGGACATCTCTCGTGAGCTGTGCAGTCTCCTAGGCTTCGTGGGCCTCCTGTTCTCCACTCCCGGCTCTCTTCTGGCCACCCCGGTGTGTCCCAGCCTCAGGCTCAGAACCACTGCTCTGCCCCACTCCCCACCGTGCTCTGAGGCTCCTGCCTGGCTCTGCCGTCTCTTTCTTCTTAGCACTTGTAAGGGGCTCATATGGCGAGTAATACCCCTCGATTTTGTGTTGCTTTCTGTCTTCTTTAACTAAAATGCGAGCTCCCCGGCGTCAAATCCGATGTAACCCAACTGCCTAGAATGGTGTCTAGCCCCTAATTGGCTCTCAACAAATAATGCTGATGTGGATATCAGTCGCTAAAGGGTTTTGGATGAGACACAAATGGACTCCTCATTCTGTAGTGTTGGAGCTGAATTAATATTAACAGCCATTTAGGCTGCTTCCTAGGAACCCAAAATTCAGACTTAGGGAAAGAAGAAATAAATAAGAGCCAATGCAGGGTGAGTAGACGGCTTCTCGTATGTTTTAGGGTTTTCTCCCATGTGGCCTGTTGCCTCTATCTGAGCTAAAAACTCCGGGGCTTTCCTAATGAGGAGAGAGGTGTGAGGTCTCTTGGCTTCAAGTTTGCTTCCCTCAGTTCTGCTGTAGCATTTCCTTTTTATTGAGATGTGATTTCCCTGCCACAAAACTCACCCTTTAAAGTGTGCAACTCAGTTGCTTAGAACCGATTCATTTTCTTTTAAAAAATATTTTTTTATTTATTTGAAAGGCAAAGTTACACAGAGGCAAAGAGAGAGAGAGAAAGGTCTTCCATCCATTGGTTCACTCCCCAAATGGCCACAACAGCTAGAGCTGGGCTGGTCCAATCTGAAGCCAGGAGCCAGGAGCTTCTTCTGGGTCTCCCACATGGAGCCCAAGCACTTGGGTCATCTTCCACTGCCTTCCCAGCACATTAGCAGGGAGCGGCCTCAAAGCGGAGTGGCTAACCCACTGCGCGACAACGCTGGCCCCGTAGCTGAATTTTTTAAATGACTTTGTTTCTTAAAATGTTTGATCAGCATGCAGCATTTGGACATGTTTATGGGCTACAGTGCAGTATTTGAACATGCATGAGGCGCACATGCACTCAGCCTTTCCTTGTCTTTCCTTTGTGCTTGGAGCCTACCAGCTCCTCTCTTCCAGTCCTTCCTGCACTGTGTGACACACACATCGCTGTGACCTCTGCTTGCCACACCGTGCCGTGCCACTCGGGGACTTGTTACTTCTGTCTGACTGTGCTGCTTTGGTTCCTTGTTAGCCATACTTCCTCTATCCTGCAGTCTCCAGTTAGAACAGCCTCCCTGTCCTAACTCCAGATCGGCAAGTTTTCAAGTCCACATAAGAGAGAGAATACGCAGGGCTTGCTTTCTGGGCCTTGCTGGTGCTATTGATCCTGGCCGGTGGCGCACGGAGAGCTCCACCAAGTCCCCATATTTGGGCTGAAACCATCGCTCTTCTACGGTATCCACAAAGAGCCTGTTCCGTAAGAGAAATTTCCTCCCAATAATCCACCCTGACTGGGTTGCAGTTCTGTGACCTGAACTCAGTCCATTTTCTTTAAACACCCTGCTAGTCTTCTGGCAAGGGCCGTTGTAAACACTTCCATCATTCCTACATATTTTTAGCCAAGTTCTGCAGTGCTGGGAGAGTCCCAAGGGGTCCCTGCTCTCGCGTTTGTAAAGCACTGGACAGAGCTGATGGCTCTGGTGTTTACAGTTGAACTTTGTAAAACCTGCAAAACTGGCTACAGCGGGGCCAGTCGGGTGCCCAAGGCTGGGATGGGCCTCCTAGCAAAGCCCAGCCCAGGGCAAGGTTCAGAGCTCCCAGGTACCAAGGGTGCAGGAAGGAAGAAGGTAAGGAAGGGAACAGAGTAGGGGATGATGAGGGCAGGGCTCTTCTCCCACAGCCCCAGGCACACTCAGGGCCTTGCAGTGACTGGTTGGTGGTAGGCACAGGCTGGCTCGGGCTCACTCACTTGCAACCACGGGAAAGTCAGGCCATCTCAGAGGACTCTGGGATGCTTCTCTGCCTAGCTGAACCACTTTTATCATACGGGCCAGAAACCAACTAAGAACCTAATGGATTCTAGCACCATCCCTGCTACCTTTCCATGTCCCTCCTCGATGGATGGCTCCCAGACAGCAGGAGCCACAGAGCTATCATCTCTGAGGCCAGGTGCACGTCGCAACCTGTACCTGATCCACATTGGGAGATTATATGGACGCAGGTTAAATGCAATGAAATTCTAGGTGAGGGAGAGAGTGAGTGCAGATGATAGCCCTAACACTTTCTCTTGGAAAAGCATGTCATTGCTGTCCAGAGACATTTGGCAATAGAGCAAATCTCACAAAAGAGCAGCGTGTGTGAGTTAAGTGCAGATAATCCAACCCATATAGATGAAATGTTTCCCTGTAAGTGCTTGGCTAGGCTTTTAGAAATAGAGCAGGGCTGGGGAGGAGGGGCGGTAGGGAAAACTTGGCAGAAAAGAATTTTAGAGTTTACTAAACCAGAATGCAGGAGGGAAGAAAGCGATTGCTCGGAGCCCAAGGCATGGCTGGGTTTTGTCATTGCTAATGAGAAGCAGGCGTTGAAAATATGCTAAAATATCTCCAGGAATTGCTTTCTGCTGATCTTTCTGCTTTTCTTATCCTGCTGCCCCAGAAGCCAGCACTGGGAGGCAAGGTGCCTGGTTCAAACTTAAGATCGCCCTACTGGTGTGTGCCAAGTGGATTTCAAAAGAATTGCGACAAGTTAGGCTTCAGGCCCCATCTAAAACTGAGAAATAGCCAACGGTTCCCAACTGCTCTGCAGCTCCTTTGCTAGCTTGCCCTCCCTCTGCTGCCAAGGCATTCTGTTCTTTATAAAAGTCTGTCTCTAGCTCAGAAACCGGTTCTAACTGCCTTCCAGATTCAGGGAGGAAGGTAACAGGTTCCTACAAAGCATCAGCCAGGAAAGAAAGAACTGGGCACAGCGTGGGGGAAGAGGAGAGGATTTTATACACATTCTAAAGAAGGAAGTGGAGATCTGGCCAAATCTCCCCGCCAGTCAAAGCAGGCTGCCCCAGTAAGAGGCTGCACAGGCCCCACTGCTGATGGAAGTGCCGAGGGAGCCCGCAGAGCCTGTGAGGAGGACGGCTGTGCCTTCACAGAGCGCCACAGAAGCCAGCAGAGGGCCCTGGCAGCCTGCAATGACCAAAGCACACACAAAGCTCGTCCCCGTTTTCCGGCTCATTCATAACACCGTAAAGTCCCCCGACCTAAGAGCTTCGGAAGACGGCGTTGATGGGTTGCTGCCGAGAAGTGCCGAGAAGCACTGAACACCAGCTCTGAAGTGCAAGTGCAGGTGGCAAGCTTGTTGCATGGTGGTGTTGAACCCACAAGCTAAGGCGGCACAGATGATGAGAGCCCGGATTCCCGCTGTGGGAGGAGGACGCCACAGATGAGGCCAGAGTGAACCTGGAATGCAACATCCGCACCCCAGGTGTCAGGATGGACTCAACGGTGCTTTAAGAAGGCATACCCTGTACAGACAGAGAGTTAAGAGGCAAACACAGGAACCGGCGCTGTGGCGTAGTAGGTCAATCCTCCACCTGCAGCGCCAGCATCCCATATGGATACTGATTCAAGTCCTGGCTGCTCCACTTCTGACCCAGCTCTCTGCTATGGCCTGGGAAAGCAGTAGAAGATGGCCCAAGAGCTTGGGCCCCTGCACCCGCATGGGAGACCTGAAGAAGCTCCTGGCTCCTGGCTTTGGATTGGCTCAGCTCTGGCCATTGCAGCCATTTGGGGAGTGAACCAGTGGATGGAAGACCTCTCTCTGCCTCTCTGTAACTCTGCCTTTCAAATAAATAAATAAATCTTTTAAAAAAAGAAAGGCATACACTGTACAGACAGAAAGCTAAGAAGTAAACCCAGGAGCCGGTGCTGTGGCGTAGTAGGTCAAGCATCTGCCTGTGGTGCCAGCGTCCCATATGGACCCAGGTTCAAGATCCAGCCACTCCATTTCCAATCCAACTCTCTGGTGTTTGTCTGGAAGAGCAGTAGAAGATGGCCCAAGTCCTTGGACCCCTGCACCAAGTAGGAGATCCCGAAGAAACTCCTGGCTCCTGGCTTCAGATTGGTCCAGCTCCAGGCATTGCAGCCATCTGGGGAGTGAACCAGCAGATGGAAGACACCCCTCTCTGTGTCTCTCCTTCTCTGTCTATAACTCTGCCTCTGAAGTAAATAAATAAATCTTTTTTAAAAAATAAATAAAAAGAAGTAAATACAGGTGTGTGTGTGTGCGTGCGTGCGTACAGATTACCGTACTCATGGAGATGTCGGATTCTGTTGGTAGAGAAGGTCTAGGGCCAGGGATGGACACACCACTGGCACACACACAGCTTGTTTCTCGAGCCCATCCGCCAAGAAAAGGAACCAGGGCTCCTTGCAGAGGAGTAGATGCTAGGTAAGGATTACAGACCGACAAGACAGGCCTAAACTTCCTGTGGTCCCAGAAAACCAATGGGAGCTGTGGACAAGGCACAGAGGCCAAGGCCAGGACAAGGTGAGCATCCAGGTATAAAACAGCAGTCCTGGGGTACAGCGCCCCAGAGAAAGTACTCGTGAGTCCATAATGATGAAAATTAATAACTGTAGAAGGAACTTAATTGACTATCGCACAAGTGCATGCGAGCTATACAAGTAAAATATTCCCAGGGAAAAAAGGTCAAATGCCCCCTATGTAGGAAGAAAGACTGCATTTAAAGGACAAATAGCTTTTATAAAATATTTACAGAATTCTGAACTGTTTTTTTACACAGCATATTTGAAATATAAGGTCTTCCTTGTTCAAACCGGCAAGTTCAGGATTTGAAATGTAAACATCTATTTATAGCAGGCAAAAGCTGTGTGAAAGCCACTTGCCCGAGCCGTGACTGAAGCTCGATGTTCCGGTTTCGCCTGCATAGGACCAGCCGCCCCCTCCACAGCGCAGTGGTCGCTGAACCAGGCCTGCCCTGCTTCTGCTTTGAAACCTGGAGTCCTCTCAAACCCTCCCCAGGCTCCCCAAACAGTGCTAGAGGCTCCCGAGACACCGAGGCCCGATCCCCATGAGTCTGGGTAAACACGGTGAATTAGTAACAGCAATAATTGAGCCATGAAGGGCAGAGGCCAGGGACAAGGAAACGCTGAAACTGACCACAAGCCCTTCTAGAAAACAACTTCTGGATGCTTTCAAACCCCCAAATTTTCCCCTCACCTTTAGGTGTTTGCTCTGTTTGTTGTACTAAGACTTTTACTGATTTATTTGTTTGAAAGGCAGAGTGACAGAGGAGAGAGAGAGAGAGAGAGACCTCCATCTGCCTGTTCACTCTCCAAATGGCCTAAAAACCAGGAGCCCAGACCTCCACCCGAGTCTCCCAAGCACTTGGGCCATCATCTACTGTCTTCCCAGCCTCTTTAGCAGGAAGCTCAATCAAAACGGAGCAGCCGGGACTCAAACCAGCACTCTGATATGAGATGCCAATGTCAGTGTCGCAAGCAGAGGCCCAACCCACTGCATCACAAGGCCAGCCTTGGTTTTTGCTTCCCCCTCTCAAAACTTCCTTGCCTCTCTCTGAGCCCCTTGCTCTTCCCCCATCTCCAGCGCCCAGTGGCTGCAGGAACCACTCAGCCAGCCTCCTGTAGCCTTCATGCCTGTCTCCCTCCCCCCTGCTCTCTGCACCAATTCCTCCACTGTTTTGTGACCCTAATGCAGCCCTTCCTGCAAACTGATGGCTACTTGAAGGCAAGCCAGAACCAGAGCCACCCGACACCTCCAAATGAGCAAGCGCCCCATGGCGCTGCGGGCTGCTCCCTGCTCCAGCCTCCTGTCCACTCCCAGCACCAAAGCAGAGTGCGGCACACAGCAAGCTGTTCAGTCAGTATCGTCTTCCTCAAGCTCAAATCCATGCTGAGTTTCGGAGGGTGTGGGAAACACGGCCCCGCATACGTTGCTTGTGGATGTATAAACTAGTCCAGCTGCTACAAAGATAATTTGACGTATTTGCCAAAATTTGAAATATACATACCCTTAGACGCAGGAATTGTATTCTTCAGCAACGACCCTACAGATTTTCCAGTATATGTGTACACTGGATCTTAGCCAAAAGACCGAGAAGCTGTATATATGTGTGCGTGTGTGTGTGTGTAAAATTGTGTATTTATAAGCATATTCATGGCAATGTTGTTTGTCTTACATGTCCATCAGAGGTGGCCTAGGCCTGCTCTGTGGTGTAGCAGGTAAAGCCACCACCCGTGGTGCCAGCATCCCATATGGGCATGGATTCACGTCCCGGCTTCTCCTCTTCCAATCCAGCTCTCTGCTACAGCCTGGGAAAGCAGCAGAAGATGCCCAAGTCCTTGGGCCCCTGCACCCACATGGGAGACCCAGAAGAAGCTCCTGGCTCCTGGCTTCAGGCTCCTGGCTGTTGCCCACAGATGGAAGACCTCTCTCTCTCTGCCTCTCCTTACTCTGTGTTACTCTGACTTTCAAATAAATAAATAGATCTTTAAAAAAAGAGGTGGCCTAGTGCTGTAGATCATGTGTAGGTCTGCGTAATGGACTCGTGTCCAACTATGGAAGAGGAAGAAGGAGGACCACCTGTACATGTTTGCAAAATGCTGCAAGGTACAAAATAAGTGACAAAAGCAGCATGCAGAACAGAGTGTAGCATGACACAATTTACATGGAAATATCTACCCGAAGATGTCCCTATCATATAGAATCAGTCTTACTGGATGTCCTGCGAACCCAAGGAGGGTCGTGTTGGTGGTGATTACAAAAAATGAAAGGCAGAGGAGGAGGGAAGCTTCCTTTGCCCCTTTGTACTTTGAGACATTTATTCATGAGCCTAGTTAGCTGACTTTAAAAATGCCATTAAATATTCATAGGACTCTGTGTCTATTAACATTTGGGGGTAGTTAAAAAGTGTTACTGCGTGTGAAAGCTTGGCCTGCTGGAGAGACACAGAAAGAACATGGACAAGTCCCTCCCTGGGGAGGGGTAATGATGACTAACCGTTGGCAGACAATACCAGGAAGTGTGACTCCCCTCTCCCCACCCCCAAAACAGCAGCCAGAGAAGGTGCCCAGCCCTGCAGCAAGAGATTCCGGGGCACTCTGGGCAAGTGTCACGCAGAGATTCTGCCCCTGGGAGACCACGCATCCGTGCTCGATCAAACAGCCTTGCTGCGAGCTCGCTCCCTGATGGAGGAATGCAGGGCCAGCAGCCTCACAGGAACACAAGCAGAGATCCGACGTTCTGGAAGGAATATTTGCCCCGTGTCAGGTCACGCGTGCCAGCTGCCAGCTCACCCGTCGTGACGCAATTGCCGTTGCTGGGTGGAGGCAGGGAGGGGGTTGCCTGAGCAACATCCTAAGTCCCACGCAGCCTGCCCTGTGCCACAGAGGCGTGACTCAGTGCATTAGCATCCCTCCTGCCCCTTGACCTTCAGGACGGCCAAGGTCTTCGCCTCCTGGGCACACGCACCCTGCTGCAGGCTGCAGGCCATCTCCCCGCTCTCCTCCAGCAGGTTCGGCTCTGTGGGTCATCGGGGCGGTTTGGAGTCCTCCCCCACTTCAGGAAGCTTTCTCCTCTAGCTCCTGCCGTCCAGCTCAGTGGCTGCTGTTGTTAGCATTCTGTAGTTAAACGTTAACAACTTCCTGGTCATGTCAGGCACTTACCTTTTCTCTCCCTGGCAAGTGGGGCTCTCTGAGGGAGGAGGGAGGTGACAGTTCTACTTTGATGTCTTCTCCAGTGCCTGTCAGTGCCTCTCAATACTTGTTGAATGCCTGCATGATGTAGTCTCCCCTCCCTAACCTCGACCTGTCAGAGGACAGGGTCAGGTGCCCTCACTGAAGTGGCTTTTAGGAATGCGAGCCCTGTGGATGCTTAAAGGAAAGACAGAGACGAGCTCGGCTTGTCCCAGCCACCGTGGTGAGAGGCACAGTGAGCACAGGCTGGAATGGCACAGATTCCCCAACAAGACAGGACAACAGCAGCTGACAGCACACACTGTCCTGCTCTACACGGGCAGGACACACACACATACACACACACACACATACACACATACACACTCATACACACATACACACTCATACACACACATACACACTCATACACACACATACACACACATATATACACACACATACACACATACACACATATGCACACACACATATGCACACACGTGCACACACACACACACGCGGCCTGCACAAAGTTCCAGGGAAATGGCATTAGAAGACAAGCTTATTCTGGCCGGCGCCGCGGCTCACTAGGCTAATCCTCCGCCTTACGGCACCGGCACACCAGGTTCTAGTCCCAGTCGGAGCGCCGGATTCTTTCCCGGTTGCCCCTCTTCCAGGCCAGCTCTCTGTTATGGCCCAGGAGTGCAGTGGAGGATGGCCCAAGTGCTTGGGCCCTGCACCCCAAGGGAGACCAGGATAAGTACCTGGCTCCTGCCATCGGATTGGCTCGGTGCGCCAGCCGCAGCGCGCTGGCCGCGGCGGCCATTGGAGGGTAAACCAACAGCAAAAGGAAGACCTTTCTCTCTCTGTCTCTCTCTCTCACTGTCCACTCTGCCTGTCCAAAAAAAAAAAAAAGACAAGCTTATTCTGGTGCATAAAAGTAAAGGCTTAGTGATTTGATGGTAAGATTGGACTGGGCTACCTTGAGAACAATGGAGTACCTGTCGGCAGAGACCCTACGTGTCTCGAGTGAATCATAATCCACATTGCCCATGAACTTTCTAAAGTATCCTTGTTTGCATACACACCAGCACTTCTGACTGAGGAGGCCCTGAGACTGTTTGGGTCATTTTTACCCAGGTGGCTCATGGTCCTAGGTGAGGCTGTCCAGTGGGGCTGGGGGCTGGGGACCCCTTCAGACATACGTAGAATGTCCTTCACAAGCAGGCTGTTGGCTGTGTCTGGAAAGCCTGTCTCCAGACCTGCTGGCGTCTCCCCCACTATAGCCTCTCGTGCTGCATGTGTGACCTTGCAGTTTTAAATCACACTTTCAGGGTGGGTGCGATCTTCCACCCAGAGCTGGCAGGAGAGGGGGCTGAGCCCCTGGGGAGAGTCAGGCTGTCACCAAATGACCCCCGCTATCTCCATGCCCCAAGCCAATCAACATACAGTGTGTGAAACCCCTCCCCCGTCCAAGGGGCACCCCCATAGAATGACACAATGGACATAGTAATGCCTTGAACACTCTGGGCACTTCCTGAACCCCAGTGTCCTGCTCGGGCACTCCGCCCGGTCTCCTCTCAGACCAGACGCTTCTCTGTCGCTTGCCAATCAAATAAAAGTTTCTGCGTCTTTGCAAATTGTGTCCCAGCTTTTTATTTCTATACTGAGCTGAGGAAAAGAACCCACGAAACTCGCTCCGGCAACCGCCCTCCCCTGCAGCGCCGGTAACTCTAGGCAGAACCTGGACACCTGCGTGCTCCCCTCCACATCCGTTCTCAACTGCGACTCATCAGCCTTGGAATGGACAACGGTTTGTCTTTGCTCTCACATGTTTCTGACACCACGTGTGTGGTTCTCCTCCACAACCTGGAGTTAGTGCAGAACTCTTGGGCTAGGGGCTCAGCCCCTAAAGGTTGACCCCACTTCACGTGCCAGCTGGAAGCCCCCGGAGCCACCCATAGTTCTGAATGACCGGCTATCCACTGTGGGAACACCGTCCTCGGGGCAGTGATTCACCAGAACGTTTCCCAGTATTCAGGAAGACACAATACTCAGTCCGAGGGATACATCATGAAAGACGACACTCGGGAGCAGCACTGAGATGCACAGGGCGAGGTGGGCAGCAGGAGAGCAGCATCCACGTTTTCTCTGTGTGCGCCATCGTCCCAACACCTTCAAGTGCTCACCAGCCCAGAAACTCTCAAACTCCTGCTCGTTAGGGTTGTTATGGAGTTTCACTAAGTAGGCGAGATTGATTAGCTACTGCAGATTAAATCAATGTCCAGTCCCCTCCCCCGCCCCTCCCCAGCAGTCCAGGGGGCGGAGCTGGAAGTCCCAACCCTCTCATCACACAGCTGGGTCCTCTGAGTCCCATCTTATGTCCTCCAAGAGTCACCTCATTGTCATAAACTCACACAGTAGAAAGGGGCTTATTGCAAATAATGGAGGGCATCTCTCTCACCCCGATCACTCAGGAAGTTCCAAGCAGTTTAGGAGCTCTGTGCCAGGAGCTGAAGACAATGAGCAAACCCATATTTCTTGTAATATCACAAAGCTGTTCTCGTCTTCATCCCCACACAGACCGAATCAGGATCTCCAGATGCGGAACCCAGAAATCAGTGGGGTTTTTTTTTGTTTTTGTTTGTTTCTTTGTTGTTGTTGTTTTTTTTTTTTTTTTTTTTTTTTTTTTTTTTTTTTTTTTTTGACAGGCAGAGTGGACAGTGAGAGAGAGAGAGAGAGAGAAACAGAGAGAAAGGTCTTCCTTTTGCCGTTGGTTCACCCTCCAATGGCCGGCGCACCGCGCTTATCCGAAGGCAGGAGCCAGGTGCTTTTCCTGGTCTCCCATGGGGTGCAGGGCCCAAGCACTTGGACCATCCTCCACTGCACTCCTTGCCCATAGCAGAGAGCTGGCCTGGAAGAGGGGCAACCGGGACAGAATCCGGCACCCCAACCGGGGCTAGAACCTGGTGTGATGGTGCCGCAAGGCGGAGGATTAGCCTATTGAGCCACGGCGCCGGCCAGAAATCAGTGTTTTGCTTTGTTTTAACTTCTCATGATGGATCCAATTTTTTTTTTTAAGATTTATTTATTTATTTGAAAGTCAGAGTTACACAGAGAGAGAAGGAGAGGCAGAGAGAAAGAAGGAGAGGTCTTCCATTTGCTGGTTCACTCTCCAGATGGCCACAACTGCCCGAGCCATGCTGATCCGAAGCCAGGAGCCAGGAGCTTCTTCTGGGTCTCCTATGTGGGTGCAGGGGCCCAAGGACTTGGGCCATCTTCTACTGCTTTCCCAGGCATAACAGAGACCTGGATAGGAAGTGGAGCAGCCAGGACGATGGACCCAATTTATATTCAAAATTGAGAGCCGTGACCCCGTGGAATAACTGGAAATGTCCATGTTGTATGCTTTCAACCATGAAATTAAAACTCCCAGGTCAAGAGTTAAAACAAGAAGGCTTTCCTTTCCTTTCCTTTTTTTTTTTTTTTTGAGATTTTATTTATTTATTTGAGAGGCAGAGTTACAAACAGTGAGAGGGAGAGACAGAGAGAGGTCTTCCATTCGCTGGTTCATTCCCAAAATGGCCACAATAGCCAGAGCTGCATCAGTCCGAAGCCAGGAGCCAGGAGCTTCCTCCAGGTCTTCAGGATGCAGGGGCCCGAGCTCTTCAGCCATCAGCTGCTGACTCCCACAGTGCACATTAGCAGAAAGCTGGAAGCAGGAGCCTGCCTGAGCCTGGAACCCAGGCACTCCCGTGCGGGATGCAGTCATAGCACTGTACCAAATGCACCAGCATTCCTGAAGTCCTCCAGGTAGTGCATGGGTGAAGAAAACTCTAGACATAGCTCAGCTTCCTGTGCAGGCCCAGGGAACGGCTGCCCAGCTGGGGACAGGGGCCTCACATTCCCGGAATGCTTCCCATGTCTGTGGGATCCAGCCATCCATCTTGTAAAGACAGATACATGTTGTAAAATGAAAACCCTGAAGGGGGTGGGGGAGAGAGCAGGCATGGAGGTTGTGGGAGTGGGGGTTGAGTATTTGCAGTTTAGCTTGGATTCCTTCGTTAGCATTGCCTTCCTCTCAACACTGAGCTGAATCAATTACCCTGAAAATCAGGAATTTGAGTTGTGGGAAGAAGAGAATTGCGAAACTTAAAATAAGAAGGAAAAACCATGCCTCTCCTCCACTACTTCTCTCTGAAAGTAGCCACTCTTCTTGATTGCTTGTCTGTCTTCCAGAAGAGAAGTTTTATGTGTGTAGCTGCTGACATACGAATGAGCAGCCTTTAAGTTTTTTCACAACTGGCGATATGCACACACACACACACACACACACATAGAAGATGGTACTTCAAAAAGTTAGTGGAAAATGGAATAAAAAGGGAAGTTCAGTTTGGTTCAAAAGGTTTTTAAATCCTAGCATAATATTTTTCATGTTATGCATTTTCCATGAGCTTTTTATAAAATCCTCACTTTATCACACTGCCCCTTTTAAATTCTTGCCTTTCCGGGAAAGCCAATAAACACAAGGTTCTATGCTGCCCTGATTGATTCCAAGCCCCTCAAATCAGAATGCACCTCACCAGCGTTTCGGCACACCAGCTCCCTCCCACCTAATCCATGAACACCTTCCCCAGACCCAGCAAAACTGAATCATTTCTCCTACCTCATTAGCCTGTGAAAAAGTCCTTCTCTGCTCATAGGGCCAGCATGAAGCAAGAGATCAGACACAGCAGCGAGCCTATCTCATTTGCAAAGCCTTATGCACGAGGAATTCAAAATGCCTTGCACCAGAATAAACTCCTCTGTTAATTCCACTTTTTCTGCACTTTTTGAACTCTCTCAGGTCCACAGCCACTCCCATGCTTCTGGGTACTGTTTTTAACTTAATGGAATTCTTCCCATTGCTTTTACCTATTCAAGTCTTTCCTGTTTAAGAAAATGGATCTCCCACCACCTTCTTTCTGTCCTGGTTTGTTCAACTCACCACCTGGTTTCTGTTTCTTGTTTGTCTTAAGACTTCTCTCTACCCATGGTCTGTTTTCTCACCTCCTTGTTTCTCAGCCTGCTCCCATCTTGTATCTCTTCCCCCATCATGGCCATGGCCAGGGTCTCCAGTGACCATGACTTCCAGGCATTGAATGCAAAGGGCGCTTCTTGGCCCACGGCCCTCCTTCCTCACCGCTCCCACCTCCCTCGGCCCTCCTAAGACACTCTTTGTTCCCTGGGTCTTTGTAGTACAGGCTCCTCAGATTCTGCTCAAGGATCCTACGCAGACAAATCGTTTTCATTGGAGAAATCACTTCACAGTGGGTGAAGAAGTATATCCTGGGGAATCTTTCCATGTCAGTTAGACTTTCCTGATATAAACGTAAAGTGCGTACATTAAGCTATAAAGACACAAACAAAAAGGATTTTCAGGAGGTACACGGACCTGTATAAGCAGCACAGAACCAACCATAACCAGTAACTGGGAACCCTCATACCCCCCCTCCAGCCTTTAGCATGCCATCCAGGGGCTCCCCACCCCATGACTTTTGATGAACCTATCTACAGATTTAGGAGCGGAGTCGCAGAGTACGTGTGGGTCTTTAGCTTTGATTCATAAGGTCAAAGAGATTTTCGAAGTGATTGTACCAATTTATTCTTGCAACAGCAAGTCTGGGGAATCTCACTGGTTCAACACCCTTGCCAGTGCTAGGCGCTCCCCGTCTTTTTACCATACACCTCCAGGTGGACGGCCAGTCCTATTTGTCTCTTAAATACAAGTTTGCAAATACATTTAAGAGAGGAATTTTCAGAAAAGGAAAGTTCTGGAAAAGAGGCCAGATTTGTGCAGCTGAAAAAGTGAGCTCAAAGGAAGGTGTGCTCAGCTGTCGGGATGAGTGGCTGAACGCACAGTGATCACATCAAGAACTCGCTGTGGCGCAGTGGGCCTGCCGTGCCGGCGTCCCATATGGGAGCCAGTTCAGGTCCTGGCTGCTCCATTTCCCATCCAGCTCTCTGCTGTGGCCTGGGATGGCAATAGAAGATGGCCCAAGTCCTTGGGGCCCTGCACCCGCATGGGAGACCTAGAATAAGCTCCTGGCTCCTGGCTTCAGATCAGCACAGCTCCAGCCACTGCAGCCATTTGGGGAGTGAACCAGAGGGTGGAAGACCTCTCTCTCTCTCTCTCTCTCTCTCTCTCTGCCTCTGTGTAACCTTGCTTTTCAAAAAGACCTCTGCACACAAGACACACTGCTCACTGTGCTTTATGTGTGTTAATGCATTCAAACCTTTTGACAGTCCTGAGATAAAGCTGCAGTCGTGTGCCGGCTAAGGACACTTCAGCCAACAATGGGCCACATACACAGCCGTAGGCTCACAAGATCCTAGCGCCTGGTGACCGCCCTGGTGGCCTGCTTGTGAGAGTGCACTTCATGATGTCCGCGTAGTGATGGAACCACCTGCTGATGTGTCTCTCAGAATGGGCCCGCACTAACCAGCACATGGCTACTAGAACCCTACTTTGTCGACAGTGCCCAGGGGAATTGCGTGCCCAGTTTTACAAGGGACTTCCTACTGTTCTTCCATGGAAGATTTCTATTGGACTTCATTGGCTCACAAGGGGATAGGGTGGTCTACACTGGTGATGTGTCCCTTGCTGTTTTCTCTCACAAGCTGGGCACCTCTTTCCAGTGAGCCTCTTGCTTGAATTGTAAATCTTGTAAGAAACACAGTCACACCCCAAGATGCCAGCCCTCCCTCACGCCATCTTGTGTTTGGTAGGTGGGCAGGGAGGTCAGGACCTGTGAGTGCACGTTTGTAGCGAGATCCCTGGGAAGTGTCACATGATCAAGGGTGATCTGATAGAGGAGGGGTGAGAAATTTCTATTCTAAGGCACCTCGGAAGCAAGCAGCAGGAGACTGTTGCAACCAGCTGGAGGAAGTGGCATTGACAATGGTGCCAAGGGGTCATGTCCTCTGTCCATCCAGGAGTGAACAAGTGCAAATGTGTTCACTTTTCAAGTGCATATAAAAATATGTATTTATATGCACAGCAAAATATATGTCTGTGTATAGATACACATATGTTCAACATGTATAGAAAATGCCATATACCTACAAACATATATATTCATGCATATAGTTGATCTTCATTATTCACAGATTCTGTATTTGCGAAGTCACTCTCTAAAAACAATTTGTAACCTCAAACTAAGTGTTCACAATTTTTTTTAAGATTTATTCATTTATTTGAAAGCCAGAGTTACACAGAGAGAAGAGAGGCAGAGAGAGAGAGAGAGGTCTTCCATCCGTTGACTCACTCCAATTGGCCACAACGGCTGGAGCTGCGCCAATCCAAAGCCAGGAGCCAGGAGCCTGTTCAGGATCTCCCACATGGGTACAGGGGCCCAAGGACTTGGGCCATCTTCTACTGCTTTCCCAGGCCATAGCAGAGAGCTGGATTGGGAGCGGAGCAGCCGGGTCTCAAATGGGCACCTATATGGGATGCCGGTGCTTCAGGCCACCACAGCGCTGGCCCCAGTGTGTTCACAATTCTTTTGTGGTCCCTGGCAGGCAAAAATTCGTGTCACCCAACACACACATTCCCAGCTGAGGTCCCCGGCAATGCTCTGCACCACCCCCCCAGCTTGCATGCTGCAAGCGCTGTCTTTTCTTGTTTATTCAGTGCCACGTTTTACACCTTTGGGTGGTGTTCTGCTGTTTAATGCGGCCCCCAGGCACAGTGCTAAAGTGCTATCTCTTGTCCCTAAATGCAGGAAGGGTGTGATGGGGTCCTAGGGAGAAAATGCCAATTAGAGAAGCCCTGTAGTGCTGTTGGCGAAAGTTCAATGTAAACAAAGCAAGAGTGAGCCTGCATTAAATAATGTGTCCCCAAATAGAAACACAGGTAAAACAGAATTGTGTATTGATTGTTTGACAAAACTGCTGTGGCTAGAGGCTCTCAGGCCCTGACCTTGTGTTTCCCCTGAGCCATGCTGACACGCTCACACCCAGTGCTGTGCAGGGCTGCGAGGAGGAAGTGGCTCCGTGGCTTGGCTCCCAGCCAGAGTTGCAGGTGGAAGGACACTCCTGTTTGTGTCTGAGCTCCAGAGCCGTCACGGGGTGCTTGTGGAAAGCTGCATGGGTGAAGGAATGTAGGGGTGTCGGGTCCCACCTGCTGAGGACTCTGTAGCTACTCGGCCAGGACTCAAGGGAGCTTGCCTTCAGCCACGCCTGCAGCCTGGGCCCACAAGCAAGCTTTCCCCTTCACTGAGTACCTGAGAGTCTGTCTATCACGCACCGGGGATGCAAAGATCCCCAAATGAGGTTTCAAGTCTTAGGAAAGGGACGGGAAGAGCAGCAGCCTCAGAGTACATTCTGTGCATTCCTGGCAAAGCTGTGCAGTCGCTGGCCCAGTATTTAGGATTCCTTGACTTGTGCACAGTTTCTTTTTTTTTTCCAATGCAAATATTTCAAAGAACTTAAGTTCATACTAAAGTTTTCTAGGTTACGGGTGGACAATAAATCTGCAGGTTCTTCCTGGGTTAAGCTGGGTAGGAAAACAGCAGCCACACGCAGAAGGCGTTTCTGTCCTGATGATCAGCTACGCTTGGCCATCCCTGGCCGTGCCGAGTGAAGTCGCCCTCTCTGTGTCCACAGAAGGGATGTGGGCAGCGCTCCAGGCACAGTGACAGCAGTGCCTGAATGTGTCCATTAGGAACAGAAGGCAGGACGTGGGAATTCTCCCCATGTACTTCTGACTCATAATTAACCTTCTAACAAAGTAGACGTAGGTCGTGAAGAGTTGAGATCCTCAATATTTCCACCCTTGTGGTCCTTTTAAAAATTACAAATTCTGAGCAGAGGCTAAAGGAAAGACCTACTTATTTTTAGCTGAAATAGGTCAAAAGACCTTTTCAGGAAGAATTGTTTGATTCTGTCCATCCCAAGAGACAAGGCAGTGGGGTGATGTTGCTAAGCAACACTGCACATCCTTCCCTTCCCTGAAGCCGCCTTGTCTCCTAGCAACAGGCTGCCTGGTGCGCCCCTCGCACTGCTGGAACCACCGTGGGGTACCGTCTGAAGGGCCTCTCTCTGGCCACAGTCATGCAGTCCGGTGACAGTTGGACACATTCCTTTGCCAGAGGCTGGGGATACACAGATCTGAAGACAAGGCCTCTGCCTTCAGTGACAGCCAACCTGCTGTAGAGTGACATACAGAAACAGAAGTTTCAGCGACACTTACCAAGCAAAGAAATGACGTGTCAGACCCAGAGTTCTCCTTTGCGAAGGCACTGGCTTTAAGTGAGAAAATCACTTTGTAAACCTCTATGGCAGGGTTTGGCACACAAGAACATGGCTGTTGTCAGAGACAGGAGGTGGGGTGGGCGTTCCTGAAAGCAATGGAGGAAGGTAAGAACAGAGGTCCTGGCTGGAGGACCTGTTTGCAAAGTGATGCAGATGCTAAGTACTTTGCTTCTGAAAGCACTGCAGTGTGAGAAGCCAAGCAAAGGGGTGGGGAGAGGCAAAGGGAGCCCAGACTACATCTCTATCCTGGGGGAAGGTGAGGGAGAGGAGGGGCTTCTGGTTCTGTCTGGGGGTGAGGAAAGACACCCAGAGGAGGTGACAGCCGCAGCAAGCTCTCTATGTATATATATGTGTGTGTGTGTGTGTGTGTGTGTGTGAACGTGTGTGTGTAGAGAGAGAAACCACAATGAGATGCCACATCACACCTAGAATAGCTAAAAATGAAGGGAAAGAAACCAAGCTGACAAAGTCAAGGTGGACAGTGTTGGGATCCCTGCACCTCTCACTCACTGTTGGTACCTGGGTGAACTGATACACATGCCCTGGAGAATCATTTGGCCTGTCCTGACTAAAGTAGCGCATATGGTCTAGGACCCAACAATTCTACACCTGAGTCAAACCTAACAGAAATGTGTACATGTATGTGACAAAATATGGACAAGATTGTCCATAAAAATGTTATTCATAGCAGCTCCAAATCAAGATAGTCCAGATTTCCATCGTTTGTTGAAGGCATATGTAAATTGTGGATACAGTGGAACGCTACCCAGAAATGAAAACACGGATGTGTAGAATGTTGTTATAAAGCTCACGAACATAATTCCAAGCTAAAGATGAAAGAGAGCATAGTATTCAATTCCTTTTATAAAAAATTTGAATGGCAAGAAAAACTAATCCATGCTACTAGAAGTCAAGGTGTTTGGGGGAAGAAGGAAGAAATTGTGACAAAGAGGACTTCTGTTTTGGGGGAGTGGGAGGAGCTTTTAGGACATTGGTAATGCTCTATTTCTTTTCCTAAGGGGAGATTACACAGATAAATTTATTTTGTGATGATTATTGCATTTACGATTTTGATGTGTTGTCTCTTCAATATGCATGCTGTATTGCAATATAAAGTTTTTAATGACTAAATTAAATTTTAAATTTTTTTTATTTGAAATGAAAGGCAGAGTTACAGACAGAGGAGGAGGAGAAGAGAGAGAGAGATCTTCCATCCGCTGGTTCACTCCCCAGGTGGCCTCAATGGCCAGGGCTGGGCCAAACCAAAACCAGAAGCCAGAAGCCAGGAGCCAGGAGCTTCTTCCAGTCTCCCACGTGGATGCAGAAGCGCAGGTACTTAGAAAGAACCATCTTCTGCCGCTTTCCAAGGAGCATTAGCAGGGCCCTGGATCAGAAGTAGAGCAGTTAGGACTCAAAGTGACACCCAAAAGGGATGCCAGTGTCGCAGACAGAAGCTTAACCTATCATGCCACAACACCAGCCCCTAACACTAAAAATTTTAAAGTAGGATTGTGATACCCCATTTTAGTGTAATTATTTTTCTCTGTGCTTAAGTGTGCATTGAGAGATTTCTGTGAGGATTTTCACTAGATATTCATGAAGGCTCTTTCTGGGTGGTTGGGTTTGAGATGATTTAAGTTTTTTTGTACTATTGCTTGCATTCCTATAATGCATGCATAACTGCTGCAGAAATACAGTGAGGACATTTTGCTACAAAGCTGAAAGATCTTATTCAGAGGGAAGGATGGGTGAGAACTGAAGAGTTAGGAGAGGGAGAAATGTCAGGAGCACCCAGCTACACAACAGAGCAGCCTGCTCTGCGGAAGAGCGAACTGCTCGCCAGGGAAGTGTCCACGCAGAGGGGAGGAGGGCTGTCTCGGGGACTCGCCTGAGCGCTGCCCAGTTCCCGGAGGCCCCTGTCTGAGCCGTGGCTTTGCCTCACTTGGCTGCTGCCCAGAGGCGTCTCCTTGCACCCGAGCACTTCCCCAGAGCCAGCTGGAGGAGGGGCTATTTCTGGAACTGACTCCTGGGCACTCTGGCCTCTTTACTGACACATAGATTCTCTAGAACCTCAAAGGCTGAGGCTCCTCCCTTTAACTGGGGCTTAAAACCTTCCCACCTTTGGCCTCAGCATTCCCGGCCTAAATGTGGGTACATTCACTTAGGATTGTGCAGTTTTTCTGCAGTTTCTGCAGACATTTCATCCATAATTCTGTTGTTTCCTCCTAACACATTAGAGAATTCCAGCATCGCTATTAGCACTACATTTGACCCATGGGGGATTTTAAATGCTGAAAATTCAGTCATTTAGCAAACTGGAGGCACTTACTGTTTGCAAGAGCATAGCTCAACACCAAGGATATACTAGAAAGAAACCCTAGGAGCAGGGATTTTTCTTTTAAGATTTATATATTTATTTGAAAGGTAGAGTTACAGAGAGGCGGGGAGAGAGAGAGAGAGGTCTTCCATTCGCTGGTTCACTCCCCAAATGCCCACAACAGCAGGAGCTGGGCTGATCCGAAGTCAGGAACCAAGAGCTTCCTCCAGGTCTCCCACATGTGTACAGGGGCCCAAGCACTTGGGCCATCTTCTACTGCTTTCCCAAGCCATAACAGAGAGCTGGATGGGAAGTAGAGCAGCTGGGACTAGAACTGGTGCCCACCCATATGGGACACCGGTACTAGCAGGGACTTTTATGTGTTCTGTGGATAGACCTCCTGCACCCGGGACTGGAACCAGGGGCCAGAAGGGGCACAGTAAAATTAATTGCTGAAAACATGAGTGAATGAGACATCCTTGCCTTCAAGGATCCTCAGCTAGAGGAGGAGACAGATACATTCAAATAATGATGCACAAGGCAAAGAATGCGTGATGAGAGCCCAGAAGAGGGAAGGGGTCAGTCTCTGGGGATTAGGAGGAGATTTTGACAGAATGAGAAATGGATGGAAGCCACTTCAGGCAGAAGGAGGAGTGCAAATGGGAACTCATCCATCCCAGGACAGTGCGGAGCTCCCGCTGTGGGGAAAAGGGGCGGAGGCTGAGGGCGCTCCGAGAAATTCGGGTGGACCCACAGGTGACAGGGAGGAGGGGCTGTCGTTTGATCAGAGAAGTGAGGTGGCCGGATAGGGCGATGCTCTGTTGGAGAAGGACTGGAAACCAGGGGACCGTGAGGAAGCTGTGAGGTGGCACAAAGGGGAGTCAGTGGCCACGGGGACAAGAGAGGGAGAGCGGCACCTGCTAGTCTGCTTCAGCATGGGTCCTCAGAGAAGCGCGTGCCAACATGGGTTTAGACAGATTTGTAAGCCGTGTCTCTCCAGGCTGGCCTGTCCACCTGGCCCCTCCCTAGCCTCTCTCACAGTAGGGAGTGGGGGAGACTGGTATGATCACCGCCAGTCTTCACAGGAGGAAGATGAGGTTCCAAGGGATTTGTCCAAGGTCAGTGGTGGCAGAGCCAGAACCAGGGGAGGCTACTTGGGCCCTGACAGCCTTTCCCTGCCCTGGGCCACACCCAGCAGCCTGGCTAGCAGCTCCCCACTTTGCCTCCTGTATGAGGAGGTGTGGGGTGGGGTCGGTTCCCCCTGCAGGCTCCAGGCTTCCTCCCTTCCCTTCTCAGGGCTCAGGCCCCAACTGAGCAGAGAGCCACATCCTTGTCACTCATCCTGGGCTGTACCTTGGCCCCGATTCTCTTTCCGGGACTGCGGTCCGGCTCCAAGTGCCCTGTTCCTCCAGTCTGCCTGGAACACAGCCCCTCCCAGATGGGAGGGAGCTTTGCTGCTGTTGCCTCCAGGTGTGGAGGACCAGGGTCCTGCGATTACATTTCCCAGCCCCTCTGCCTCCTCTTGTTACGGGAGAACAGCGGCGGAGAAACTATCGGCACCTTGGTTCTTGGTCTCACGTGGAAGAACTGCCAAGCGGACAGCAAAGATATTTATTAGAATCGAATCGAGGACCTCCAGCCAGAGCAGCGCATATGGGGGCTTCCAAGAGAGGAAAACCCAAAGGGACTGTGGCAGTCGGCTTTAAGTACAATTTCAAAGAAAAAAAAAAAAAACTGGACAATCAGATTGACATTCAGTTGCCAGGCTGGGACAAAAACCATCGAAAGACCTCATTCACAATCCTCCCTCCTGTCTGGCCTGCTAAGGTGGGGATAGGTAACTTGTTTTCACCATAAGCTGTGAGCTCAGGATGAACTCCCTTGCTATTCTCATGGTAAATTTGGAAGGAGGGCACCCTGCTTGTTCTTGCTAAAGATAATGGTTTTGGGGAACGAAGCAAATATTTTACACCCCAAATTCCACTGGGATCCCCTGACTATCTAGTAACCCATCTGACTCCTCACACTCTCACGTTGTAGCCATTGTAGCCCACTGCTCATCTGGGGCCCCCAGCTGATTCTCTGGCCCTGGGATTTTCCTCTCTGTCTGCCACACAAAGCCTTCCTTCTTGTCGCTGGTTGCCAGGGCTGTCCCGCCCCAGCCGCCGGCCACACTCTCTGCAGTAACTGGGTAAATCACAGCCTGTGCCCTTCAGAGGAAAGGGCTGAGCTGAGCCCCCGGGTGCTCTTATCTGTGCTTTGTGGATTTTGTTGTCTGATCTCCTACAGGGGCTATCACTGATGCCATCTGCCAGTCTTCAGTAAGACCCTTTGACTTGGGGTCTTATCTCTGGACCCCAGGGTGGTCTGTTTAAAGAAGGAATGTGTCATTCTGACTTGCATCTATTCGGTATGAAGTCATCTCCCTGAGAATCAGCTTGTGGGGCAGGAGCTCTGGTGAGGGTTAACCTCAGTGTGAGGTCCTGTGACCTTGCCCTTGGAGAGTTCTGTCCCTTCGGTTCCCCACTGGGAACCTGTTGTTGCTTCTTGCTTACCCTTAGTGAAGACACCAAGCACATCAATAGGTAACCACGAGAATAGGTAACCAATGAACAGGAACTTCTAACCAATCTAAATATTTGTTTACAATGAGTTGAGAACACAGCTGGGGAGTGTCCTAGAGCAGTTAACAAGCGTCTGTCTGTTTGCTGAGCGTCTGCACCGGCCCCTCCTGGCCGCGGCGTGACCACATAGCCACCCAGCACTCAGGAGAGAGCAAGGAATCCAGAGGTCATTCCTAATCACCCGAGATGACTTCATCCTTCAGAGCAGAGCACGGATTTTCCTGGTCCTATTGCTGAAATCACAGGTCAGAACCCCATGCCAGGGGCTGGCGCTGTGCTGCAGCAGGCCAAAGCCTCGCCAGCAGTGCCGGCATCCTAGATGGGCGTCATTTCGATTCCTGGCTGCTCCACTCCTGATCCAGCTCCCTACTAACATGCCTGGAACAGTAGTATAGCCCAAGTCCTTGGGCCCCTGCACCCATGTGGGAGACCCGGAAGAAGCTCCTGGCTCCTGGCTTCGGATGGGCCCAGCTGTGGCCATTGCAGCCATCTAGGGAGTGAACCAGTGGATGGAAGACCTGTCTCTACCTTTCTCTGTAACTCTTTCAAATAAATAAAATAAAATAAATACTTTTTTTAAAAAAAACGCATCATCCCAATCCTATAGTTAATTTTCACCATCCGCATTTTTTTCTTCTCCATTGGGGGGATACTGATTTCTTACCAATCATCCTACTTTTTCTAAATTCTTTCCATTATCTTGACAGAATTACAGTAGATTATGCTTTTTTGCTTCCTTTTCACAAGGACTTATTCATGCTCATGGGACATTAATTAATGACAAAGGGTGAATTGATTTTATAATTGCTAGCTAATTATCCTACGGAATATATTTCAGAAATGATGGTATATGCTAATCACCTGGACAAACGAAGCTGGGCTTCCTTTGGAATGTATTTATTTATTTATTTATTTTAAGATGTGTTTGTTTTATTTCAAAGGCAGAGTTACAGAGGGAGAGAGAGAGAGAGATAGATAGAGATCTTCCATCTGTAGCTCTGCCTTTCAAATAAATAAGTAAATATTTAAAAAAAAACTGAAACACAGACCATATACACAGTTCTAGTGGAAGGTAAACTCCTGCTGCATTATTTCTACTTTAAAATAACGTGATCTGGGCCTCTCAGGGAACCCAAGTGGGCGAGCAGAGCAGAACTGTGTCTACTGGGGCAGTGGAGAGGACGAGGGGTGCTGACACTTGATGGAGACCTCCTCAGGTCCAAGTCTCTGCTCCTCCTCTGAGTCTGCTTGCTCTCCTCTTACTTAAAGATTCATTTGTTTACTTGAAAGTTAGAGTTAGGGTGGGAGAGGGAGAGACATAGAAAGAGGATACGTCCCATCTGCTTGCTCCCTCCTCAGACAGCTCCCACATGGGTGTCAGGGCCCAGACGCTTGGGCCATCCTCGAGTGTTTTCCCAGGCCTTTAGCAGGGGACTGGAAGGGAAGTGGAGCAGCTGGGCCTCAAACTGGGGCCCATATGGGATGCTGGCGGTGTCGCAGGCGGGGGCTTTACCCACTACAGCATAGCACCTACCCCACTCTTCTACACTTTTCCCTTCCTGTAAGTCACCTGTTTATCCAGTTTATCCATGGCCCCGAAACCTTCCTGAACTCCTGAAACAATGAGATGGCAGGCCTTACCCACTTTAATTCTAAAGTCAGAGGTTTGATTGAGCTAGTTCTTCTATCTGGGCAGAGTCCTTCCCTGGCAGTAATTTACAAATGTGGTCTGATATACCTCCCATTCGAAAGGCCTGTGGCTAGAAGCCTTGGGCGGAGAGAAACACATTTCATGGCCACGTGGCAAAGTGGGCTGGAACGAAGAAATAAGATCACCCCCACTTTACAAGTGAGATCTTCCCAGAGAGCTCACAACATTCTAAGTCATACCAGCAGGAAGCTGTCGGGTACAAACCCTACAGCCCGTTGCTATATGGGAAACGTGTCTGTCTAGTCTGACTGACAACTCTTAACCCCATCAATTGCCCTGGGAATTCTAGGATTTGGGAACTCTGAGACGGAAAGCAGTGCTAGGCCCGATCAATACTATGACCTCACAATGACTCCATTTGTCATCTTTGCCGACTGGAGTGGAAGGGCTAATGGAAAACAAGACTTTGGGACATGACGTGGCTGTGCACTTGATGGTTAGGGCAGTCATGATGATGCCGTGTCGGCCAAAGCAATAATCTTCTCAGACTGAAAGGCAAAAATAGAGCTTTATTTTCAAGGAAAAAAAATCAATAGATTAGGAGAAAACACCACTTGAACCGTGTACTCTGGCTGGAACAGAGAGTTGAAGCTCACAAGGAAGTCAAAAGAGTGAAACTTTCATAGGCATAGAAATTCCAGGAACTCGAGTCCTGGGTTTAATGAGGCTCAGCTGCACGGAGACAAGTGAGACGTGCAAATCTGGGGCAGGAGAAATCAGCCCATCCATGGGGACTTCAGCCCTTGTGAATAACCCTGAAGGTCACTCAGCGGGCAGAGTGGTGGCCGGTGCACAGTCTCCGGAGACCGACCGGAGCTGCTCTGGGGTCTGCAGCGGGAAGTATCAGTACTGGCAAAGTCTGTTTCTTGTCCAATCAGGGCCATGACAATTCCTCACAAAAGGCAGGAAGTCAGCGAGGTTATGTGAGCATTGGCCGAAGGTGTTTCTCTTTGTGACTTATCAACTGGACTAGAACCTGCGGCTCAGGCAAATTTCAGTTCTCTCTTCCCAGGGGAGTCCACCTTACAGGGTCTTTTGTTATCGATGAACTTCCACAAGAGTGATGATGGATATGGGAATGATGAAGAAGGACTGGCTTCTTCATGTTGCACCAGAGAACCCACAAAATGACGCAAACAGCAGCAACAAAAAAGCCAAGCTAAAGGCCTCCAAGTCTTAGCTCAAATCAAAGCATTGTCAAAGAACCTAAGAAGAGCCGATGGTGTGGTGCAGCGGGTTAAAGCCCTGGCCTGAAGTGTCGGCATCCCATATGGGCACTGGTTCAAATCCCGGCTACTCCACTTCCAATCCAGCTCTCTGCTATGGACTTGGAAAGCAATGGAGGATGGCCTAAGTCTTTGGGCCCCTGCACCTGTGTGGCAGACCCAGAAGAAGCTCCTGGCTCCCAGCTTTGGATCGGCTCAGCTCCGGCCATTGAAACCATCTGGGGAGTGAACCAGCAGATGGAAGACCTCTCTCTCTGTCTCTACCTCTCTCTGTAACTCTGTCTTTCAAGTAAGTAAAAATAAATCTTAAAGAAAAAAAGAAAGTAAGAACTCCCATGGCAGCTCCAAGTTACAGGGTAAGCCCAGCCGTCCACTTTGTCAGGTCTCTTGTGTTAAGATCAGGACTTTGTTAGTAGGAGGTGGTACTTTGAGACTGAGATGGGGACATTTAGGTGGATTTGAGAGAATCTGAGGACCTTGAACACCAAACCCACCAAAACCTCCTCACTAAAAGAACCATCTCCTTCCAAAGTGTATTGGTAAGTGAGACAATCACCTAGAAAAGATTTAACCTAAGCTTTCTCATCTCTGCTTATTAATTGCAGACCACAGAGTCAGGTCCATACACCCTAGGTCTGTTCCTAGAGAGTGGGCTTAAACCAAAACACTGCACAAGACTTTATCAACTACAAATTCACGAAAACCCTGAGAAGGACTAGGGACCAGCATTGTGGCACAGCGGATTAAGCCACCTCCTGTAACACCAGCTTCCCACGTGAGCACTCGTTCAAACTCCAGCCACCGCACTTCTGATCCAGCTCCCTGCTAATGTGCCTGAGAAAGCAGCCAAAGACACTCCAGGTACCTGGGCCCGTGTCATTCACATGGGCAACCTGGATGGAGTTCCTGGTTCCTGGCTTCAGACTAGCCCAGCCTTGACTGTTGTGACTATTTCGGGAGTGAACCAGTAGATGGAAGTGCGCTCTCTCTCTCTCTCCCTCTCTCTGTCTCTTACTGTGTGTGTGTGAGAGAGAGACCCTCTCTCTATAACTATGCCTTTCAAATAAATTTCAAAATTTTGTTTAAAAAGCATAAATATGGTCTGGACTACATTAATTGATATGGGTACTCTCATCCAGGATTCTAATAAGGCACACTACCTGGAAGAGATGCAAGTGGCACCAGTGGTTTGGTTGGTTGACCAGTTGAACCCTGGGTCTACATTTAACAAAGCAGAGATCCCAGAACTCCCCTGGCACAATATCAAGGAAGGAACTAATAGGAATATGAGAAAAACAAAAGGAAACTATTTGGTGTGACCTACCTACCCCCCACATGACTATGTGCGTGATTGTGAAATGTATATTGACTCTGTTTTCTGGCCTGCAAACTCATAAAGTCCTTGGAATCTTTCAAATGACGTGTCCTTTGCTTGCTGATGCATTGGCTGGTGGCTGGCTGCCCCGTGGCTTCAGGATGGGGGCTTGTCACAGAAAGACCAAGGCAGGATTAGCCGATTGGGACATCTAGGCCTACCTTCAACCTCCAGGGAGTGGAAAGGGGCTGATAGTTAATCTGTTCACCAAGGGCCAATGGTTCAACCAATTGTGCCTACATAATAAATCTTTTATTGAGACTTAAAGCACACTGGGTTCCAGGAATTCTGGAAAACCAGGCATATGGAGGGAGGCATAGGCATTTCTTCCTCTGGTGTTCATTGGTATCCTTTGTGATATCCTGTATGATAAATAACTAAACACAAGAGCTTTCCTGAATTCTATGAGCTGCTCTAGCTAATGAATCAAATCCAACGAGGGGATGTGGGAGCCCTGCTTAAAGCCAGTTGGTCGGAATCATGGAAAAACACCATGGAGGATTGCAAATGGCAACTAAAGGTGCGGGTGCAGCCTTGGGAACCAAGCCCTCAACCTGCAGGATCTGACCCTGCCTCCAGGTAGTTGGTGTCAGAACTGAACTGGGTCAGAAGCCATTCAGCTCTGTCCATGGAGGCACTGCTTGCTTGGTGAGTGGAGAAGACCCCGCCCCCATCCCACACCCAGACACACACACCTGGTGTCAGAAGAGTGCTGTGACTGTATAGTTAGAGTTTCGGTTATTCCTCAATATCCTAAGGTATGTCTGTCATGAGGACGCCCAGAGAAACACTTTCTAAGGCTTTGAGAGATTCTGTGGTGAGGGGAGGGCCAGTAGCATTGAAGAACCCTGTAAGAAGGACAGTGAGGGGTGCCCCCATGAAGTGGGCTTTCTGATTCAAGGGGAAGGGTGGGGGCCTGCAGCCATGGAGTCTGAGTGCAGTGCATTGGGGTGAAGACTCCAGGTGTGAACAGGGATCACAGCCACCTTGGAAAGAAGCCAGGAACCCCCTCCTGAAGCTCCCTTAATCTATAGAAGCAGAGAAGCTTTCAATGTCTAGTCAATATGGCCAGAGGAGGGGCTCATGCTTGTCAAGAGTGGCACAGCCAGAGCTGACTGCCAGCACTAACCCAGTGGCCAATACTGCCGGAGCCCCGTGCTCAGTACACTGACACAGCCCCTTCCTTCAGATTTCCAAGGATGGCTCAACATCGTCACGAGGAAACGTGACTTGAGTAGCCACGCTCTGTAGATGACGTATAAGCCAGACGCCCTCATAGGGACATAGGGAGCTTCCATGAGGCCCCAAGTTTGGGATGGGGGTGCAGATGATGCTGCAGAAGCGGATGCCATGGATTTCCGAGTCAACTGCTCGATGCTTGTGCCTCCTGGTCATGCTCGAGCCCAGTCTTGTGTGTGTTCACTAAAGGAAATAGCTAGGAGACATGCTTGGGGTCCTGCCCCGTGGGATGCTTGAGCCAGGGAACAGTTAACGCTCTGTTTCCTCCATGGCAGAAATCCACAGTTCTGGGAAACAAGAGGTGGTGATGATACCCAGCACTATCACTAGTACCTATTTCCATTTCCATCCTTGGGGATGTGATCTCTTTGGTCTCCAGGGGGTGTGACATGAGCCTGATCACTAACATGGTGAGACCTGGAGCCAGAAAGAGAAGGGGGTAAAACATCCTGATTCCCAAGAGCAGAAAGGCTTGGCCCCATCCAGTGGGAACAAGAGACAAGCAGGCTTGGCATCCCAGGGATTGAGTAGATTCCCAACACTGACATGCCCAAAAGTAAAATCTGGTAGACACCTGTCACTGCCCAGTAAGAGACCACTGATGACTCAAATTACTCAGAAAAGGGGTGCGGCATAGAGGCATCGTGAGTTGAGCCACTGAGTGCTGGCATTCCAAATCAGATAGTCAGTTGAAGGAATCTCATCTGCTCTTCTTCTGATCCAGTTCCCTGCTAATGAGCCTGGGAAAACAGCAGATGATGGCCCAAGTACTTGGGCCCCCATCACCAAAATGGGAGACCCAGATGGGGTTCCAGGCTCCTGGCTACAGCCCAGCCCAGCCTTGACTGTTGCAGACACTTGGGGAGTAAAACATTGAGTGGAAGATATCTCTCCCTCTCTTGTGGCCCTCCCTTTCAAATAAATAAATAAATCCTTAATTTTTTTAATTATTCAGAAATAGAAATGTGTGTCTTCCCAGCAGGCAAAGATTCTCCCCCTTCCAACTACCAAAGAGAACTTGGAATGGGAGGTGAGGGGGAAAATACAATAATATCAATCTCATGACAATTAATAAAATAAGAAGTAGAGTAGTTTAAGTAACAAAATACAGCAAATAAAACATAATATCTAAATAAATATATAAAATACAATAATTAAATGAGAGTAAAGAGACTTATACTCACATACTCATTTCCACTTCACCTGCTTGGCTGTTGAGTCACATAAGAAGGGATGGCTCTTACCCAGGCAGCTCCCTGGACAGCAGATCCCCTGATGCCACATGGCTCTGACCTAGGGGGCTCCATGTCACTGGAGAGCCTCACCTTGAGTTGGATTCAGGGAGTGCTACGAGTCCATTTGAGGTCAGAGAAGCCTACTACGCAGAATTGGTTCCGGGGCTGGACTCCTGACGTTATGGGAATTGCGTATGGGTAGAGCTATGAGAATAGACACTGGCCAACACAGACATGCTTGGGCTAGTTGTTTGTCACTGCTGTCAGGTACTTTCTGCCCTCCTCTCTTTGCTCTTTACCACCAGGGATTGTCCCTGGAGGCTGCACTTCCCGGGCTTCCCTGCCAGCATCCAGCTGGGACTGTCCCACGGGAGGCACAGGTGGGAGACTGCCTGCATCTCCAGCTGGTTCTCCTCTTGGCTCAGCTCAGATAGTGGACACAGGAGACCTGGTCATTCCTGCCACACAGTTCCAGCTACAGCCCACACCAGTATTCCTGGCTTTCGGGCACCAAGCTTCACCTCCTTTCTCGGCCCTAGAGGAACAGTGGACTCCTGAGGTGACTAATCTTCTAATCTTGGGCTGCCTCACCTCCCACTGTTTGCCTTGTCAGTCCCAGCCTTGTTCCTAACTCCCTAGATTAAATGACTGTCCTCTAAGGCTCACACTCTATTTCCGGAACCTGACGCATGTCACCTGTGCTGTCACACTGCCAGAATGTATTGGGAGGAGATTTATGAGTTTCCGTCATCTCAGTGACTTTTGTTTCTCAAATGAAATTCAAATGAGTACAACTGTTTAAGAATTGGTCGAAAAATCAATCACACCCATCAGTGCCCTGTGGGGAATATCCAGAACTGATACTAGCCCGGGAAATCTCAAGTCCATTGCAACCTTGCCCAATATGAGGTCACAGTTGTTTTGCAACAAGTGGTTGTATCCTAAAATTATCATCTCATTGTGTCTAGTAACAAACATGCCGATGAGAGATGAGCTGTGGCCACCGATGGACTAAGCTATCATTGAGATAGCTTTTCCAAGTTCATCTTGCATAAGTAGCTGCTGTTTGCCCTTAAACACATCAGAGAGAAAATTTTCCTAGAGGAAAATCATACTCAAAAAATCAGGTATTAAGAAAATGGAATAGAAAAGCCTTCAAATCCAGGGGCAAATATTTGGCATCATGGTTAAGACTCTGCTTGGGAGCCTTGAATCTCCTACCAGAGTGCCTGAGTTGAAATCCTGGCTCAACTCCCAGTTCCAGCTTCCGGTAACCGTGCACCCTGGGAATAGCAGTGATGGCTCGAGGAACTGGGCCCCTGCCACTCACATGAGTTCCAGGCTCCTAGCCTTCCAAGCATTCAGAGAGTAAGCCAACAGATGGACGATCTCTCTCTGCCTTTCAAATAAATAAGTTTTAAAAATCCATTCCGAAGGAGATGAACAAGGAGATAACTACATGCTTTATGAAAAACTTCCCAAGGGGATGGGCTTTTGATGTAGCAGTTCCGATGCTACTTTGGATGCCTGCATCCCACATTGGAGTGTCTAGTTCAAGTTCTGGCTCCACTTCCAGTTCCACCGTCCTGCTAGTGCGTACCCTGAGAGGCAACTGGTGACGACTCGAGCACTTGTGTCCCTACCACTCATAGGAGACCTGGACTGAGTCTCAGGCTCCTGGCTTCAGCCCAGTCCAGAGCTGACTGTTGTAGGCCTTTGGGGAGTGAACCAGTGGATTCAGTACTTCTGTATGTCTGTTAGTCTTTGTCTGCCTTTTAAATAAGTGAATAAAAATAAGATTATAAGTATTTAGAGTAGGCATTTAGCCTAGCAGCTGAGACACAAGTTGAAAAGATACCCAACTCGGCCAGCGCCGCGGCTCACTAGGCTAATCCTCCGCCTTGCGGCGCCGGCACACCGGGTTCTAGTCCCAGTTGGGGCGCCGGATTCTGTCCCGGTTGCCCCTCTTCCAGGCCAGCTCTCTGCTGTGGCCAGGGAAGGCAGTGGAGGATGGCCCAAGTGCTTGGGCCCTGCACCCCATGGGAGACCAGGAGAAGCACCTGGCTCCTGCCATCGGATCAGCGAGGTGCGCCGGCCGCAGCGTGTCGGCCACGGTGGCCACTGGAGGGTGAACCAACGGCAAAGGAAGACCTTTCTCTCTGTCTCTCTCTCACTGTCCACTCTGCCTGTCAAAAAAGAAAGAAAGAAAGAAAGAAAGAAAGAAAGAAAGAAAGAAAGAAAGAAAGAAAGAAAGAAAGAAAGAAAGAAAGAAAGGAAGGAAGAAAGGAAGGAAGAAAAGATACCCAACTCATGCATCACAGGAACTGGGTTGAGCTTCACACTCCAGGCTCCTGCTCCCACCATTGTGGACACGCAGGGAGTGAGCCAATAGATGGAAGTGCTCTGTCTCTCAAACAAGTGAACAAAATAAAACAGACGCTTCACTTTAGGAAGGTATAAAATGTGGAATACATTTACCTATGCATCCCTGTCACACGTTCAAAGCATCATTTGCAGGATCACACAACTCAGGCTCTATATAATCAGCAGGCAAGGATTTCACCTGGAGTCAGGTAAGTTGCCCTTGTGTTGTTATTAGTAGTTTCTTTGTTTTGCTGCTACCAGCTATTATGCATCTTATTTTTCACTCTTTTTTAAAATTTTATTTTCTGAGAAGCAGAGAGAGGAAGCACTCCCATTCACTCACTGGTTCACTCCTCCAATGACTGCATTGGCCAGGGCTGTGTCCCAAGACAGGGTCTGGAACTCAATCCAGGGCTTTGATGTGGGTGGCAGGGACCCAACTGCTTGAGCCATCGCTCACTGCTGCCTCCCAAGGCTGGCATTAGCAGGAAGCTGGAGTCCGGAGCTGGAGTTGGGCAGTGCACCCACGCACTCAGATGTGGAGTGATCTCACTTTAGCACGTGTCTTTTTTCCTTTTTTTTTTTTTTAGTCGTTAATTGTTCATTTCTAGTTCTCAACAAAAACTGCTAAATGTTAATTATTTAGTAAGCACTATTTCCTATCTTTTTGGTCTGTCCCGTGGAGTGAAGCTGACTCACTCAGAATAGGGAAAAGATCTCTTCTGGCTACTTACTCCGTGGGGTGGCCCAGGACTCTCTGGGCGCTGCCTGGGAGCAGCCTAAGCCACGCGGGCCTCCTGACTCAGAACCCACACTTCAGCAAGGTTCCTGGGTGACTCCCCTTCCCGGTCAGCCTGACAGCTTAGAGGTGTCAGTCAAGCAGTGGGAAAAGGCAGAGTGGGCACCCAATTGTCCAGCTCTGAGAAGAGCAGAGAGGGCAGCTGGTGCCCTGAGGGAGCCAGGTGTTCAATTGTGATGGAAATTGACAGGCGAGGGGGCAGGTGTTGACCGGGAGCTTTTATTGGGTAGGGGAGCACGGCCACACCCCCTGGGGCTCTAGCTCATTTCCCTCTGTTCATGGCATTTTCATTTGCCCCTGGTGTTCTGTGCAGGCATAGCTACTCTCCCCCCCCCACCCTTTTTTTTTGTTTATTTATTGATTGGAAAGGCAGAGTTACTGAGAAAGAGAAGGAGAGACAGAGAGAGAGAGAGAGAGAGAGAGAGAGAGAGAGGTATTCCATTTGCTGGTTCGCTCAGATGACCTCAATGACAGGGCTGGGCCAGGCTGAAGCCAGGAGCCAGGAGCTTCTTCAGGGTCTCCCATGCGGATGCAGGGGCCCAAGCACTTGGGCCATCCTCCACTGCTTTCCCAGGCCACAGCAGAGAGCTGGATGGGAAGAGGAGCAGCCAGGACTCGAATGGTTGCCCATATGGGATGCTGGCACTGCAGGCCGCAGCTTAACCTGCTACATCAAAGCGCCAGTCCCGAGGGGGCTCCTTGGCACACAGCATGCTCAACGTGGTGGTGTTTTTCACTACCACCTCCACAGGAAGGTCGAACTGGGCTATTCTCCAATGGAAAAGTAGGAAATCTACAAGTTAGGGTGTGGATGCTCCTCACTCCTGATTGGTTTGGAGCTGGACGGAGGGACCTGAGGTCAGAGATGGATACAAGTTCCTTTGGGAGAAGGATACATGGTCAGGTGGGAGAGGCTTCAACTGGTGAGCCCTGTTTCTTTCCCTCTCTCTCTCTTTTTTTAATTTATTTATTTGAAATGCAGAATGTGAGAGAGAGAGAGACAGAGAGTTTCCATGTATTAGTTCACTCCCCAAATGGCTTGGGATGGTCTGAGCTGGACCAGGGTGAAGGTAGGAGCAACAAACTCCACCCAGATCTCTCACATGGGTTGCAGGGAGCCCGAGCACCTGGGCCATCTTCTGCTGCTTCCCCAGGCACATCAGCAGGGGGCTGGGACTTGAACCAGCATTCAGACGGGGTGCCGGCATCATAGGCCATGGCTTAAACCACTGCACAACAAGGCCAGGCCTTCGAGTCCTTCATCCTGTCTCACAAGCACACCTTGTGGTCTGTTGGAGTGGATGGCTCCTGCTTCCTGTGGCCCTTCCCAAGCCCGAGGCGGTTGCATCTGCCCTGGCTCATCCCTGCTCCCTCCTCCTCTCTCCTGTCCAGGTGGCTGGCAAACCACCCTGGCCTTGACCACCCCTTCGCTGGCCCCCAACTCACCAGCAGCAACTCCTAACCCATCCCAGCGTTTAACCCCTAGTTTTCCCCCAGAGTGTAGGATGTGGGCACGGAGCGGGCCAGGACCGTGGGCAGACCGTATGGAAGAGTCGCCTTAGCTGAGCTTGTTTTCCAGAGCAAGCTCCAGGAAAGCTTATGCTGTGAAGTTGCACACACAGAGGGGGCCAGGCCACCGCAGACAAGCAAGGCTACAAGAGGCCAGGCTGCGTCAGTGCGAAGAGGGGTGCTGCCGGGGCTCCCCCTCTCCTCCATCGTGGCCACGCCTACCATGCTGTAAAAGCCCTGGCAAGCTGCCCTTACCGGAGGGAGTTTCCGTAAAGAACTACACCTTCCCACTGTCTCCAGTGACACCTTCCTGCCAGCCACTCCCACTGGGGACACCCCAAGTGGACAGACCCCTGCTGTCCACGAACACAACTTATTCTCCCTTCAAGAAGGCACCGAGTTGTTCAAGCCAGAAACCGGCCATCATTGTTTTTGAAATGGCTCTATGATTGGAGCCAGAAACAATTAACTGACATTGAGAGAACTGGGGAGAGCGGCTCCCTTTAAGGAGCAGGGATGGGCAGAGGCTGGGTGGGGCTGGGACAGACACTGGGGGGGGCTGGGAGGTTCCCCCTGGCCTTGGTCTGGGCTCCAGTCATAGATGTGCTCACTCTGTGGTGATTCACTGAGCTGTAGTGGCTCACCCTCCACCCCTGTGTCAGGAAAAACAAGCTCAAGGGTATTTTCGGCCTGCCATAGAATGTATCAATATTAAGAATACCTTACATTAGTATGCCCCTCTGTGTTTTCTGTGTGTATATGTTTGTGATATTTAAGTAGAAAATTTCTTTTAACATGGCCTGAGATTGTTCTATGCTCATATTCTATGGCTGTCTCGAAAATGTTAGGATGATTTTTCAATGACTTTGAACCTAGTTCTTCAAACCAGACAGAGGTTCGTGCAGAGCCTGGTCTTTTGCTGAGCTGCCTGAGTGAACCCTGGCTCTGCCACTTCAGTGTCTCCACTTCCCCACCTGTAAAATGGGCACAGTGATGAGAGCTATCTGGATGCCGTCATGTCCTTTCACAATGGTGTCTTCCACACGATCCAGTGTAACAGAAGCATTAGATATTCCTTTCTTGTAAGAGAAGTTTTATGAAAGAAAGTTCTCCATGCACAAAGTGAGAAGGGCTCGTGTAGAGGACCCTACACAGCACCAGCAGGCTTCAGGCGTCCTCAGCACACAGCTGGTTCTGCATGCAGACCTCCACACCATCTCCCCTCCCGTCCAGGATACCACTTCATTCCAAAGTATTCTGGTAGCCATCTGTAAAAGATAGGGGCTGCTCTTGAGCACACAACTGGGGTTCATTCCTGATTCTGTTCCTTAACCTCCATCAGTCAGGACCAAAGCCCCCTTCAAAACACATCTCCCACCTGCCTGGGCCCAAGTCCCCTATGACTGTCGCCGCCTGCCTGCCTGCCATCCCATCTCCACTCTGGCTCCTCCCTGCCCTCCACCATCCCATTCTCTGCACAGCAGCCATCAGCACCTCTTGTCTGGTGTTGATAAGATGATATCACTCCACCACTGAAAATCATGCATGGGCCCCCGGGCTCCCGCTGCACCTGCCAGCCGGGGCCTGGCCTCCCCTCCTTCCTCCCTCTGAGCCTCTCTGCTTCGGGTTCAGCAATTGCATGGTTTCTGCGTTTCAACCTCCCAGCCCCCTCCAGCCCTTCCCAGCCCAGGACTGGTATGGGAAAGCCCCTTCTCCCAACTTTTCTGCAAGCTGCTCCCCGCCCCAGGGGGCCACAGGGCTCCTCTGTTCTTATGCCCTGTTTTCTCCAGTGACTCCTGAAGCGATTATTACTAATTTTCCCACCTAGGTGCTTATTTTCAGATTACACATACACCACCCAGGGGCGCAGGGCTGGGGTGTGTCACACACTCTGTAGCAGGAGGCCTGGCTTCTTGGCAAATCGAGGCCACTAATGAGCATCTGGGTCAGTCCAACCTGACTGCCAAAGTCTTTGACAACCATAGTTTTTCTTCTCTGGCCCTCGCGACGCAGGCTGATGAGTTGCTGTGCCCTGTGTAGGTGACTTCTGTGTTGTCACCTGTCCCACAGGCTGGGGCCTGCAAAGCCTTTCCCAGTCTCCCTGCTCCCTGCTACAGCCTCTCAGGCAGGCAGGAGGGAGTACCAGCACGATCCTTTCTGTCTCAGCACACTTTCATTCATTCCGTGTGCAAGGCCAACCAGTTCCCGGAGCTGGAGGGGCTGCAGACGCTCCGCGTGGAGCTATCTGAGATGACTCAACCATTACGGAGTGCTCTTGCAATCACTGGTACAGAATAAGCCATACTTAAGCTTCAACTGTTTCTGTTCGATCTAGCACCAAAAGTTTATTTTGTGAATAACAGGACCCTTTTGTAACCAGGCATTTGCGACTAAACAAGGTTGCTTTGGGGTCATGATACTACAGTAAGAGGCTCTCTTGCCCAAAGTATTTGTTTCCTTTTGTTAGCAAACTAATATTTATTTATTTATTTATTATTTTTTAAATGAAGAGCACATTTTTTAAATTTTTATTTATTTATTTATTTGACAGGCAGTGAGAGAGACAGAGAGAAAGGTCTTCCTTTTCGGTTGGTTCACCCCCCAAATGGCCACTATAAGGCAGAGAGACAGAGAGAGACATCGTAAGGGTTGTGCAGATGTCCACCGCCTGAGCTATTGTTTATTCAGCCCCTGGCATTGCTGACTGCTTGCTGCCTCCGGTGCTGGGGATGGGTGGAACAGGAAAGCAAGCAGACACAGGCCCCTGCCCTCAGGGAGTTTCCGGGTTAGCAGATGGAGATTAAACCTTCCTTATAAATATTGGACTGGGGACAAGGGTTCCGTCTCGCTGTTAAGATCTGTGTCTGCTCTCAGAACACCTGGCTCCTGCTTCCGTTTCCAGCTGCCCGCTAAGGCAGACGTGGGGAGGCAGCAGGTAATGGCCCAAGAACGTGGGGCCCTGCCACTCCCGTGGGAGACCTGGATTGGGTTCTTGGGTCCCCAGCGTTACAAGGGTTTGAGAAGTGAACCAGCAGATGAAAGTGCTCTCTGCTTCTCAAGTGAAAAATACCAACCTTGAATTAAATGAGTGGGGAGACTCATTTCTTTGAGGAAGTCATATTCAAACCTGGATTCACAGGTCAGTGCTTTGGTGTGAATGTGTTCATGTGTTGTAAACTCAATCCCAAAATTCATCTGTTGATTGTTTTGGTGGGGGAGGTTGCTTTGGGAGGTAATTAAGGTGAGTTGAGGCCAAGTGATGCATTAATGGCTTCCTAGGAAGAGAGAGACCTGAGCTGGCAGCATGATGTGTCTCACCCTGTGATATCCGCCCCCCCACCCCCTATGATGAGCAGAGTGCCCCCAGCAGTGGCTGACCCAGCACCAATGAAACTTCCATTCTTCATAAATTATCTGTTCACAAGTGTTTTTTTTTATTTTTTTATTTTTATTTTTTTGACAGGCAGAGGTAGAGAAAGAGACAGAGTGAAAGGTCTTCCTTCCGTTGGTTCACCCCCCAAATGGCCACCACGGACGGTATGCTGTGCCGATCTGAAGCCAGGAGCCAGGTGCTTCTCCTGGTCTCCCATGGGGTGCAGGGCCCAAGCACTTGGGCCATCCTCCACTGCACTCCCGGGCCACAGCAGAGAGCTGGCCTGGAAGAGGGGCAACCGGGACAGATCCAGCGCCCCGACCGGGACTAGAACCCGGGGTGCCGGCGCCGCAGGTGGAGGATTAGCCTAGTGAGCCATGGCGCCAGCCACAAGTGGTTTATTATAGCAACGGAAAATTAACTACACAGACAAGTGACTCGCGTTCTCTGTGCCTGCCTAAAGCAGCCACCCACCGTGTTGCCCTTTGTTACTCTGCTGAATCTGTTCATGGACCCACGAGTGTTCTCCTCCACCTGACCTGCACACGGTAAGCCCAGGAGTCTGTGGCATTGATGGCCCCGGCGTGTTGTCCGGGCTCCACCTTGCTGTGTGATTCAACAGCTCTGTCTCAGGGGTTTCTGATTCCGTGTCACAGAAATCCACTTCCCCAGCTGTGCAGCTGGGCTCCTGGTCTCCACTGTCATCTGCCCGTTTTCTCCGTCTTTGGGACTGCTTACCTAACCCCTGGAGTCCAGGCCTGCACACAGACCAGCTTCTCTTGGCCCCGTTCCTCGATCCAAGTGAGATCTACTCTGCTTCGTGCAGTCGCCATCAGACATTCAGTCCAAGGTGCTTAGGGGGTCACGGGGGTCATGGGACACAGACGGGGGCTCCCAGGGCCACCCCAGGGGTGGGACCAGCCAGCCAGATCCAGGAAATGCTGCTTCCTTCCACAGGTTTGTATGCGTTTATTTCACTAAAATAGATAAAAAATACAGGAACATTTGAGGCAGGTGTTTGGCCCAGCAGTTAGGACACCAGTCAGGAGACCAGCACCCCCTGCCTGAGTGCCTGGGTTCAAGCTCAGCTCTGCCCATTGCAGCCGTCTGGGGAGTGAACCAGTGGATGGGAGCTCTGTCTCTCAGTTAGAAAAGAAAATACTGAGATTTTGAGAAGTAAGTTCATGAAAACTTCCAGCAGTTTTTCCCCCAGAAACCTTTTATTTAAGGAATACAAACATCTTGCATTTCATAAGTACAATTCTTCCCGCTGTACCAACCCTTCCACCCACACCCCCACCCCTCTCCCTCCTCCCTCTCCTATTCCCACTTTTATTTTTTTTTACTAAAATCTATTTTCAATTAACTTTATACACATAGGATTAACTCTAAGTAAAGAGTTAAACAAATTGTCAAAAAAAAAAAAAAAAAGCTTGTTCCTCAACAGTTGAGACAAGGGCTGTTCAAAGTCATCGCATCTCAAAGTGCCCATTTCACTGCTACAGATTACCTTTTAGGTACTCATTAGTTACCACAGATCAGGGAGAACATACAGTATTTGTCCTTTTGGGAATGGCTTGTGTAAGTATAATGTTTTCCAGCTTCATCCATTTAGTTGCAAACAACAGGATTTCATTTTTCTTTTTTACTGTATGTAATGTCCCATGATCCCACGATTTCTTTATCCAGTCTTCAGCTGATGGACATTTGGGTTGGTTCCACATCTTAACTATTGTGAGCTGAGCTGCAAGCGGCTTTTTGAATATGAACATTTCACTCTTACCCAAACCAGAAGTTATCGACGTTTTGCTTTCCTAGATTTGACAGACACAAACCCATGATGACTGTGAAAATCAAGCACATGCTGTTCTCTGAAGGGAGGAGAGAACTTCCACTTTGACTACGGCCCTGTCCAAATACTGATGGAGTCTGTGGACTCAGGAGGCTTCCATAGCCTTGGCAGCTCATGACAAGAGCCTCGGGTGATCACTGACGTCATAAATAAGAGTGTCAATTGTTAAATCAACAACAGGAGTCACTGTGCACCTGCTCCCCATGTAGGACCTCTGTCTTTAATGAGTTGTACTATGCGAATTAACAGTAAAACTAGTCTTCAAACAGTACTTTATCCTTTGTGTGTCTGTGTGGGTGCAAATTGTGGAAATCTTTACTTAGTATAGAGTTGGTCTTCTGTATATACAGATAATTAAAATGAATCTTAATGAAGAATGGGATGGGAGAGGGAGTAGGAGGTGGGATGGTTTGTGGGTGGGAGGGAGGGTATGGGGGGGGGGAGAACCGCTATAATCCTAAAGCTATACTATGAAATTTGTATTTATTAAATAAAAGCTTTCTAAAAAAGGAAAAAGAAAATCAGGGACATGAAAATACGTGTGAGGGCACTTGAAAAAGCTCGTGGAAAGTGGAATTAAATGGTGTTACTTAGGTGCAAAAACTTTTGAAATCCACACATACAAAAAGTTCATGGAAAAAGCATATTCTCTAAAATCATGTATTTCAAATTTTTGAAACCAAAGTGACTTATTTTTTTATTTCATTTTTCCATGAACATTTTGAAGCCCCCAGGATCCCTTTGACTTTAGTCTCCAGTAAATGTAGACCCTGTCTTCCCTTAAACTTGTAATCTTATATTTGTCACAGATTTTCTGGCACTCATTTCGTGACACACCCAATACTCTCAGCTGGCTTCTGGTGCGTGTTTAATCAAGAAACATCGGGCATTATCACACAAAGTAATGTATTTGCAGCAAATAAAGAGGCCAAGGCAAATCTTTCCAAAATCCACAGTTCTCCATGCAAAGGGAACCAGGTATCTTTTAATTAAGGGACAATTATTGAGAATGGAAGAGGGGAGTTCTTGTCTTTGCATGTAGGAGTGGGTACAAGCTCACACAGGCACGGATCAGAAATATGCCCCGGCACACATTTCATGTCATGATGATCAGGCTTGGGTTCCCTCTGGGGCAGAGATCTAGTATTAAAATGAAGCGAGCATGGAAGATCCGTCACGCGCGCACTCTGTAACTCGGCCTTTCAAATAAATCTTTAAATAAAATGGAACGCAGGTCGCCCTTTGGACACTTGCAGGTCCCTCTGCACAGGCATTGCCCTTGCGGTGGGGTCTGGGCCAGCCTCGGCCAGCAGTGATTGTGTGTCTACCCGGAATTAACTGACAACCTGAAAAACAACTTTACAGAACTCCAGGTGTTTTGGAAGCAATGAGAAATGAGTCACAGGAGAGACTTTTAAGCCTCTTTAGGGTATTAGTGGGTGACAATTTGACTTTTTAAAAATATTGCATCAAAATAGCATTCCTCAGGATCACTGCTTTTCTAGAACCTTCTCTCCCCCTCCCCCCCAGCCACATTCTGCAGCTGAGGTCTCTTGCTGTGCTCTGCTGGTGTCAGGCTTCAGCAGTGAAGGTTTTGTGCATGTTGTGGCCTTTTTCGGCTGAGCAGAGAGAAAATGAGAGTTTTGTCCATGCTCTGAGCAGGGAGTATGGGAAATGGGAATGGCACCTGTGGAAGCCAGAGCGCAGGTGATGGCTCTCATCCAGTAGTCACAACCAGCTCTCAGCACCAGGCCTCCTGTGTGCAGACGCAGCTCTGAAAGCTTTACCTGGGTTTCCAGATTCCAACCTCCAGATGCCTCTACCAGGTAGGCGCTTGGATGAGGCTGGGCCACATAGTTAGGTGGCGGATCAGGGATTCCAATGGAGACAGGCTGGCTCCTGGGGGCAGGCACAGAGCCACACAGCTAGCCCATCTCTGGGCCATCCATCCCTCATGCCGGAGCCAGGCTGCAGGAGCTTGGCACGCCACCCCTACCTGGAAAATCTCCTTGCAGATATAACCTTGGGAGGATTCGCATTTATTTGAATAAGGTGTGAGTTTGCTTACTAATGGCAGCAACCCTTAACCTCACAGAGAGCACAAAAATCTCAGGCTGAAAGGGTGAATTTCAGGCATCACTCACTGGGGATTTGGCCAGAAGGGGCTGGGTACTCCCCTCTCTAGATCCAGAGAGCTAGGTCTACTTACGGCCTGGGGAGGGGTTACAATGCTCCTCCTGCATTCCCACCCCCTGCCTCTAATCTGTCAACTCATTTACTTTATGATGGGAATCAAGGCTCCAAGACAGCAGGCAAAGATGAAGTCCACTGCTGAGCCAGGCTTTGCCAACGCGGAAGGGAACCTTGCTGCCAGCAGTCACTCTGACACTTGTAACCTGCTGGCTGTGAATCCTGGCTTGTCCTCCGGGGTCACACAGCCTGGGAGACCAACCAGAGAGGCTCAGAGTGAGTAGGGCAGTGCGTTCGGGCGGGGGGCACGGGGCAGCAGGGATAAACCAACCAGGGGACCATCTCTCAAAGTACACAGCTTCACTTGAGTGGTTTTTGCTGACTTCCTCATCTGTTTGTTTTTAAGTAATGGGCCTTGGGGTTTGGCAACCAATGATCTTGTGATCTGAAATCAAATATTGACAAGTAGTCCCAGCAGGCAGGGCAGAAAACAAGGTCCGGGTTTGAGAGACAGTCCCACGTCTTGGGAAAGCAGAGCGGGGGCTGCAGGCGTACATTCCAGTCCCAGGTGCTGCCTGGCACCGCGTTATAGGGCATAGATGCCCTCGGGAATAAAGAGACCACAGGAGCCAGTTCACAGCTTGAATGTGGTTGCTGCAAAAGACTACAAAAGACTGCTCTCCTTTGTTGCCTTAGAGAAATTTTGCAGATGATTTCTTGATAGTCATCTTTAAATTCTGGAAAAGTCTAACTCTAACACAAAATGTCTTTTCTTTAACCACACTCTCTCCCTTAGTGACCTATATGAAACTGTGTTTTTTTTTTTTTAATTAAGATTTGTTATTTATTTGAAAGGCAGAGTTACAGAGAGGCAGAGGCAGAGAAAGCGAGGTCTTCATCTGCTGGGTCACTCCCCAGATGCCTGTAATGGCTGGAGCTGCACCAATCTGAAGCCAGGAGCCAGGAGCTTCTTCCAGGGCTCCATTGTGGGTACAGGGGTCCAAGGACTTGTGCCATCCTCCACTGCTTTCCCAGGCCATAGCAGAGAGCTGGGTGGGAAGTGGAGCAGCCAGGACTCGAACTGGCGCCCATATGGGGTGCCTGCACTGCAGGCGGCAGCTTTACCCACTCCGCCACAGCGCCGGCCGAGGCTGTGGTTTTCAACACCGTCTATTGGCTGATGACTTCTAAATGTCCATGCCCAGCTGTATCCAGCACCTCCCCTCTCCTCTAGTTGTCCACCTGGACAGTCCCACCTGGCCTTCTTTTTTTTTATTATTATTTATTTATTTTTGACAGGCAGAGTGGATAGTGAGAGAGAGAGAGAGACAGAGAGAAAGGTCTTCCTTTTACCATTGGTTCATCCTCCAATGGCCGCCACGGCCGGTGTGCTGCAGCCGCAGCACCGCGCTGATCTGATGGCAGGAGCCAGGTGCTTCTCCTGGTCTCCCATGGGGTGCAGGGCCCAAGGACTTGGGCCATCCTCCACTGCACTCCCTGGCCACAGCAGAGAGCTGGCCTGGAAGAGGGGCAACCAGGACAGAATCCGGCGCCCTGACCGGGACTAGAACCCGGTGTGCCAGCACCGCAAGGTAGAGGATTAGCCTAGTGAGCCACGGCGCCGGCTCCACCTGGCCTTCTAATCCCAGCTCAAACTCACCCAGCTTCCGAGTGCTGCCTACCTCTCCCAGGTTTCTCTCCCAGTTTTCTTCCCCTCCATAAGTTCATAACCATCCTCCCAGCTGCCCAAAGCCAAAAATCTAGAATCCCTAATTGTTCTTTCCCAGTCCTAATACCACAAAAAATGACCTCAGCTGTTAGGGCCAGTGCTGTGGCGAAGCAGGTTAAAGCCCCAGCCCCCAGCACTGGCATCTCATATGGGCAACCGTTCAAGTCCCAGCTGCTCCACTTCCAATCCAGCTCTCTGCTGTGGCCTGGGAAAGCAATGGGGGATGGCCCAGGTGCTTGGGCCCCTGCACCTGTGTGGGAGACCTGGAAGAAGCTCCTGGCTCCTGGCTTCAGATTGGCCCAGCGCGCGCTCTCTCTCTCTCTCTCTGCCTTTCAAATAATAAATAAATAAATCTTAAAAAAAAAAAAATCTCAGCTGTCACCAACCCACACACAGAACCAGAGTTGGAGACCCCAGGTTGTGGCCACTTGAGGAGTGAATCGGCAGATGGGAGATTCTTAATTCATTCTCTCTCTCTCTCTCTCTCTATATATATATATATATATTCAAATAAAGAAATCTGTAAAAATAAATTTCTATTGTGGAAAATGTCTAATATATAAAAATAGAGCAAAGAGTATAATAATCCTCTATAAATCCATCACTGACCTTAAAAATCATCAACACAGAGTAGGTGTGTTGCTGTGGATACCTGAGCCCAGTACCAGGCTTCTGGCTGTGGCTACAGGCGCTGGCTTCCCATCCTAGCTTCCTACCTGGGAAGCTGCAGTGGTGGCTCGAGTACTTGGGCTCCTTCCACTGACACGAGAGACCTGAGTTGAGCTCCCAGCTCCCAGCTTTGGACCTGGCCCAATTCTGGGTGCTGGAGATATCCAAGGGGAAATGAACCAGCAGCCAGGAGCTTCCTCTCTCTGCCTAACTCTCTCTCAATAAATAAGTGTGGGTACTAGGGGGAAGCCAAAGGCCTCCACGCAGAAAGGTGTTTTTTTTAATATTTTAAAAATAAATTATAATTGTCATGATTTTGCCCATGTAATTTTTACCCATTTTTTTCATTTTGGACTATTTTAAAGCAAATTCCTTGTATCATGTTATTTTTACCTGTAAATACTGCAGTTGGCAACTGTGACTGATAAGGAATTTTTTTAAAGATTTATTTTTATTTATTTGAAAGTCAGAGTTATACAGAGAGAGAAGGAGAGGCAAAGAGAGAAAGAGAGAGAGGTCTTTCATCCACTGATTCACTCCCCATTGGCCGCAACAGCCGGAGCTGCGCTGATCTGGAGCCAGGAGCCAGGAGCTTCCTCCAGGTCTCCCATGCAGGGGCCCAAGGACTTGGGCCATCTTCCACTGCTTTCCCAGGCCACAGCAGAGAGCTGGATTGGAAGTGGAGCAGCTGGGACTCAAATGGTTGCCCATATTGGATGCTGGCACTGCAGGTGGTGGCTTTACCTGCTACGCCACAGCGCGAGCCCCTGATAAGCAATTTTTAAGAAACATAATCACCATACAGTTATCACATCTGACAAAATTAATGATAAACCATACTGTCTTTAAAACTTATTTTCACAATTGCTCTTTGGAAATAGTATCAAAATAAATTCTATGCATCATATTTGGTAAATGTTTCTCCTAAATCTCTTTTATATGCCTCATTCTTCCCCCCCTTTTAAAAAAATGTTAAATTTTACTATTTGAGAGATGGAAAGAGATAAAGACCGAGACAGAGCCAGAGAGACCTTTCCTTTCACTGGTTCACTTCCATAATGCCCGCAGCAGCCTGGGCCGGCTCAGGCCAGTCAGGAGCTGGGAGCTCCATCCAGGTCTCCCCTGTGGGTGGCAGGGACCCTGATATTGAGACATTACATGCTGCTTCCAGGATGCATATTAGCACGAAGCTAAAAATCAGGAGCCGAGCTAGGACATGAACTCAGCAGGCACCGCAGTGTGGGATGCAGGTGGATTAACCGCTAACCAAACGCCTGCACTTGCTCTTGCCTATTTATGTCTTTGATTGTGGGTGCACTTGGTCCTTTGTCTCATGAAGTTTTCCAGATACTTTTGCTAGCGTCCTTGTGGTCTCATTTAAATTGTTTCACTGTCCCCTGCTATTTCCTATCAGCTGGTAGCTAGTTCTGCAGACTGTATGAGACTTAAGTGCTTTTTTTTTAAAGCAAGAATGCTTCACAGGTGGTGCTGGAAACTTCCCTTCTTGTCCCGCCAAGGGGCACAACACATCCACAGACCAGCCTTAGTGAAGCCACGGTTGATCTGCGGGTTCAAGTACACCATTTGTTTCTAAGTATTCAGAATCCCCTTAGATCAGGCTCTGTGGCTTAGTGGGTAAAGCTACCACCTGCAGTGCTGGCATCCTATATAGGCACCTGTTCCAGTCCCAGGCTGCTCCACTTCCTATCCAGCTCTCTGCTGTGGCCTGGGAAAGCAGCAGAAGATGGCCCAAGTCCTTGGGCCCCTGCACCCACACAGGAGATCTGGAAGAAGCTCCTGGCTCCTGGCTTCAGATCTGCACAGCTCCAGCCATTGCAGCCATTTGAGGAGTGAACCAGAGGATGAAAGACCTCTCTCTCTCTCTGCCTCTGCCACTGTAACACCTTCATGAAAGTAAATAAGTAAATCTTAAAATAAGAAGGCATATTCTAAAAAATAAAATAAAATAAGCTCAGGGCTCGCTCGCTCTCCCCTTCTCTCGTTCTTGCTTTTTCTGTCACTCTACCTTTTAAATAAATAATTATATATATATATATATTTGAAATTTACCTGATATCTTCAACACATAAGTAAAAGTGTTGCATACTGTTGTGCATTGTTATTGAGAGAAACGCATCTGTGATTATTTGTCTAAGAGTGATGGGAACAGCTATTGAAGACTAGTGACCATGTGTATTAAAAATATATTGATGGGGTGAGGAAGAACTATCCATCAAAAGTGACTTATAAGGCATTTTAGCCAATTGCAACACATGAATCTAATTTGGATTTTAATATAAAAAAGATGCTAAAATATGGGGGAATTTGAACAGTCTGAGTAACTGATGATGTTAAGGAATCACTACTAATTTTTCAGGTGTGTTAACGTTGTTTTGGTTGTGTGTGTGTGTTAGGGTGCTTGTCTTTTAGAGCCACAAACAAATATTTAAAGATGAGACTATTTGATGTCTTGGATTTGCTTTAAAACAGATGAGATGAGAGGGGTGGGTAGGGTAATAGATGAAATGTTTGACTAAAATGCTGATACCTGTGGAAGCTGCTTTGTGGATCATATGCACTTTTCATACTTCTGACAATTTCCTTTTTTTTTTTAAGATTTATTTATTTATTTTAAAGTCAGAGTTATACAGAGAGAGAAGGAGAGGCAGAGAGAGAGAGAGAGAGGTCTTCCATTCGCTGGTTCACTCTCTAGTTGGCCACAATGGCAGGAGCTGTGTCGATCTGAAGCCAGGAGCCAGGAGCTTCTTCCAGGTCTCCCACATGGGTGTAGAGGCCCAAGGACTAGGGCCATCGTCTTCTGCTTTCCCAGGCCATAGCAGAGAGCTGGATCGGAAGTGGAGCAGCCGGGTCTCTAACCGGCACTCATATGGGATGCCGGCGCTGCAGGTCAGGGCATTAACCCGCTGCTGACACTTTCTAAAGTGAACAGTTAAAACCCACAACGAACCACGAAGGGTTCACTATTTCCTGAAGGATAATGTCCTTAGTCCCTAAGACTCACAATATTATTTTTAAGGCTTATTTATTTGAAAGGTAGCACATAGCAGGGTGTATATATATATATATATATATATAGAGAGAGAGAGAGAGAGAGAGAGAGAGCTTCCATCTGCTGGTTCACTCCCCGAATGGTCACAATAGCCAGGCTGCCAGACCTGAGTCAGGCCAAAGCCAGGACCTCACATGGGTGGCAGGTGCCCCAGTTCTTGGGCCATCTTCCACTGCCTTTTCAGGCACATCAGCAGGAAACTGGACTGAAAGTAGCCTGGACTCAAACCCTCGCTGTGAAATGGGATGCTGGCATCCCAGGCAGCAACTTAACCCACCACACCACTAAGCCAGCACCAAGACTCACAATCTTCTGACAAGTCCTGTTTCCAACCTCAGCTTCCACTACTTATTGACCCAGCCAGATTGGAAGATTATTCTTTACATCTGGATGTGAGATGCAGTTTCCAGACTTTAAATATATGACTTGAACTGTCCTGTGCTGGAACCGAGCCCTTTTCCTAGGTACCACTCACAAGTTAGCCAAATCTCACATCCTGTAATACTTCCCACCTTACAAAAAATTCCGTTCTCTGATCATCAGTAACTCACCAAAGTTTATCTCATCTTCAGCAATGATATTGTCAATTGCTTTTCTGTGGTGTAGGCTTTTCCTAACTATGAATTATAACTTCTGAAAGCAGGAACCTTGTCTTAGAACTTTTGGTGTACATAATACCATGGTCCACCATGAGTTCTTGGTAAATATGGTCTAATTAAGTGGCAGTGATCAATTAAATGGTAGTGATGGCCGGCGCCGCGGCTCACTAGGCTAATCTTCCGCCTTGCGGCTCCGGCACATCGGGTTCTAGTCCCGGTCGGGGCGCCGGATTCTGTCCTGGTTGCCCCTCTTCCAGGCCAGCTCTCTGCTGTGGCCAGGGAGTGCAGTGGAGGATGGCCCAAGTACTTGGGCTCTGCACCCCATGGGAGACCAGGATAAGTACCTGGCTCCTGACATTGGATCAGCGCGGTGCGCTGGCCGCAGCACACCAGCTGCGGCGGCCATTGGAGGGTGAACCAACGGCAAAGGAAGACCTTTCTCTCTGTCTCTCTCTCTCTCACTGTCCACTCTGCTTGTCAAAAAAAAAAAAAAAATTGTAGTGATGGAGCTTTAAAAGCTTGGGAGGAAAAAGATGATGATATATGAAAGTAAAGAAAAAAGAAATCTGGGGACTGGCACTCTGGCGTGGTGTGGCGCCAGCATCCCATATGGGCACCACTTCGAGTGCCAGCTGCTCCCACTTCTTATTCTTTTTTTTTTTTTTTTTTTTTTTTTTTTTTTTTTTTTTTTTTACAGGCAGAGTTAGAAAGTGAGAGAGAGAGATGGAGAGAAAGGTCTTACTTCCGTTGGTTCACCCTCCAAATGGCCGCCACAGCCAGCACACTGCGCCGATCTGAAGCCAGGAGCCAGATGCTTCCTCCTGGTCTCCCATGCAGGTGCAGGGCCCAAGCACTTGGGCCATCCTCCACTGCCTTCCCAGGCCACAGCAGAGAGCTGGACTGAAGAGGAGCAACCAGGACAGAACCAGTGCCCCGACCGGGACTAGAACCCGGAGTGCCGGCACCTCAGGCGGAGGATTAGCCTAGTGAGCTGTGGCGCCAGCCTGCTCCACTTCTGATCCAGCTTTCTGCTATGGCGTGGGAAAGTAATAGAAGATACCCAAGTGTTTGGGCCCCTAGGGAGACCTAGAAGAGACTCCTGACTCCTGGCTTCAGATTGGCCCACTTCTGGCTATTGTGGCCATTTGGAGAGTGAACCAATGGATGGAAGACCTCTCTCTCTGTCTCCCCCTCTCTCTGCCTATAATTCAACTTCACAAATAAATAAAACCTTTTTAAAAACTAAAATGCATTTCTAATTGCTAAAGGGGAAAAAGGAAAGATCATTTGAGAAATGGTCCATCTTTGCCATTGACATGACCACAATGCATACGGGTGTTTTCCAAACCCATTTAACATCAAATTTATCATCGTCACTGTTTTTAAGTGCACAGTTTGGAGGCATTGAGAACACTCCCATTGTTGTGCAGGCATCACCACCCTCTGTCTGCAGAATTTCATCTTTCCACATTGAAAATCCAGTATCCCCATTAAAAACAGCTCCCCACTTCTCTCCACCCTCCCTCCCCCGGCTCTGATAACGTGAATTCCACTTCTGTTTCTATGAATGTAATTGCTCTGGGTACCTCGTATAAGTAGAGTCATACAGTAGCTGATTCATTGTGACTGATTTATGGGCCTCTGCCTCTTTTTTAAAAAAATTTATTTATTTATTTATTTGAAAGTCAGAGTTACACAGAGAGAGAAAGAGAGGCAGAGAGAGGTCTCCCATCCACCTGGTTCACTCCCCAATTGGCCACAATGGCCGGAGCTGCACCAATCTGAAGCCAGGAGCCAGGAGTTTCTTCCGGGTCTCCCACATGAGTACAGGAGCCCAAGGACTTGGGCTATCTTCTACTGCTTTCCCAGGCCATAGCAGAGAACTGGATACCAAGTAGAACAGCCAGGACTCGAACCGGCTGCCTATATGGGATGCCGGCACTGCAGACGGCCGCTTTACCCGCTACACCACAGCGCCGGCCCCAGGGCCGCTGTCTTCTAATGGCCTCCTTCCTGCTGCACCTGGGTGGGCCTGATGGAGAACTGCAGAGGCCCAGCGTCCGGGCTAAGAAGCACAGAGCCGCCAGGCAGGGTGCAAGCAGAACTACCATCTAGCAAGGGCTGGCTGTGCTCAGGAACCGTGGGGGCCACTGACGCAGTCGTCCTGAACTAGCACAGCTGGCACTGTCATGAGGCCTGTCTGTGTGGTCCTCAGTGGAGAAGCTGCCCTGTGCAGCTTACACTCACCTGTGCTCACACAAGGCATCCTGGGATACATGATATGAGCTCAGAGCTGTTGTGAGAAAAGATGAAAAATTAAAGGCCATCCGGGCTCTGAGAACGAGGGGAGTCATGGAATTCCCAAGCATTCCACTCAGCACACTCCTCCAGATAAAAGAAAAATAGAAGGCCGACAAAGGAAAGAGAAATTCCCAAACTTTTCAAGAAGAAAACGACTTGAGCTCTCTTTGCTCTTATCTAGTATCATTGGAAAACACAAATGACCAAGTAATAACCTTTGGTAAAAGGCCTCGAGACAGCAACCATACTCCTCACGTGATTTCTAGAGCCAAATAACAATTAAAGCCGCTGAAGATGTTGGAGGAATCTTCTGTACCAGAATGTCCAGTGAGATGGAGAAACATCTTTGCTTTCTTTTTTTTAAAGGTTATTTATTTATTTATTTATTTAAGAGTTAGAGTTACAGATAGTGAGAGGGAGAGACAGAGAGAGAGGTCTTCCATCTGCTGGCTCACTCCCCAGATGGCCACAACAGCTGGAGCTGCACCGATCTGAAGCCAGGAGCCAGGAGCTTCTTCCAGGTCTCTCATGCAGGTGCAGGGGCCCAAGGACTTGGGCCATCCTCCACTACTTTCCCAGGCCATAGCAGAGAGCTGGACTGGAAGAGGAGCAGCCAGGACTAGAACCATATAGGATGCTGGCACCACAGGTGGATGATCAACCTACTGCGCCACGGCGCCGGCCCCACATTTTTGTTTTCTTAGCACAGATTTTGGACCCATCCATCACTGACTACAACCTGCTTCCTAATTCAAAAAGTAAAATAGAACACTTGAGAAACATGAGTGAACAGCTGTGAACAAGGAGGGGCTGCAGGCCAATCCACCTTGAGGTGTGCGAGAAGATAGGGCAACAGGAAGCATTCTAAGTAAGCATTAGCTCAGAGAACGCGGGATGGAAAATGCTGGGGCCATGGCTCCTAGATTGCTACCGGTAAAGAAGAATTCGCTGGTAGCAGCATCTGTTGGGGCCAGGCTTTGTTTTGGATCATGGCCACGACTCTACTGGAGGTGGGAAGAAGTCTCCAGTCGCTCTTTGTTCCAAAAAAAACATCGTCTCAGGGGGTTGGCAGAAGAGCCAGACAGTCTTACCAGTGAATCCTTCCAGCGAGGCGATTTCCAAGGCATTCCAAACTATGGAGGGCTTTCCCCAGTCCCAGAGCTCCTGCGTGAGCCCTTCGAAGAATCTGAAAGAGACCTGCCCAGCACTGGGGCCCCACTCAAAAAAAAAAAGTGGGGAACTACTGTGCAAGGTACTGTTTGGCAGTATATTATACGGGGATCCAGGAATTCCTTTGGCTGACATGTGTTTTTAAAGAAGTCAAAGGGAGGCGGTCACAGACACAGACGGCCCACAAGGAGAGCACTGTTCACCTGGAAACAGCTCGGATCCACCCCACAGGTCTCTCCCAGGAAGAGCAAGAAGAGCCTACCCAGTCCAAACACAGAACAAGCAGTACCTGGCGGGGCATTTGGATCTCGGGCTTCCTTTTATGAAACACAGAAATGAAAGTGTCAGGGAAAAGTTACACCTCATTTTGAAACTATTTTCAGACAGCAAAGGTAGTGCTTACCTTCCTTTCAATGAACTCAGCTTCCTTCGAATGAGCTGCCATCTTAACTCCTGCAGGATCTTTTAGTTCTTTTTTTTTTCTTTAAAGATTTTATTTGTTTATTTGAAAGTCAGAGTTACACAGAGAGAGAAGAGGCAGAGAGAGAGAGGTCTTCCATCCACTGGGTCACTCCCCAGTTGGCCACAACAACCGGAGCTGAGCCAATCTGAAGCCAGGGGCCAGGAGCTTCCTCCAGGTCTTCCTACGCAGGTGCAGGGGTCCAAGCACTTGGGCCCTCTTCCGCTGCTTTCCCAGGCCATAGCAGAGAGCTGGATCGGAAGTGGAGCAGCCGGGACTCGAACCGGAACCTATATGCAATGCCAGCACTGCAGGCGGCAGCTTTACCTGCTACACCACAGTGCCAGCCCCAGGATCTTTTTGTTCTTTACTGTTTTAAGTGTGAGTTTCAATACTAGCACAAGGAACTCCCATACAGCTTTCATCCTGCTTCCCCAAATGCTACTATTTTGCCACATTTTCTTTATTCATTCTCTCTCTCTCTCTCTCGCTTTTTCCCCCTGAACAATCTGAGGGTTAAGTAATTATGATGCCCTTTATCCCAGCTAATCAGTGTGGAGTTCCGCGATGCAAGGACATTCTCTTAATAGCCTTAGAACAATGGCCAAAATCAGGAAACCAGCATCCGCACAGGACTAATATGATCCACAGACCTTGTGCAGATTTTCCATGGATCTTCATGTCTTTTATAACAAAATCTGACTCATGGGTGGCATTTGGTCATCATATGTGTTGGATTTCCTCTAACTTGGAACAGTTACAGTCTCTGTCTCTTATGATATCAGCATTTACAGAAATATTGTTCGAGACACAGAGAGGGAACACACCCTTCTGCTGGTTCACTCCCCAAAGACCTGCAACCTTTGGGACTGGGCCAGGGTTAAGCTGAGCAATCCAAGTGTCCTGTGTGGATGGCAAGGATCCACCCACTTAAGCCATTGCCTGCTGTCTCACGGGAACAGGAAGCTGGCATCAGTAGCCAGGAATGAAACCCAGGTGCTCTGATGTGGAAGGCGGGTGTCTTGATCATTAGGCCAAATGCCTTCTCCCGGTGTTGGAGTTTTTAAAGACTACCTGCCGATGTATTATAGACAGTCCCTCTGTTTGGGATCATCAGATGCTCCTGTTTATTCCACTCAGGTTATGCATGTTTGACAGAGATTTCATAGCAGTATTGTATTCTTTTCAGGATATCAAATCAGGAATCACATTATTTTTCGTGGGAAAACCCAGTGAAGGGGAAAACCACAGGGCCTCCAAACCGTCATCTGATTTTTTTTCAAAGATTTATTTATTTATTTGAAAGTCAGAGTTACAGAGAGAGGAGAGGAAGAGAGAGAGAGAGAAAGAGGTCTTCCATTTCGTTGGCTCGCTCCCCAATTGGCCGCAACAGCCAGAGCTGAGCCGATCTGAAACCAGGAGCCAGGAGCTTCTTCTGGGTCTCCCATGTGAGTGCAGGGGCCCAAGGACTTGAGCCATCCTCCACTGCTTTCCCAGGCCATAGCAGAGAGCTGGATTGGAAGTGGAGCAGCCGGGACTCGAACCAGCAGCCATATGGGATGCCGACACTTCAGGTCAAGGCCGCTGCAGCACAACGCCAGCCCGTCATCATCTGATTCTTAATGCTGTGGTCCATGGGTCTGCTGTACCAACAGCATCCCAGGCAGGGGGCCGTCTGACCCACAGAAATGGATTTCTCACAGTTCTGGGGGCTGGAAGTCCAAGACCAAAAAGCCAGCAGACTCGGCATCTGGTGGGGCCTCCCCCACTCCTGGCACATAAGAGTGATCTTTCTGTGTGCCCTCACATGGTGGGAGCAGAGAGGGAAGCTCTCTGGTTTCTTTTTTTTTTTAAGGAGATGAATCTAAGTCCAGGAGGAGTCACTTAGAATTTCAAAAGCACGTCTGATCTCATCCTATCTTGATGCGTCTTAAGCTATTTTTAAAAACTTATTTGAGAAGCAGCGAGAGAAAAGGAGAAAGAACTGCCAGCCCTTGGTTCATTCACCAGATGCCCACAAAGGACAGAGCTGGACCACGTCTCCCACATGAATGACAGAAACCCAGTTCTGGAGCCATCAGTGCTGCCATCCACGGTCTGCATTAACAGGAAGCTGGAGCCAGGAGCTGGAGCTGAGACTGACCCAGGCACTACTATGGAGGAGGCCAACGTCTTATTTATTTATTTTAAAGGTTTATTTATTATTTGAAGGGCAGAGTTACACAGAGAGAGAAGGAGAGGCTGAGAGAGAGAGGGAGAGAGGGAGAAAGGGAAAGAGGGAGAGAGAGAGAGAGAGAGTGAGAGAGAGAGAGAGGGAGGTCTTCCATCCATTGGTTTACTCCCCAAATGGCCACAATGGCCAGAGCTGTGCTGATCTGAAGCCGGGAGCTTCCTCCAGGTCTCCCACGCGGGTGCAGGGCCCCAAGCCCTTGGGCCATCTTCTACTGCTTTCCCAGGCCATAGCAGAGAGCTGGATTGGAAGTGGAGCAGCAGGACTCAAACCAGTGCCCATATTGGGATGCCGGCACTGCAGGTGGCAGCTTCACCCACTATGCCACAGCATCGGCCCCGAGGCTGACGTTTTAACTGCTGGGCCAAACACCTGTCCAAAACTCTTTCTTTACATTAAAAAAAAAAAAATCCTGTCTCTCTGAGTCGCATTTTTGATCATTTCTTCAAATATATCTTCCATTTTATTTTTTCTCTCTTCTAAGATGTCTTATCTGGTATTAATCCTGCCCATTAAGTTTGCATTTGTTTTAAATATAAATCAGTACACATTTCATTTATGAAATATTTTTGTTTATTTCTGAAATATCCTTATGCAACCTGTACTCATGTTCCTTGCTCACTTTTCATAAAATTTCTGTTTTTATTTGACACATGATAGGTGTTCTTATTTATGGGATGCAATACAAGAATTCAATACATATAACAGAGGCGTAATGAACCAATGAGGGTATTCGCATTTCTGTCTCCTAACCATTTCTTTACATTCAGGCCTTAAATCTCCTCTCTCTGGTTCTTCATGAAATATATCACAGCCATTGGAAACGTGCTCACATTTTTGTACTGAGTATTCAGTGAAGTAGCAAAGCAAACAGGTAGAGAACTGTAGTCGTGAGGGGGAATGCAAGAGATCACGGAACATGGCTATGTTCAGGGGCTTCCTGGAAAAGAAGAGCGACTGCCAATCCCAAGCCAGCTCAGCAGTTAATCCCTTTTCCTCTCAGATCCCAGCAACTCCAGGCACGAGATTTCAAGGGGATTAAACAGAAGCAGCTCTGGTTTCATGAGAAAACAACTGTCCGTTGACTTTTTGAATTCTATGTTCATTTTCTTTCTTTTCTTTTTTATGATTGGTGATTTATTGATTTGAAAGTCAGAGTTACACAGAGAGATATCTTCCACCTGCTGCTTTATTTCCCAAGTGACTTGGATGGCCAGAGCTGTTTTATCCAGGAGACAGGAGTTTCATCCGGGTCTCCCGCATGGGTGGCAGGGGCCCAAGTACCTGGGCTGTTTCTGCTGCTTTTCCCAGGCCGTTAGCAGAGAGCTGGATCAGAAGCAGAGTAGCTGGGGTGCGGAGCAGCGCCCATACGGGGTGCTGGCGTTGCGGGCAGCGGCTTCACCAGCTCTGCCACAACAGCTCTGCTCCCTGTGCTCATTTTTGATGCTACGTATCACCCATCCGTCATTGCCACCTGTGAAGTGCGCAGTCTGGGTCTTTTTTTCATTCTGGCCTTCTCTTGGGAGGGTAGGGGGAGCAAGGTTGGGGTTACTCCCTGCTGTGGTGGCTGTGGCTGTCTGTGACAAAGGGCTCCTCCCGTAGCTGTCTATCTAACAGGTACTGGCAATACCCAGGTCTGAGGGTGCCCGTGCCTCCCTGGGTACCACCAACGCTTCCTGCTGGTTCCCTTAATCCTGACTGTGCTTTGTAAACTTCTCTCTTCATTCAAAACTCTCCTTAACATTTCCAACCAAGGGTGTCTCTTCTACTTTCTGTCAGGGTCTACCCTGAGACAGCGCCCCGCCCCCATGCAAATTCCCACAGAGCGTGACAGCAATGAAAACAACAACAACACGCGTGGTAACAGAGGATTGTGAAGTAGAAGGCATTTGGAGGGAAAGAAATCCAAATTATAATTGTGAATTTCATCAAGTGTTCAGTACATTACATGGTATTCTGGTTCCACCCAAACTGCTCTCCGCTCCCTTGGGGCGTCCTACAGGTCAGTTCTGATGCTAAGGATCCTGGCTTCGGAGCAAAGTTCTACACAGGCTGGCTCCTTCTTCGGGAGTCAGTCACAAGTCTCAGAGGTTCCCCAGGGCACCTGCACTGTGACTGACTGGCTGCAAATCTGGGGGCTCCCAGCAGCACCTCAGTGCGGTAGTTCGGTGGAAGGACTAACAGAACTCAGGAAAGCACTATTGCAGTTTTAACTGTAGAGCAAACCCAGAGGGGAGGGTCCCAGTTAGAGTTTCTGTGCCTTCTCTTAGAATTGGGGCGCTTCGCCCCCAGCTCCCTCCTAGCACACCAAAGCGCTGACCAAGCAGGGAGCTGCCCTGACCCTCCCACTGCCCAGTTTTCCTAGGGTTTCACTGTGTGGGCACAACTGATTGAGTCTTTGGTTTTGTGATCCAGCTCAACTTTTAGCCCCTTTCCCTCTTCAAGGGTCAAGCGGTTCAAAGTTCTCAGCCCTCCTGTGGCCTGGCTGATCTTTCTGGCGGTCAGTTCCTCTGTCTGGAAGCAGTCTGTGAGCTGCCCGTTAGCATGCCAAGGACAGTGCCAGTCCTCCGGAAATTCTAAGGGCTTGTAGAGGCTCTGTGCCAGGAACCCAGGACAAGGACCAGACCACTTCGATACTTGACCATGATCATGAGATGCGCTAATGAACTTGTAGCTTCTCTCAAGCGCTCTTGATTTTCAAGCCTTATATTAGTGGTGTGGTCTTAGGACACAAATCAGTATACTACTTAAGCTTGGACATTATCTGTAATTAGTGTTTCCCAAATTAAGGATGTGATAAGTTATGCTAGATGTTGTCATTACACCCATGAACTGCGAACTTGATATTTAGCTCACTTTCCAAAAAGATTTGGAATGACGAAGAAGGCTGATTTTCAAAATGCTCCATGGTGATAAGAAAGTGCAGTTTGTCCATGTCCTAGACAACAGTCCCTGTGGAGGCCACGGCACTGGAAGTGAGGAGCTGCGGGCCCACGTCCTGGCTCTGCCACCGCTGACTCACGCCCATCTGTGCTGCATTGTGCAGGACACCAGGAGCTTGGCAACAGGGCATCTACAGCCACACAGCAGTAACGTCAAAGCTGCTTCATCACCCCATCCCAGCACTCGGGGAATCGCGTCAATAACTGTTCTTCAAGATTCTAATCTAGGGAACTTTCTAAACTTATACTGCACATCCTGCATTGTGGCGTCCTGGTCTTCCCTGGCCCTTGTTCTGTATTCTTTCATGAGACGATCACTCAGGCATGCGAGTGAGAGGAGACAGACAACAGGCTCAGGATGGCGAAGTTTTTGTATGTACTTCTGTCCAGGGCTATGTGGGGAGGACACCACGTGGTCACGAGGCAGAAGTGGAGCAAGGGAAACCCTTGTACTGGGGTTTCCACAGGAGAGCCGGGGTGGACAGCTTAGAAGTGGCTGGTTAGAATAATTTCTGCAGGTTCTAAACTGTAGAGATGGCCACCAGTTGCTTCTTGGTGTGCATGGGCCGTAGGGAGATCTGGCTTTGCACATCAAAGGCTTGTTCCAGGCAGAGCCCTTTGTTATCTCTAAGAATTGGCTGGCCAAGGAGGGAACAGTCCCTTCCCAGCAAGGAAGGGTTTTTTAAGACATCAAAACGTAACAGGAGTGGCCTTTGGTCTATCAGTTAAGATACCCATCTTCCACATTGGAGTTCTTGGTTCAAGTCCCAGCTGTGGCTCCAGAGTCCAGCTTCCTGTTAGGCAGTGGTGATGGCTCAAATAGCTACCTGGTTGGAGACATGGACTGCATTCCTGGCTTCTGGCTCCAATGCAGGCTTGGCCCAGCCCCAGGTATTGTAGGTATTTGGATAGTGAAACACCAGATGGGAGTTCTCTATTTATCTATATCTCAGCCTCTTTCTCTCTGCCTCTCAAATTAAAAAAAAATCATACATCAAATTAAATATATATGTATATAAAATATATAAAATTTGGCTAAAGGATTGTAATAGCATACACATATATTACCTGTCACACAGAAAGCCTTCACCAAAAGCAGCCTACCATACAGAGATCTGTACAAAGCCCATAGAAAATGCATATAATGAAAGTACTAGAAATAGATTTCAATGTTTTGTGTACCAAAATAAATTTATCTTTTAATTTCACTTCTCCATGAACTTTTTGAAGTGCCCTTATGTGCCTGTAGTAATATTATAATAATACAGTGTATATGTCCATACATGAATATATGCACACACACATAACATGTGTAGATAGATAGATAGATAGATAGAATTACAACCCTCCACCCGGGTTTGAGCTCTTGTCCCATGTAAACCTGAGGATGCCGTGTCTGCCCAGTCCACATGGTGTTTTCCTGTGCTTTCCTGCACTGCAGCTGTTTGTGGCATGGTCTGTCTTAGTTCTGACTCTTCGAGGGCAGAGCCTGGGATAGCGCCATCAGTGCTTTCTCTGCAGAAGGAAGCACACAGTGCCGCTGCTCCCCGTAAGTGAACTCTGGAGTTGCTTTGTAAACATGGCTTTGTTTATTTTATGTGAAAAGAAAGATAGACTGATCACTGAGAGGGACAGGGAGAAACAGGCAGGCAGACAGAATTAACCGTTGGTTAATTCCTCAAATGCCAACAACACCGGACTGGGCCAGACTGAAACCAGGAGCTGGGAGTCCAGTGCAGGTCTCCCATGTGGGTGGCAGGGACCCAAGTACTTGAGCCACACAGCTGCTTCCCTTCTTGGACTAGCAGAATCCCAGGCAATGCAGTGCAGGCTGCAGACAACCTGACCAGTGTCCTAACCACTATCCTAAATGCCTGCTGCTGGAATTGCTTTTTTTTTTTTTTTAAGATTTATTTTATATATTTGAAAGGCAGAGTTGCAGAGAGAGAGAGAAAAGAGAGAGAAAAATCTCCCATCTGCTGGCTCACTCCCTCAATGGCCTCAACAGCTGGGGCTGGGCCAAGTGGAAGCTTCTTCCAGGTCTCCCACAAGGGGTGCAGGGGCCCTAGCACTTGGGTCATCTTCTGCTGTTTTTCCAGGTGCATTAGCGGGGGGCTGGTTGGAAGTGGAGCAGCCGGGACTCAAGCAGTGCCCATATGGGATGCTGGTGTTGCAGGTGGTGGCTTGACCTGTTGCACCACAATGCCAGCCCCTGGAGTTACTTCTTACTGGATACATATCAACAAAGTATATTATACAAATGCACATGAATTCATATTCATACACATATTGTCATACTTACTCAAATTACAACAGAATGATATGAGGATTTAAAAATAAATTCTCAGTATAGTTAATATTTTAAGGAAATTCCTCTTTGTATTAATATAGAGAGAATAGATTTCATGTATTACATGGGTACAATTCTAAAAGATAATCATGCTTCCCTCCCTCTTTCTCTCCTTCCCTCCACCCCCTCCTTCCTTCCTTCCTTCCTTTTGTTTTCTTTAAGTTTTGCAAAAACATAAGTTCAAGCCACTCTTTAATCACAGGTTTAATACATCACTAACCATAATATTTAACAAGTAAAAAATAGAAAGACCACAGTTCCATGGGACTATAAACAATGGCTAAAACCAACAAGCAAGGGCTGGCACCGGGGCTCACTTGGTCAATTCTCTGCCCGCGGCGCCAGCATCCCTTGTGGGCACCGGGTTCTAGTCCCGGTTGCTCCTCTTCCAGCCCAGCTCTCTGCTGTGGCCCGGGAAGGCAGTGGAGGATGGCCCAGGTGCTTGGGCCCTGCACCCGCATGGGAGACCAGGAGAAGCACCTGGCTCCTGGCTTCGGATCAGCGTAGCTCCGGCCGTAGCGGCCATTTGGGTGGTGAACCAACAGAAGGAAGACCTTTCTCTCTGTCTCTCTCTCTCTCTCACTGTCTAACTCTATCTGTCAAATAAATTAAAAACAACAACAAGCAAATCACAAGGTGTTTATTTCATTCCTATACATTTCTGTTTGGTATTCTATATTCACTACCACATATCAGAGAAAACATATGCTATTTGTCTTTTTGGATCTGACTTATTTCACTAGGCATAATGGTTCCTAGTTGAAGAAATTTCTATATTAAGATAGAATTATCAATTTTGAAATTTGTGGAAATAGGCCCAAGAAATTATGTGTATGTGTGTATTTTATATATGCATGTTGTATACATATATATAATTATATATGTATTATTAAAGTTTATTTATTTGAAAGGCAGAGTTACAGAGAGAGAGAGAGAAGGAATGACAGAGAGAGTCAGAGAGATCTTCCATCTGCTGGTTCACTCCCCAAATGGCCACAATGGCCAGGGCTGAGCAAAGCCAAAGCCAGAAGCTGGGAAGCCCAGACAGGTCTCTCTCCCATATGAGTGGCGCGGGTCCAAGCACGTGGGCCCTCTTCTCTTGCCTTCCCAGGCACGTTAGCAGGGAGCTGAATCAGAAGTGGAGCAGCGAGGATGTGAATTGGTGCTCATCTGGGATGCTGGCATCAGAGGCTGCAGTTTAACCTGCTGTGCCACAGTGCCAGCCCCTATATACAGATAGATTTCATTCTTTAGGCCAGATGCCGCTGCTGCTTCCTGCAGGCTATCCAATAATAGTTTATGTGCTAGATGGACATTTCAAATGATTGCAACTTACAAAACCAGAACCTGCTTGGTGTTAGAAGTCAGCTTCCTTGAGAGGGAAAGGAAAAATAACTGGAATTTACTTCAGTATGTTTTTGTAAGTCTGAAAAAACCCCTACCATTTGAATGTAGATTAAATTGCTACCCGAGGTGAGCTTTGAAAGGGTAGCACATCATTGAAACGGGTGAGAAGCCTTGAAACAGTGTGGATTGGCTGGAAAAAGAGAAAACTAATCGAGCTGGGAAAGTGAAGGAATACAAACGAGGATATAAATGACAGAGACTGAAACTAGCCAACTTGGAATGTGACCATATCGGAACAGTGGGAACTTTATCTGTTAATGGTGACTAACCAGCTGCTTGTAACAGAAGTGAGGGAAGGAGTTTCCTGCCCTCCAGCTGGTGCCTGGAACATGCCTGTGTGTGTCAGAGAGGTTTCTGTCGGCCTGGAATCAGGGATTCTCGGGAACACAGCCCCAGAGGTGGGCCCTGGAGCTGCCTCCTCTAGTGCAATCCTGGAGATGGAGCATCAGGAACTCCCTTTCCCAGCTCCAAAGTTAGATGTATGGCCCAGCTCCTGCCCAGCATTCTCAAGCGTATACTCACCAATACTACTCATAAGAGCCCCCGAATGCACCACTCCACTGACTCCCAACAGAAGGGATACACATGGTGTCATAGTCACACATAGGCAATGTCCATGAGCAACAGTGTAGATGAATCGGATGCACCTTTTTGAGCCAGTAAGTCAGACACAGGGGCAGCTAGCACAGTGTAGTAGGTGAAGCCCACCTCAGAGGGTAGTGGGAATCTTGGTTATTTTGTTTCCCGTCTAGCTCTATGGTAATCCACTTGGGAAGTAGCAGATGAAGGCTCAAGGGCCCCATCACTCATGTGGCAGATGGGAATGCAAATGGAATTCCTGGCTCCTGGCTTCAGACTAGCCCAGCCCTGGCTGTTGCACGTATTTGGGGAGTGAACCAGGAGATGAAGATCTCTCTTTCTCCATATGTGTGTGTGTGTGTGTGTGTGTGTGTGTGTGTGTGTAACTCTGCCATTGAAACAAATAGATTTTTTAAAAGTTTTTTATTGTATTACTTTTTAAAAGGTTTACTTATTTATTTGAAAGGCAGTTACAGAGGCAGAGAGAGAGGTTTTCCATCCACTTCGGTTGAAAATGGTTGCAACAGGTGGAGCTGGGCTGATCCAAAGCCAGGAGCCAGGAGCTTCTTCCGGGTCTCTCAAGTGGGTGCAGGGGCCTAAGGACTTGGGCCACCTTCTGCTACTCTTCCAGGCCATAGCAGAGAGCTGGATTGGAAGAGGAGCAGCTGGGACTCTAACAGGAGCTCATATGGGCTGCCGGTGCCACAGGAGTAGCACTATGCCACAGCACTGGCCCCGTAAATACATCTTTAAATAAAGAAAGTGAGGGGGGCCATCACTGTGGAGTAACAGGTTAAGCCTCTATCTGCAGTGCTGGCATCCCATATGGGCACTGATTCAACTCCCAGCTGCTCCACTTCCTGTCCAGCTCCCTGCTAATGTGCCCAGGGAAAGCAGTGGAAGATGGCCCAAGTGCTTGGACCCCTGCACTCATGTGGGAGAACCAAAGAAAACTCCTGGCTCATGGTTTTGGCCTGGCCCAGCCCTGGTCATTGTGACCATGTGAGAAGCAAAGCAGTGTATGGAAGATCTCTCTCTCTCTGTCTCTCCCTCCCTCCTATAACTCTTACTTTCAAATAAATAAATAAATCTTTTTAAAAAAAATGGAAGAAAGACACAGGAGTACATGTTATATAATTCCTTTTATATGGACAAACAAAAATAGTCAACATTAAGCAGTGATGCTAGAAGTCAGGATAGTGGGGAGGGGAATGAGAGGGACCTCTGGGAACTGGCAATGTTTTGTGCCTGTTCTGGGTGCTGTTATACACCCGGTTCCATTCATGAAAAGTCATCATTTTCTATGCAGAATCTGTGTACGTATTTTATATAATTCCGTAAGAGTTGTTAGCTTTTCAAGTCATATCTACTCCATGACTGTGGCTGCACTATGTACACTTTGCACTGTCCAGCCCCAGTCCACACCAGCAGACTAGGTGCTGTGTGCTGCTCTAGACACCAAGGAAGGGCCAAATGAAGGCCACCATTGGCCCAGGAAAGGCCTCCTGGCTCAATGCCCTCAGAAATCACAGCTGGAAGATAGCAGGCACCTCACCTTGCCTTTTTATTTTTTCAAGATTATTTAAAGATTTTTTTTAAAGATTTATTTATTTATTTATTTGAAAGTCAGAGTTATACACAGAGAGAGAGAGAGAAAGAGGTCTTCCAGTGATGGTTCACTCCCCAATTGGCCTCAATGGCAGAGCTGCACCAATCAGAAGCCAGAAGCTAGGAGCTTCCTCCAGGTCTCCCATTTGGGTGCAGGGGCCCAAGGACTAGGGCCATCTTCTACTGCTATCTCAGGCCATAGCATGAGCTGGATTGAAAGTGGGTCTTGAACCGGCACCCATATGTGATACCGGCACTGCAGGCGGCTGCTCTACCCACTACGCCACAGCGCCAGCCCCATTAAAGATTTTTTATGTATATATTTGAAAGACAAAATAATTGAGATGGAGAAATAGACAGAGAGATCTCCCATCCACTGGTTCATGTCCCAGATTCTCACAACAGCGAGGGCTGAGCCTGGCCAAACCAGTGAAGCAGAATCTCCCTCTTGGTTTCCCATGTGGGAGGTAGGAATGCAAGTACTCGAGCCATTATCTGCTGCCTCCCAGGCACACTTGCAGGAGGCTGAGGCAGGACGTGATCCCAAGAACTCTGATAGGGTATGCGGGTGACCTGAGTGGTGGTTCAACCTGCTGTGCCATGATGCCAGCCCCCTAAATTGCTTTTAAATTGCCCAAAACCATCCACTATGGCCACTTTGGGTTTGGTTAAAGGAAGCTCCAGCCATGTCCCCATCTCGGAGATCCAAGACTATGGCACAAAGCGTAAGCCTCAGAAAGCCAGTGACAGGGACAACCATCCATGCCTTGAGTGGAGAAGCGGCTCCAGAGGGCATGCACACACCAGGGCTGGCTGGGGAGACCTACATCATCTACTCTCGTGGCCAGAGGCCAACGGGCAAGGAAGCCAGTGGAGCAGCAGAGAGGGCTGTGTGGGAAGCTGAGGTGGTCGCGGAGGGCAGGGAGGAGGTGACCAGGGACTCACGGGCAGTAGCGCCCAAGCTAGCTCAGTTTGGAAGAAAAGGATGAGAGGAATGGAAAGAACACACACTTCAGCCTGGGGCACGTCGGGATGAGAGGTAGAGAGCAGGCCAGTTGCAGAAGGCTTCCGGGTTATTCAGGGCACGGGAAGGACACGGGCAGATGTTCATTTGAACTTCTCCCTCTGGGAATGCACATACGTGGGTTCAGGAGGCAGTGGACACGTCCAGACGGATTGAGGATCTGAGTGGTGGCTCCTGACAACTAGCTGGGAACAGATCATACTCTCGTCTTAAGATTTACATTTGTGTGTCCTTTATTTCACATGTTTTAAAATGCTCTTAGAGATTTATTTCTTTATCTGAAATACAGGACGACAGGGATCTTCCATCCACTGGTTCATTTCCCAACTGGCCGCAACAGCCAGACTGAAGCCAGGAGCCCAGAGTTCATTCTGGGTCTCCCATGTGGGTGGCAAGCATCTAAGTGCCTGAGCCATCAGCCTCTGCTTCCCACGCACACTCGTAGGCAGTTGGAGTGGAAGTGGAGTAGCCGGGACTGGAACTGGTGTCCCAAGTGGCAGTGTTCCTGTTGTGTCATGGCAACAGTCTGGCTGGGTGTCCTTTAGATGATAATCTACATACCAGCCCCCCTCCCGCCTTTTTCAGTATCTTATTTCAAAGTCAAGGAAAGAGGCCAGCTTCACTCAGAGAAAAGTCTGATATTCCCAAATATAGAAGGAACTGTTAGTTCTTCTGGGCAATGTAACTAAGAAGAGATATTTGCTTTTCAACTCATCTGTCTCTGTACTGCCGCTACATTTTTAGTGCAAAGCCAATTAACAAATTAAAACAAGGTATTTCTATTCATTTGAATTGCATGCATAGTTAATTGGATATCAAGGGTGACACCAAGTGATTTATTTGTAAGAATATTTTGCAAACAATGAGCTAATATCCTTAAAGATTATTTCCTTAAGAATGTAAAATAACAGTCATCTTTGTAAAGTAAGCTCCTGTTTGCTACAAAATAAAGGATCAAAATTCAGATGTGTTAAGTTACAAATTTGCAAGGTAGGAAACATGGATGTTGTATTCCTGGTTTTCTTCTGCATTGGCCTTCTAGTCTCACGGTTACGTGGCCGCGGCCTGAGCCCTTCCACTGAATGATTAGGGGTCAGACATCGTCGGTTGCAGGCAGGAGAGGGGAGGTGAGCCTAAGGAAAGAAACAGAACCCTACTCCACACATTTGGACAACTCCGCCATTCTGAGCTAAGGGAAGATCCTTCCCTGACCCAAATTAATTTTATCCTGAGACTTTCAAGGATCTAAAAATCCAGTTCTAGTCCGATTCCTGTTCAGCAATATCAGTGCATAAATGCCATCGTCTGTCTCAATCAGCAGGGCTTCTGGTCTCCTACACCGTGGTAGTTTCTCCTACGTTATTTGCAGATCATGAGGCGATAGCCTTGTAAGCGTTGGTCGGTTGCCTGTCTCCTGTTCTCAGAGAAGTGGCAGAGTCCAGTGCTTTCCACAGCCTGTGAGCCAAGGTGCTTGAGCTCCAAGCCAGCCCTGTTAGGGAGTGTTTTATCGGATGGGTCTAAGAGGCCCACATCCCATATTGGAGAGACTGGGTTAAAATCCTGGCTCTGGCTCCTGACTCCAGCTTCCGTCCTGCCAATGCAGGTGCTAGGAGGCAGCAGTGAGAACTTGAGTAAGTGGGCTCCTGCCACCAGGGGAGAGGCCTGGATTGAGTTCCAGCACCTGGTTTTAGCACTGGCCCCCCAGGCCCTGCCATTGAAGATATTTGGGGAGTAAACCAGAGGATGAGAGCTCTTTCTTTAAAAATTTAAAATTAAAAATTCAAGGATAACAAAGTTAAAAGATAAGTATTAACAATAAGTGGGGCCAGTGCTGTGGCACAGAGGGTTAACGCCCTGGCCTGAAGTGCTGGCATCCCATATGGACGCCAGTTCAAGACCCGGCTGCGTCACTTCCGATCCAGCTCTCTGCTGTGGCCTGGGAAAGCAGTGGAAGATGGCCCAAGTGTTTGGGCCCCTGCACCCACGTGGGAGACCCAGAAGAATCTCTTGGCTCCTGGCTTTGGATTGGCGCAGCTCTGGCCATTGCGGCCTACTGGGGAGTGAACCAGCGGATGGAAGACCTCTCTCTCTGTCTCTACCTCTCTCTGTAACTCTTTCATATAAATAAATTAATAAATCTTTTTTTAAAAAAGTAAATAAGTAAAAGAACTAGTTATGTGAACCTGGACAAGCAGCAACTTCTGGGTCTCTGCATCTGAATTCCCAACAACAGAACAGAACTATTAGAATCAGGTAGGGAGGGGTCCTGTGAGAATTAGACAGCTTTTTATAAAGTGCTTAAAACTGGCTGTCACACACAGTAAGCTTCCTGGAAGCATTAGCCATTGTTGGTTTTCTTTTTTTTTTTTTTTTAATCCAAAGAAAATCCTTCGCTGGGGTTGTAATCTCTTCAGTGCAGACTCAGCACATAGCTATGGTGTTGAACTGCTGGTCACAATCAAACAGTGGCCTCTTGAATGCAGTTGGCCAGAACAAGCATGAAGTTGATTAAAAAAAATCAACACTTAAGATTACATTTCAAAGTTGAATTAAAAGATGTAAATTTAAAATTGGCTGTGTATCTATTATGCCCCAGGGTCGATAAATAAACAATTCTTTAGAAGAAAAAAAAAAGATTCTACTTCAGCCCAGTGGTTTCCTTGATTTTAAGCTACAGGCTTGATTTTAAATCTTCAGTCAGAATCGCTATGGCCTAAGGGCAGTTTCTTGAGATAGAATTGTTATAAGTGTGCTTTGAAATGGTCTAGTCCAACTTCTCAAGCGTTCATGGAATTTCTGACCCTTGATTTCCAAAAACTGCTCTGTCTCATGGGGCAGTCTGTGTCAGGTTCAAATGGTCATTACAAAGTTTTCTTTGCTAAACTAAACTTCATAGTCATTTGATGTTCGGGGTTTCATGGAGTAAGTAATTATTTGTATAGATTCAAAAAATTCATAGAAAATGTGTATTATGAAAAAAATGCATGGATTTCAAACATTTTCTGCACCAAAATAAACTTATTTTAATTTTTCCACTACTTTTTTTTAAATATTTGTTTATTTTATCTGAAAGGCAGAATTACAAAGAGAGAGGGAGAGACAGAGAGAGATCTTTATTCTGCTGCTTCACTCCCCAAATAGCTGCAACGGCTTCGATTAGGCCAGCTGAAGCCAGGAGCCAGGAGCTTCATCCGGATCTCCCATGTGGGTGCAGGGGCCCAAGGACTTGGGCAATCTTCTGCTGCTTTCCCAGGCGCATTAGTAAGAGCAGAATTGGAAGTGGAGCAGCTGGGACTCCAACCAGGGCTCATATGGGATGCCAGTGTCACAGGGGGCAGCTTAATCCATGGGCCACAACACCAGCCCCTCTGCTAACTTTTTTTTTTTAAAACTTTGCTCTAGGAGAGCTTCCTTCCTTCCTATTTATTTTATTTATTTGAAAGGCAGAGACATAGACAGAGAGAGGAAGAGACAGAGATCTTCCATCTGCTGGTTCACTCCCCAGATGGCCACAATGGCCAGGGCTGGGTCAGGCTGAAGCCAGCTTCTTCAGGTCTCCCACATGGGTATGTTAGGTAGGAAGTCAGTTACGAGCTTATGTGTGCATGACATAAAGGCCTAAAGAGAAGACATCTATGTCCAGCATATGCTTCTGCTGACAATGTTTCAGGGGCAGCCCGGTATTCACATCCTGCCCTACCCCCTTCTACCTGATAACCTGCCAGGTGGAGGTCCCTGCCCCTTCTGCCTGACAAATCTTCCACAATCTCCCAGATGCAGGTCAGTATCTGCATTTCAAACACCCTGCTCCAGGGACATTCTCCAGGGGTCTTGCTCACCCTTCCCCTAAACTCAGGATGGCCCAGCTAGGCTTCCTCCTGTCTGATACCTTCAAGGGAAAACTCAGATAGAAGTTTTTCTAGTTACATCCAAAAAGCCCTTTGTTCCAAGAGGAGCAGAGGTGGGGAAGCAAGACCCATCTCCTAAAAAACCCCTGGCCTCAACCTGGCAGCGTGCTCAGCCCTCTGCCTCTTGCTGAGCCGCCCGCCTGGTCTGGCCAGGTATAATCTCTCCACTCAACCATGTAACCTCCACCCCCCTCCCCCAAGTCTCTCAGGCCCTGTCTGGAGAGGTGCCCATCCATCCTTACGGATGTCCCTTCCCTAATAAACCTTGCTATTTTACCTCCCACTACTCTCTGTCTCACGCCTGAATTCTTTCTTGCATGAAGACAAGAACCCTGCAATTTCTCCGGTAACAGGTACAGAGGCCCAAGCAGTTAAGCCATCTTCTGCTGCTTTCCCAGGCATCTTAGCATTGAGCTGGATAGGAAGTGGAGCAACCAGGACTCAAACCAGTGCCCATGTGGGATGGCAACTTTTCAGGCTGTGACTTAACTGACTATGCCTTGGTGCCAGCCACTCCTCCCGTTTCCCCCAACTAATTTTTTCTTTTACATTTTTAAAAAAATTTTAAGAAGTTAATTATTTATTTGAAAGTCAGAGTTACACAGAGAGAGGAGAGGCAGAGAGAAAAAGATCTTCCATCCGCTGGTTTACTCCCCAATTGGCTGCCGATCCGAAGCCAGGAGCCAGGAGCTTCTTCCAGGTCTCCCACGTGAGTGCAGGGGCCCAAGCACTTGGGCCATCTTCTACTGCTTTCCCAGGCCACAGCAGAGAGCTGGATTGGAAGTGGAGCTGCTGGGACTGAACCGGTGACCATGTGGGATGCTGGTGTTGCAGGTTGGGGCTTTAACCCACTGTGCCACAGCGCCAGCCCCCTGATTTTTTTAAAGTACTATGTAAAACCAGTTACTTTCTTCTAGGATTTATATACTTGAGTCAGCTTGTAAGGTAAAACTTTCTTATAATCAAATTTATTTTTGAAAATCTCTTAAATCGCTTACAAAGGAAAATCCTAATAAAGCTCATTTTACCTCATTTCACCGTTCTTTTGGCTGAATGGCAGATGAAAGTGGTAGACTGATACTTTAGAGCCATGTTGTTGAAAAATACTTGTATTTTCCTAGCATGAATGCATGTTGCTGAAGTATCATAGTATGCAATGCTATGAAGTAGTAAATGTTTTCCATGAAAAGATCTGCTTATTGTATACCATGCCAGTCACTGTGCATGGGTGGGGCACTTGTCACCTATTCCTCACCAATATATTAATGCAAAAAGATAAGGCTGACTATGAATAGAAAGGGGAAGTCCCCTGAGATAAAACTGACTTATAAAGGGAAGATGGTTTTGATGGTTTTCACGGGAAGAAAGCAGATAGTGCTGTAAAGAACCCTAGCTGTGGCCGGCTCCATGGCTCACTAGGCTAATCCTCCGCCTGCTGCGCTGGCACCCCGGGTTCTAGTCCTCCTTGGGGCGCCAGATTCTGTCCCGGTTGCTCCTCTTCCAGTCCAGCTCTCTGCTGTGGCCCGAGAGAAGAGCCAGGAGCTTTGTCCAGGTCTCCCATGCGGGTAGTAGGGACCCAAACACTTGGGTCATCTGCTGCTTTTCCCAGGTCATTAGCAGAGAGCTGGATCGGAAGTGAAGCAGCCAGGAACAAACTGGTACCCATATGGGATGCTGGCCTTGCAGGTGGTGGCTTTACCTGTTATGCCACAACACAGACCCCCATTGAATCCTTTTAAGTCATGTACTTCTAAGTAAATAAGTCATTCTAGAAACACAAACTACATATCTAGTTCTTTAGTTACACTAAAAAAAATTTTTAAGGTGGGTAACAAAAATTCTGGGAGCAATTACAGTGGGACATCTCTAAAAGAAAATAAAGTGGATAGTTAGAGAAGGATTCCCACACCCCTCTGCCATTTGACAGAGATGAAATTTGCGAAAAGGCTTGGTGAGGAAATGAGTTAATATCCAATATTTGATGGATGTTGAGGAAAAGGGAAAAAGGCCTTCCCATCCCTGTCTTGGGTCTGGGTAGGGACAATGGGAGATGGTGTGTGCACGATTGTTTTTTCTTAAAGGTAGAGGAGCAGACATTCTCTCCAAGTTGCTTCCTCCATCACTGGTGCCAAACCACATCAGTTTAGGCAAAACTCCAGCAATTTGAAGTGTAGAAAAGATAATGTTGTATAAAAGCATTGACCTTTAAGATCTTACTAACTGCCATTTACTGCAGGACTCCGAACACCACTGTCATATTATTATCTGCAAGTCAGGGATATATAAGCTCCTAACTTTAAGGGATAGAAAAGGGATTAAAAAAATCAAAACTTCCAAAGCACTTTGTGAATTGTAAAACACTGTATATGTTTAAAAAAAATCTAAAGGACTACAGAAATTTAGACAACTCAGAGAAAAATTCTAGTGTCAATCTTTTATTTTGACAAACGAACTTAACAGATTTTACAAACTCCCAAGTTTTCACTTATTTAACAAACAAGAGACAAGGCATCTCAGACCTGAAGGCATGAATAAAACAGTACCAGATTTTCAAGTTATACAAGTGAGCTGCATTCACGTACCATAAAAGTGAAGGGTGACAAACAGTCACTAGTTTCAAGTGTACCTGTAACAAACACATGGATGTATCCGGGTTTGTTTTTATTATTAGGATTATTTATTTATACACGGGTTTTTTTTTTAGCCACATAGTTTCATTATCAATAAACGTCTAAGTACTTGGCATATGTATTTCCATTAATGATAGGCACAACTCCACAAATATCAAATTACACAAGTCTTGTTTTCTATCATCTCAATTGGAAACTGAAAAACAAGAGGAATGCAGAGTTATGTGGCTTAAAATGCTACACTTACTGCACACAATGACATAATGAGAAAGAATGCTAGAAGTAGTTTCTTTCAGGAATGATTTTTGAAAATTTAAAGCATTATTTTATGAGAAAAGTTGAAGGCTTTAGTGTGAAAAGCAAGTTACGTGATGTGCTGATTCAGTCTTTAAAGGCTTAGCATCACAGATTTGGTACAATTAGTTAGTAACACACATATTTAAGAGATTAACACTGACCTCAACAGAGCCTCTAGAAGGTTCTGAAGTGTCTACTCTTTACAGCTACTTTAGCTTCCATGTCTATAAAATTTAGGGCTCCTCAGTGGGAAGTCATAGCTTATTCTGCACTAGAAATAGGTAACACATATAGATTCAGAAAAAATAACTGCTTTTCACTTTCAAGGAAACTATTTTCAATTCACACAAAACTAGTTTTTCACTCACATGTGTGGAGGAAAAGTCCTGCTCAAATGTAAATAAACAGTCCATTTCCATAATCCTAAAACAAAAGGAAAGGTACACAAACAGGTGAACGTTCCTATAAACTTCAGGTGAATTTTTTCATCCATCTCTAAAGAAATTCAGTTAGCATCTAGAGAGATGTGATGAATTGTTTACAAACTCCTATGACCTGGAAAACTAAAAGTCTAAGAGCTCCAAATGCTGCAGCTCTGTGCAGTTCATACACAGGTTCATCGGCCATGCAGGTGTCAACTCATTCCTTTCTCCTGCAGGCTGTAGCTACTTAAGTTTCAGCCATCTCAGGGTCAAAAAAACCTAAGGGAGATGGATTTGTTCAAATTAGTCCTCCAAAAAGTTGTTTTGAACTTTGTTACAGATTTAATATGCCTATGAGTTAAACTTTAATGCAATTATAAAGCTAGTCACCCTAACATAAATGAATGAAATATAATTAAGAACTGTACTTAAGTCTTAAATTTGTATATAAATTTCATTTACATACAAAGCAATTCAACAGCTAGCAGCATTGAAATATAGAAATAGGCCCATCTCTTCTCTTCCCTTTTATAAAGTGCCATTTTTAACTGGGTAGTCCCAGCATTTCAGTTACTACACCCTAGGTCTCTAATAGATTCCAAGAATCCTAGGAAAATAGGATTTAGCATTTTAAACATTTGCAAAAGGTTGCTACAAGCCACAGAGACTATCAATGTTATTAGTAAAATTTAAAAATGTCTCTTATAGGAGAATCATTAAGTTGATTTAAAAATTACTTCACAGAAGCATAGGCTCACTAATATTTGTGCCAATTTTTGCTAACTGTCTCAACCAGACATGGTTTCTGCAGGTAATGTGGACCCAAGCACCATTAAATATGGTTGTGCCAGATAGAACCAATGTTATATGATCCCCAGGATAAAAACACCAGCAAATTTAGACTTTTACAATAGCAAAACAAGTTAGTGAGAATCAGAATGATTAAAAGTACCTTAGGCTGCTAAGTACACTTCTAAAGTAGAAATGTGTGTAATCATTAATAACGTGCCTTAATACTGAGTGTGGTGATGTCAGAGGGTTGGAAACCACATTACAGATTAACTCTAGAGTGAACTGTTGCCTGCTTCTTTTAGGTCAGTGATTAAAACGGAAGCTGCTTGTTAAAAGTCCCTGACCTGCTACTCATAATACAAGCAGGATACTGACAGAACTCCTATGCTTCATCACACTATTCTCTAGTATTCTTGCAGTTCAGCTCTGACCTGACCCTCAGTAGTACCTTACAGACCAAATGCAATCAGTGAAAAAAACAGGGCCACAAGTAGTTCACACTTACAAACACTACCTGTTTCATTACAATTCCCATTTTTTGTTGTTTTTGTTGCTTTTGAAAGAGTAACCACTGTAAAAAAAAATACATAGAAGAAGTGCAATAGTCCTTACTCTGCATGGCATCCAGGAACGGTTAAAGCAAAGGGACCCTCAGTTATCAGCTGTCGCCCTAATTCAAATACATCAGGTCCTCAGAAACAGGGACTCCTGGGGGAAGGGGTGGGGAACAGGCACGGGTCCCAGCGGTGACTCCACTTCTCCGAGTCGGGCCCCAAGGGAACTCCAGTCCCTGGAGAATGCACCATTCCAGCCTCAGGACCTCCTGCCTCATTCCTTATCCACACACAGTATTCCACTCTTTGTAAGACAAACACACCTCAGCCTTCCTGAAAGCAATGATTTTTACCCAAATACATTGGACTTCGGTCTCAACTTGAAGGAGGAAGAGTGACCCTTCAGAGGCCGTTCCTCCTCCTCCTCGCCTTCCTCCAGCGGCTGCTCTGGGTCCCTGAAAGACGGCGTGGTGTGGATGATCTGGGTTCGGAAGCGGATTTTGTTGAGCCTGGGTTTTATCCGCGCACTGGAGGCTTTGCGACCCGGATCCTTCGCTTTGCCTCCAGCCCAGCCCTCAGTCAGGTGGTGATGGTGGTGGTGGTGGTCGCCCCCATCCTCCAGGACGTGCGAGAGCCTGTAGGTGATGAGGTGCGACGGGAGCACCTTGGACAGCCTCCACCGCCCACCCCCGCCGCTGCCCGCGCTCTCGGCGTCCAAGTCGTCCAGGGCTCCCACCAGGCTCCGGATCTCCTCGGCGGTACTCTGACTGAGGTACTGCGACGCCTTCCTGCCGCTGTAGTCCCTGATGTCCACGTCCGCGTCATAGGCCCCCACCAGCAGCTTGACCACCTCCACGTGCCCGTGCATGGCGGCCAGGTGCAGGGCGGTGTAGCCTCCGCTGCTCCTGGCGTTGATGTTCACCGGCAGCTGGTGCTTGTTGGCAAAGTTGACCAGCATGGCCAGCAGCTCCTGCCGACCGTGTTTGGCGGCCCAGTGCAGGCAAGTGAACCCAGTGATGAAGTCCCGCTTGGCGAGCAGGCCAGGTTCGCAGGCCAGCAGCCCTTCCAGGCTGTCCCACTTGCCGTCCGAGGCTGAGAGCATCCAGGCGTGCTCCAGCGGGTCCAGGGTCACCGAGCCCCCGCCGCCGCCGCCGCCCTCCTCCTCCGCGGACGACGAGGCCACCGAGGCGCTGTCCGAGTCGGCCCCGCTCCTGCTGCGCCCGGTCCCCGAGGAGCCCCCGGGGCTGCCGCTCCCGGGGCACACGCCCCTCTTCAGCTGCGGGGAGCTGCCCGCCACGTGGTCCCGGACGCTCTGGCGGGCAGGCCGCGGGGTGTGGGGTCCTCCAGGGGAGCCGCGCACGTCCACCTCCTCGCTCTGGCTGAGTGGGCGCTCCAGGTCCTCGCTGGGCCCCGAGGCCGACGCCCGGGACAGCGGCTGGACGTCCCGCCGCGAGATCTTCCTCCGGGCCCCGCCGCTCTGGGCAGGCCCGTGGGCGACGGCCAGGGACGCCCCACGGCCGGGGTCAAGGCCCTGTCCGGAGGACGCCTCGGACGCCTGGACGCCGGGCGGGTCTTCCAGGGATGCGGCCCCGGGGAGCTCGCCGCTCTCCGGCTCGGCCGGGCTGCTGGGGACCTCCGGCGCGGCGGTCACTTCGACGCGGGGCGCGGCGGCCACCTGGAAGCCGGAGGGGTCCCCAGAGGGCGCGGCGGTCTCCTCAACGAGGGGCTGGCCGCCGAGGGACGCGGCCCCAGCGCACAGCTTCCTCTTGAGGTGCACGTACTTGGTGCCATCCACGGGATCGGTGCGCACCGTCGCCAGCGCATTGACCAACTCCTTGAAGCGGGCGCGGGCGCGGGCGCGTCGCTCGGGCTCGCCGCCCAGGGCGCCCCTGAAGTGCTGCACCAGCTCCGCATGCCGGGCCCGGCCCCCGCGCTCCGCGAGGAAACGCAGCACCTCCTCAGGGCCCGGCTCCGCCTCGGGGCTCGGCGACACCCGCCCCTCCATCCGCGGCCGTGCTCTCCTCTGCGGCGGCGGCTCAGCCCGGCCGCATCGCGGGACCATCCAGGGCCACGGAGTCTGGCGGGCTCCGCGGGCTCTCCGCTCCGGATCTGGCCACCACAGGACACCGCCACCGCCTCACTGGGCCACGCCCCCTCTCCGCCACGCCCCTCGCCACGCCCACTTCCGGTCCCCGCGCGGGCTGCAATCACAGCGCCCACCGGCAGGCGGCCACGCCCACTTCCGGTCCGCAAGCACGTTCCCGCCTTTACACCTAACGTCTTCCTCACGCTCCGAGCGTCCTCCCGTCGCGACCACCCCTGCCTGCCCCCAGTCCCGACTCTCCCAAGTCCTCTAACAAAGTTCCATGGGCGCTCCCGAGCCGTTCGGGCTCCGCGCGCGCCCAATGGCGCCCGCTACCCCAGCGCTTGGCCACGCCCTGCCCCGCGGAGGCCGCCCGCCCGTTACCCGCCCCGCCCCGCGCCCCGCCCGCCGCGCCCCGCCCGGCCGCCCGCCGCCGCCTCCGTCCTGGACGCGGGTTCTGGGGCTGCACCGCGGCCGCCGTCTGCCCCGCTCCGTGCGCCGCCGCCGGCACCATGGCCTCCTCCGAGGTGGCGCGGCATCAGGTGAGTCCCGCCGGCCGCGGCCCCCGCGCGCGCGGCGCCTCGGAGCCTCCTGGACCCCCGTCCGCGTCCGGCCGGCGGGACCCGCGCTCCCGAGTCCCCGCCCGACCCCCGGCGTCCGCGGCCGGCCGGAGCGGGGCGCGGCCGGGAGGCGGCCCTCGGGGTCCCCGGGGAGCGGCGGCGCGGCTCCCGCCCTGGTAACGGTTCTGGGCGGCCGGAGCGGTGCCCGAGCCCGCCCGTGCGCGCGTCCACTGCCGGCGGGCTGAGGTCTGGCTTCCCCCGGCTCTTCCCGGCGGCGCGGCCGTCCGGGCGGCGGCCTCCGTTGGGATCGGAGCCCGCCCTCCCACGCGTCGGCGTCCCGAGTGTACGTTGTCCAGGGTTTTCTACCTTTCGGGTCGGTCACTCTTGGCTGTTTATCTTGTTTGATAGCCTCAAAGTGTGGCCACAGCTTTTTTTTTTTTCTTGTTTAACTTTTTAAAAGAGCTATTTATTTGAAAGGCGGAGTTGCAAAGAGAGGCAGATCCGTGGACTTCCCCAAATGGCCTCAAAGGTCCAGCGGAAGCCGCGGGCTTTTTTCCAGATTTCTCCCACGGAGGGTGCACGGACCAAAGCACTTGGGCTGTTGGCAGGGAGCTGGATAGGAAGTGGAGCGGCTGGGACTCGAACGTGCGCCCATATGCGATGCGCTTGTAGCGGGTGGTGGTTTAACCCACTAAGGCCCAGCACCGGCCCCCCATCTTCGGATTTCCTGTGCGTGTTGATTCCGTGGGGAGCGAAGGGTCGAGTTTGTGGTGATCAGGGACCCCGCTGTGGTGAGGCTGATGGAATGTGTCTCTGTGCATCCCTGTCTTTGCAAATGTTTCCTTTAATCGGTGGTTGTACTCAGTGTAAACCCGGAGCAGATCGCAGGCCTGGCTGCAGCAGCTCCTCCAGGAGCAGTTCAGACCTAGGACAGTCAGCTCGCGGCTGAGCGGGGTGCTGTCCGCTTGCTGATAGGCTCTGGGTGGGGATTTTGATGTTGGATTTTTTTTTTTTTTTTTAATAAAAAGCCTGGTCTTAGTTTGCTTTGTATTCTGAGTAAACTGTTTCTCGAGAGATCTGTAGGTTTCACAGGTAGTTGTAGGAGACAGTAGGGGAGATCCTCTGTGCTCTTCACCCAGGGTGTTGACAGAGGTGCAGTGAGGAGAGAGGATGTTTCTGTCTCCCTAGGATCCCGCTGTAGCCACATTCATCTCATCCCTTCCCAAGAAGCCCTCCCCGTCAGCAATTACTTGGCATTTCTACAGTTTTGTTATTTCGAGGCAGTTACAGGAGATTCATCCAGGCTGCTGCAGGTATCAGTAGTGGACTGAGTAGTATTCTGTGGTATCTTTTCTTGTGCCATTTGAGTGTTCTCTTGCATGAGATGTCTCTTCGCTATTTTGCCAGTAAGCAAAAACATTCTCTAACTGGATTGTTTGAATGCTTCCTATGTAGTTTTTTATGTATCCTACTTGGATACTTTTTCTGACAAATGGTTTTTTTACAAGTGTTTTCTCTCAATGTACAGTTTGTCTTTGCAGCCCCAACACAGTCTTGTGCAAGGTGAAAGTTTTAAATTTTCAAGTTCATTTTATCATTTTTTTTCTCTTTTACAGGTTGTGCATTTGGTATAAAGTTTAAGGCTTCTTTGCCCAACCCTAGATCCCAAAGATGTTATTTTTTTTCCCTAAAAGTTTTACAGATTATGTTTTGCATTTAAGCCTGTGATCCATTTGGAGTTGCTTTCTCTTTAAGATGAAAATTTTAGGTCAAGGGCTGTTTTTTAGCCCATGCTGTTTTTCCCAGATCCATTGCACTTTTGTCAAAAGTCATTTGAGCCTATTTATGTGGGTAGATCACTAGGTTCTGTATTGTATGCAGTCTTGTGTCCTATAGCTATAATCAGTCTTTTTTTTTTTTTGGACAGGCAGAGTGGACAGAGAGAGACAGAGAGAAAGGTCTTCTTTTGCCGTTGGTTCACCCTCCAATGGCCGCCGCGGCTGGCGCACTGCGCACCGCGCTGATCGATGGCAGGAGCCAGGAGCCAGGTGCTTTTCCTGGTCTCCCATGGGGTGCAGGGCCCAAGTACCTGGGCCATCCTCCACTGCACTCCCTGGCCACAGCAGAGAGCTGGCCTGGAAGAGGGGCAACCAGGACAGAATCCGGCGCCCCAACCGGGACTAGAAGCCGGTGTGCCGGCGCCGCTAGGCGGAGGATTAGCCTAGTGAGCCGCGGCGCCGGCCTAGTCTTTTTTTTTTTTTTTAAGATTTATTTATTTATTTATTTGAAAGGCAGAGTTACAGAGAGGCAGAGAGAGAGAGAGAAAGAGAGGGAGAGAGAGAGGTGGAGAGGTATCTTCTGCCTGCTGGTTCACTTCCCAAATGGCTGCAATGGCTGGAACTGGGTCATTCAGGAGCCAGGAGCGTCTTCTGGGTCTCCCACACAGGTGCAGGGGCCCAAGCACTTGGGCCATCTTCGGCTGCTTTCCCAGGCCATAGCAGAGAACTGGATCTGAAATGGAGCAGCTGGCCCCTTTTAGGAAAAATAGTAGTTTCTTAAACCCTTAGCTTATAGATTCCTTTCTGTGGCTGCCATAGCAAATTAGCACAAATGTAGGGGTTTAGAACAATCCTGTATTCTTTTTTTTTTTTTAAAGATTTATTTATTTGAAAGGCAGAGTTACAGAGATGGAAATTGAGCTTCCATCGCTGGTTCACTCCCCAGACGGCTGCAGTGTCCACGGCTGGGCCAGGCCAAAGCCAGGCGCTTGTTGAGAGTCTCCCACGCAAGCACGGGGGCCCAAGGACTGGGCCAGGTGCATTGGCAGAAGCTGGATCAGCAGTGGAGCAGCCAGGCCTCAAACTGCCACCCATATGGGACGCCGGCACGCAGGCAATGGCTTTACCTGCTACACCACAGTGCTGGCCTGCGTAGTCAGTCTTGAAAGAGGCTAGATTGATTCCCCCTACTGAATTCTTTCTTCAAAATTTGTTAGGTGTTCTAGATTTCTGCCTTTCCTTATGAATCTTAGAATCATTTTGTCTGCATTTAATGAATCTTTTAGAAGTTTTGATAGGAATTACATTACATTTGTAGATCAATTTAGGGAGAATTGATACCTCTATTATCTTGAGTCTAACAGCTTTTTAGCATCCAAGTTCTTCATATGTTTTGCTAGATTTACATATAAGTATTTAATATTTTGAGCAACTATAGATACTGTTTTTTAATATTATTACTTGCATTCAATAATAGCACAATATTGATTTTTGTATGTTTATTTGATATCCTGTTACATTATTCATTTATTCTGAGACCTGAGTTTCCTTGAGATTTTCTGTGTAGACGATCATGTCATGTGCAGCAGGGGCAGTTTTCTTTCTTTCCAGTCTGTATGCCTTTTCTTCCCAGCCTGACTAGACTGGCTGCATCCTGGCACCGTGTGCAGTAACACTGGGGAACACGGACCTCCTTGTTGCTGATGTTGGGGGTAAATGGCCTGCAGGCTTTTAGGAGTAATACTAGCTTCATAAGATGGTAAGCAATGTCTGCCCTCCTCTTCTGTTTTCTGAGAGATTGTGTGACATTGGTGTCACTTAGGACCAGTGTTGTGATGCTGGTATCCCATGTCTGAGTGCCGGTACAAGTCCTGGCTGCTCTACTTTCCTTCCGCTTCCTGCTCCTGCACTTGGGAAGGCAGTGGAAGGTGGCACAGGCATTTGGCCATTTGGATGGAGTTCCTGGCCCCCAGCTTCAGCCTTGCCTGGTCTTGGCTATTGCAGCCATTTCGGGGATGAACCAGTGGATGGGGAATGTTTCTTGCTCTCGCTCGCTCTCCCTCTCGTCTCTCCTCCTCTCTGTCACTTTGCCTTTCAAATAAGTAAATTTTTTTTTTAAACATTTATGTTAACTCTGTAGATGTTTGGTAAGATTCTTCAACAAAACCATCTGGGCTTGCTTTTTTTTTTTTTTTGAGTTTTAAAATTACAAATTCAAATTTCCTTAATAGTTACCAAGCTGCTCATACTATTTCATACTGAGTTGCAGTAGTTTGTGGTTTTTGAGGAATTGATCCATTCCTTCAAAGATGGCGGAATTATGTGAATGAGCCATAGTGTTTCTTTATTGTCCCTTGATGTCTTCAGGATCTATAGCTATATCCACTTGAATCCCGATATTGATAATTTGTGTCTTCTGCCTTTCTCACAGCCAGTCTTGCAAGCAGTTTATCAATTACATTGATCTTTTCGAAGAACTGGCTTTTTATTTTATTGATTTTTCTCCATTTTTCTATTTTCACTATGCCTGATAGCTGATTTTATTTTTGTTTCCTTTCTTTGGAACTGTTTCCTTCATTATTTTTTTTTCTTTGCTTGCTTTGGATTTATTTTCTTCTTTTAGGTTCTTTGAAGGGAGTTTAGATGATGATGATGATTTTATGGATCAAATTTTTTAAAAAAATTGATGTAGTTATTTGAAAGGCAAAGTGATAGAGAGGGAGAAACAGAAACAGAGTCTTCTCTCTGCTGGTTTGCTTCCCTGATGCCCCCAGCAGCTGGGGCTGAGCCAGGCTGAGGCTGAGTGCCAGGAACTCTGTCCAGGTCTGGCACATGGGTGACAGAAACCCAAGTACTTGGGCCATTACCCACAGCCTCCCAGGTACATTGGGAGGAGGCCTGGATTCCCAGCACTGATATGCGACGCAGACTTCGGCCCAGGAGCTGGGACTGTTGACTTGACACTCTTCCTCTCTAATGTATGCACTTAGTGGTGCGAAATTTTCCTCAGCTTTGGCTGGGTCCCACAGGTTCTGATACGCTGTTTCCACTGCCATTCCACCATTTTTTATTATTTTTTCTTTTTTAAATATTTTTTTATTTGACAGAGTTACAGACAGTGAGAGAGAGAGAGACAGAAAGGTCTTTCTTCCGTTGGTTCACTCCCCAAATGGTTGCTATGGCTGGCGCTGCGCCGATCCAAAGCCAGGAGCCAGGTGTTTCTTTGTGGTCTCCCATGTGGGTGCAGGGCCCAAGCACCTGGGCCATCTTCCACTGTCCTCCCGGGCCCCAGCAGAGAGCTGGCCTGGAAGAGGAGCAGCCGGGACTAGAACCAGTGCCCATATAGGATGCTGGCACCATAGGCAGAGGATTAACCAAGTGAGCCACAGTGCTGGTCCCCACCTTTTTTTTATTTTTAAAGAATTTGATATTAAATCTGGCTTGATACATTTTTTATTTTAAAGGTTTATGTATGTATATGTATGCATGTGAAAGGAGAGAGAGAGAGAGAGATTTTTCTATCCATTGGTTCACTCCCTGAATGTCCACAACAGCTGGGGCTTTGCTCTGTGAATGCCAGGAACTCCATCCTGATCTCCCACCAGGGTGGCAGGGTCCCAAGCACTTGAGCCATCGTCCACTTCCTTCCAGGTGCATAGCAGGAAGCTAGATGGTAAGCGGAGCATCCAGAAGTTGTTGGCACTCCGACACTGGATCTCCACCTCATAAGCAGCATCTTAACCCATTACACCACAAAGCCCACACCTCACGTGGAACTTTTAACAGTTTTTTAAAATAGAAGAGGACATGAAAACTTATCGAGGTTTAGTGTTTTGCTCAAGGAATCACAACTGTTGATGGTGATATCTACTCTGTACCATTTGGTCTTCATTATCTCCAGAGTGCCCCGACTGTTAATTGCGTGCATGTTGATTCAGGTGATCTTGACCATGTAATTATTTATTGCCGGCTGTGATAGTGGATCTTAAAATAATGTTGAGTGCAATCCACCGATGACCTGTGACTCCCTTCTTCAGATTACCTGCACCTTTTAAATTCCTCTTAAGTTATATCCAAATCTTTGCAGCTGTTAGCCACACTTGTCATTTCCTGATATCTGCAATGCTGCCAGACTCTTTTTCTCTTTCCTTTTTGGTTATTTTTAAGTGAGTGAGGATGATTTTTGAATCTTTTCTCATTTGTTTTACTTTCTGTCTTGAAGTTGGGATTCTTAATTCTTTCCTTTCATGTCCTGGAGTTAATTAGCACCTCTGTGCCTGTGTGTATTCCCCCTCTCTGCCTCTGGAAGTCCTGTACTTATTATAGTGTGATGAAAGACCCAGTCTCCACCCACCTCCCCTGAAGCTTTCCCAGGGAACCCCAGCCTCCATTACCTGTCTACAGCTCATTTGACACTTACTCATATGCTACCCTGCAGTAGCTCCTGATTTAAGTTTTGTATTGTTACTTAACTTTTTGCATAAGTCATTTTAGTGAGCCTTGCATTTATTTTCCTCTTTTCAATTAAGTAATCTGTCTTCAGGAAGAGCAACCTTTGTTACTCTTTGTATCCTCTATAGGCACCATCATGTCTTTGAGGACAGGTGTTGATTGTTTTTTATATGGAAACTGTTCACTTTGGATTTTATTCTTGCTGAATGTCAGACAGATAAATTATGAGTGCTCACAGGCAGTCAGGAGCTGTTTGTTGGTCTACCTTTGTGTTCCAATGAAGCTCCACTTTCCCCAGTCTGAACTGGGGTATTTTCAGACAGATTTTCATCATAACGTAGTGCCCGATGCTTAGTGTTTGTATCAGTCAGTTGACTGATAGATTGGTTTATCTCGTTGTGTGAGAGACCAGGAGAATGGTGGTCTTACGCTTTTATATCCTAATCTATGGTAGATTTCCTCTCTTCAAGAAGATCTATTGACCACGTGTTCCCATTACAAAATACTTACGTCTCAGATTTCCCAGGGACAGATTTCTTACACTGTCTTCTGATTACTTCTGATAGGAAGTTTGATTTAGAGGATGCTTTACTTTAAAAATTTACTTAACATCTCTTAGGATTTGTTATCTACCACTGATTTGAAGATTATGGAGATAGAAATCATATCTTTCTTTCTCTCTCTGTAGTCTTAAAAACATAACTAGAAGATTTAACGCTCTCATTTTTAAAAACCATAAAAACAAATGTCGTGATTTAGTATCCTGGGATAAAGCCCTTATGCTTTGTTAGCATTACCTTTTTTTTTTTTTTTTTTTTTTTTTTTAATTTTTGACAGGCAGAGTGGACAGTGAGAGAGAGACAGAGAGAAAGGTCTTCCTTTGCCGTTGGTTCACCCTCCAATGGCCGCCACGGCCGGTGCACTGTGCTGATCCGATGGCAGGAGCCAGGTACTTCTCCTGGTCTCCCATGGGGTGCAGGGCCCAAGCACTATCCTCCACTGCACTCCCGGGCCACAGTAGAGAGCTGGCCTGGAAGAGGGGCAACCGGGACAGAATCTGGTGCCCCTCCTGGAACTAGAACCCGGTGTGCCGGTGCCACAAGGCGGAGGATTAGCCTAGTGAGCCGCGGCGCCGGCCTGTTAGCATTACCTTTAATAAATATGTATCTTTTGCTCCAAAATTTTTTCTCTTTGAAATTATATTTTTGGCAGCTAAATATATATACTTATTTGAAATTAGCTGTTTTCTTTGTGTTTCTCAAGCAATCCAGAGTTTTGTCAGTGAGGATTTAACTGAATCAGTTGAGATACAATAGAAGCCAAAGTTCATTACATCATAGATTAATTTCAGAACATATTTTGATGGTGAATTTTTGTTCTGTAATCTTAAAATTCAGAGTTATATTTTGGCAGGCTGTTTTTCCCTGTTTATTTTGTGTATCTATTTGTATTTACCTGTCATATTAGATGTGCCAGTTTCTTCTGGTAACTTACAAATCTTACTGTCATAGACAGATGGAGCTAGGTGATTAGAGTTTTACCTAGGTTTGGATGTTCAGCTTCTGCTCCAGCTTCCTGCTGATGCACGCCCGGGAGGCAGGTGAGGGTGGCTTAATATTGGGTTCCTGCCATGCAAGTGGGAGGTCACAGTTGAGTTCTGGGCTCCTGGCTTTGGCCTGGTGCAGCCCTGGCTGTTGCAGGCATTTGAGGAGTGAACCAGTGGATGGAAGATCTATCTCTGTTTATCTCTCTGCCTTTCAAATAAAGTGAAAGTAAATTTTAAAATATAAACAAATTATAAAATTTTACCCCATTAGTCTTAAGTCCTGAATACTCTGGAACAGTGTGCTCTGTTTTCCAAGTACCACGTATGCTCAGACCATGTACTGAGGTTTTTATTTCCAGAGCACAACTGGCATACTCTCAGGACAATAACCATTAACTCACTGTACTGTGAGTTCTAGAATTGCAAGTCTATTTCTTTCTTTTCTTTTCTTTTTTTTTTTTTAGATTTATTTATTTGAAAGAGTTACACAGAGAGGGGGGGGAGAGAGAGAGAGAGAGAGAGAAAGAGAGAAAGAGGTCTTCCATCCACTGGTTCATTCCCCAATTGGCTGCGATGGCCGGAGCTGCGCTGATCTGAAGCCAGGGGCCAGGAGCTTCTTCCAGGTCTCCCACGCGGGTGCAGGGGCCCAAGGGCTTCGGCCACCTTCTGCTGCTTTCCCAGGCCATAGCAGAGAGCTGGACTGGATGTGGAGCAGCCGGGACTAGAACCGGCACCCATATGGGATGCCACACTTCAGGCCGGGATGTTAACCTGCTGCGCCACAGCGCCGGCCCCACAGGTGTATTTCATTATACTTTTTCAGACACTAAAAGATTTCCAGTTATGGAATGTATGTACTAGTGGGGAAGGATTTTGAAAGTGAATCTAGTATTGATCATAGGAAAGAAAGGGAGAATGGGAAAGGCTTTTGAAATGCCGCCATAGATGGAAATGGAGCTGGGGGGAAGTGAAGCCAGGCTTTGGAATCCTACTCCTGCTTCTTTCTGTTAGAAGGGGAGGTTCTTGGAGGCTGTAGTAAGAGGAAGTGGGGGCTTGTGTTTTGTGAAGTAGGGACATGGCGAGGCATAAGACAGACCCTCTCATCCCTTTCCATTTAAGGCTACACAAGTCTTTATCCATTTTAAGAATCCTAATTATTTTGATACCTACCTCTGAGATAACTGGCAGATATAAAATATATGGCCGCTTCATAGAGATTGCACAGTAATCATACAGCTCGTTCACGAAGGATATGTTCCAGAAAGGTTTATTGCCAGAAGTAGAAATCATATAGGAGGCATAGGGTGATTCTCTGGGATGTCAGACTTGAGTAATATAATTTAAATGCACATGAAGATGGTGGCATAAGGTGAAACAATAAAATATACATCATGAGTAATAAGAAGGGACTCAAGCTGGGGGAAGAAGACGTGAGTGCAGGGAGAGGCCCAGTGGATGCCGTACTGGTTTGCTTCGCCGGTCTGCGCCTGTGACAGCAGGCTCCCCACTTCCTCCAAAGTCAGTTTCCTGCAGCCGAGTCACAGGGCAGGAGAATGGGTGGGGACATATCTTCTCTGATACCCATTACATCCCCTCTGGAGAACCTGGTGGGTTGTGTGCTGTACTCTGTGTAGGTCCTATTTATGGAGATAGTAAGGAGTCCTTGTGTTCTAGTTAGGGAGTGTGATACATAGAAAGAGGTCGTGAGTAGTGACATACTAGGCAGAGAGTATGTTGATAACTTGTCCTAGCTGTTTTGTGAGTTGTTGGCACTGTGTGTGTTTTGTTTAGCAGAAACATGACTTTGAGCTATGAATTAAGGTCAGAATTACTTGGTTTTTGAAAATTAATATAAAAAGATGCTTTTACTATAAAGAAGCTTTGTTTTAGGAGGAGTTGTTGGCAAAGGTTGTCCTAGATGTATGGATAAGCACATGTCCTCATGAACAGATTGCTGGACAGTGATTCAGGGCTCCATAAATACACATTCAGTTATCCTCACTTCCAGTGTAATCGTCAGCATTTTCCCATGTACACTGCGTGAGATCCACTTTATGAAGTCTTTCCTCCTCTGTAAAAGTGTAGATATCTTGCAGGTTAGCCAGTGCATCACTTTCCAAACCCTGATGACACTGGGGGAACACAGATAGGAGTTCTGATTTAGGGCAGTGCTAGGTGAGGCTCAGTGGGTAAGAAGGGCTACAAAAAGGAGGTGGGAAAAGACTCAATGCAATTTTGTTTGTTTCAGGGTTTTTCTAGAGCAAGGGTGGGAAAGTCCAGCCTATGGGCTGTATAGGCCACTGAAACTATTTGATCTGGCCCTGCCAAGGCAACCGTAAGTGGGACTTGAAATTTAGTAAATCTGTAGCTGACCTTTCAAGAAAGCGGAGGAAGCTGGCCCAAGTGCTTGGGCCCCTGCCACCCATGTGGGAGATTTCAATGGGGTTCCTGGCTTCTGGCTTTGGCCTGGCCCAGTCCCAGCTGTTGTGGCCCTTTGGGGAGTGAACCAGCAATGGAAGACCTCTCTGTTTCTCCTCCCTCTCTAAAACTCTGCCTTCCAAATAAATAATCTGGTTTTGTTGTTGTTGTTTTTTGATAGGCAGAGTTAAACAGTGAGATAGAGAAGGAGAGAAAGGTCTTCCTTCCATTGGTTCACCCCCCAAATGACCACCACAGCTGGCGCACTGTGCTGATCCAAAGCCAGGAGCCAGGTGCAGGGCCCAAGGACTTGGTCCATCCTCCACTGCCTTCCTGGGCCATAGCAGAGAGCTGGACTGGAAGAGGAGCAACCAGGACAGAACCGGCGCCCCAACTGGGACTAGAACCTGGGGTGCCGGCGCCACAGGAGGAAGATTAGCCAAGTGAGCTGCGGCGCCAGCCTCAAATAAATAATCTTTAAAATAAGTAAATAAATATATAGCAGGCTAATTTTTAAGTTGATGATTTTGTATGGCCCACAAGTGATGTTGGACATACCCAAATGGCAGCCTTAGCTGTGGTGTAGCGGGTTAAGCTGCTGCCTGTGATGCCAGCATCCCATATGCTGCATTTCCCATCCAGCTGCTTGCTAATATGCCTGGGATGGTAGTAGAAGATGGCCCAAGTGCTTGGGCCCCTGTACCCATGTGGGAGACCTCTAGGTCTCCTGGCTCCTTGCTTGAATCTGACCCAGCCCTGACTATTGTTGCCATTTGAAGAGTGAACCAGTGGATGGAATATCTGTCTCTTCCTCTCTCTCTGTAACTCTGCTTTTCAAATAAATAAAGCAAATCTTAAGAAAAATTTCAGGCCGGCGCCACTGCTCAATAGGCTAATCCTCCACCTAGCGGCGCCGGCACACTGGGTTCTAGTCCCGGTCGGGGCGCCGGATTCTGTCCCGGTTGCTCCTCTTCCAGGCCAGCTCTCTACTGTGGCCAGGGAGTGCAGTGGAGGATGGCCCAAGCTTGGGCCCTGCACCCCATGGGAGACCAGGAGAAGCACCTGGCTTCTGCCTTCGGATCAGCACGGTGCACCGGCCGCAGCGCGCCAGCCGTGGCAGCCATTGGAGGGTGAATCAACAGCAAAAGGAAGACCTTTCTCTCTGTCTCTCTCTCTCTCACTGTCCACTCTGCCTGTCCAAAAAAAAAATATTTTTTTTTTCCAAATGATTATCTCCTACTGATCTGGAGCAGTATTTTCCAATCCTTTTACATTTTTGAAAAAGAAAAATTTAAAGCAAACTTAATTAGTTAATAACAGATCTGATCAATGTTAACTAAATTAGCTTCCCAAATAATTAATTTGATTTTTAAGTTTTTCCAGATGGGAAGAATTCAGTACTAAAGAATACAATCTGGGTCTCTCACATATATTCAATTGAAGAATTTGTCCCTGGATGTTTATACTAAAACCAAAAGTCAAAACATCATATTGTTAACAGGAAATTGTTATGATAATTTGCAGTAAAATGGAATTGAAAATATTGTTTCTAAATCCGTCACACTGCATATATTCAATCAAGTATGAATTGAACATACTTTGACAAACTCTTTTCATAGTCTTGTACTTTGCCCTTTTTTTATTGTTTATTTTCATTTTCTTGAAAGGCAGAGCAATGGAGAGAGAAACAGACAAGGAAATATCTTCCATCCACTGGTTCATGCCCCAAAAGCTCACAACAGCCAGGGGTATACCAGGCTGGTGCCAAGAGACTGGACCTCCATCCGGTCTCCCACATGGTGGGCAGGAACCCAAATCCTTAGGTCATAGCCGGCTGTCTCTCCGGTTGCATGAGCAGGAAGCTGAATCTAACATGGGATGCTTATGTCGCAAGCAGTGGCTTAACCTGCTGTGCCACAATACCTGCTCTATTGTGCTATAATAGAGCCCCTTGTTCTAGGCATGCACACCAAGAGCTGACACAGAAGGGAAATTAGGATCGTTTTGGTTAACCTCAGCATGTTGGAAATCAAGGTTTAAACAGGTTAAATGTTATACACAGCCCCTGAAACTACACATTACAAAGTAGGCAGCAGAGTTTGGAACACTGACAAGCATAGGATGCAGTATGTCTTGAAATAAGTGTCTATCTGTTGGGAGAGATGAAAATTTTCTCAAAAATAAAACCACTAAAAGTTTAAAATTTCAGTGTGAGCTGTGGAAGTTGATTGCAGTTGATGGATTTGATATCTCAGGGACAAATTGATCCTAAGCTTTTTTTCAGATAAGACTGAGCTTTGGGGAGCCACAAGCACGTGATTATTTTTCATCCACCGAGAACCGGTTTCTTCCCCCTTCAAGGGGCAGGGTAATACTGCTCTGATTGAGAACGCCTTTGTGGACGGGGGCAGCACATCCAGGCTGTGTAGGCTCTAAATGCTACTGGACGCTTAAGTGCGTTCGCTGTGGCAAGTCCTTTACGTGCAGTATCACATTTTACCCTCCCGACCCATGCGCTGAGTCACCACTGCTATCTCTTTCATTTGGATGAGAGTCAACTTCGTCACATTTGGTTGAACATAATGTCTCTTGTTTGGTTCGTGCTGTCATTGTGCTCCTCGCCCCAGGCTCTCCCGCCTGTAGCAGTTCCTTAGTGTTCCAGCGTCTTGCATCTGTTGCCGCCATAGGCGGTTCATTCTAACAACCTTCTTAAGCCATACGTTGATGCTGATGTCATGTTAACTCTGCCCCACTGTGACACATGGGCCATTGAGAGGCTTTCTAGGAGTGGTCTGTTGTAGTGGACGATAGGCTGCTTGTCCTGTAGACACAGAGATTCTTTTGTGTGAGAAGCATTAAAATTGATAGCTTCCACGTAGCACTGGCAGCCAAGAGATCATAGCATAGCTTTTCAACAGTTAGAGAAAACATTTTAATTTTGTCTTGTATTTGCATATTTTGTTGCATATTCTCTTTTGTTGTCATTTACAAATGGTTCTATTAATCATTTAGTTTACCCTCAAATATTTTAATTTGTTTTTGATAGCTACTGCCTTGATTACTTACCTAATAGACAGAATTTTTTTAACAACACTTAAAATTTCCCAAAGTTTATTTTATTTTTGAGTCCGGGAGAGAGAGAGAGCGAGCTTCCATCCATTGGTTCACTCCCCAGATGCCTGCAGTGCTCAGGGCGGGGTCAGACCAAATCTGTGAGCCAGGAACGCAGTTCAGGTCTCCCACGTGGGTGGCAGGGACTCATCCACCGGAACCACCACCTGCTGCTCCCTGCATTAGCATTAGCAGGAAGCTGGAATAGGGAAGGCAGCCAGGGCTCCAACCCAGGTGCTCTAATGTGCGACGTGAGTGTCTTAGCCACTAGACGAAACACCCTGTGATGTATTTATGAATTAACTTTTCTAAAAAATGGAGTTCTGAGTTGATGCGAGCATACAGTTGTGTAACTACAGTCAAGCAGTCGACCAGTTTCATCACTGCCCCGATTCCCTGGTGCTTTTTTGTAGTCCGTCTCTCTTCCCAACTCTCTCCTCACTACCACTGACCAATTTTCTGCCCCTGCTTGCCTGTGGCAGAGTGTCACGTGGAGAATCACTGTAACCTCTGAGCTGGCTTCTTTTGCTAAATGTCATGCTCTTGAGATTCACCTGTGTGTTTGCGTGTTCCTTTCATTGGTGAGTACTGTTCCATCATACGAATATGCGCATGCCACAGTGCAGTTGACTTACCCTTCACTTAACAGACACTTGGACTGACTCCAGGTTTTGACAGTAATGAATGAAATTCACGTATATGCACATTCACATACAGATTGTTACGCGTATGTACATTTTCATCTCACTTGGGTCAGTTTCTAGTAGTGGGGTTGCCAAGTAGTGCAGTGAGTGTATGTGTAACTGGATAAGAAACTGCCAAATGGTTTTTCCAAAATTGTATCATTTTGCATTTTCCCAGTAGTGTATGAGTCTTTGAGTTGCTCTGCATCTTTGTCAGTACCTGATACTGTCAGTTTTTTTGTTCTGTAGTTGTTCTGATAGGTATATAGTGATGTCTCATTGTGGTTTTAGTTTGCATTTTTCTAATGATTAATGCTGTTGAGCACCTTGTATTGTGGTTATTTGGTGAAGTGTCAGTTCAAATATTTTCCCAGTGAAAAAAATCCCATCTGCTGGTTCACTCCCCAGATGCCCCCAACACAGGCATAGCTGAGACTGGGAGCTGGGAACTCCATCAGGTTTCCCACAGTAGTAGTTTAGCCCACTGGAGCCATCTACTGCTGCACTGGTTCCCAGGGGCTGCGCTGGCAGGAAGCGAGAGTTAGGAACTGAAGCAGGGGTTAAACCCAGGTACTCTGATAGGGGTTGTGGACGCACATTTTAACCTTAGGCTAAGCACACACTCCTTTCCCCAGGTTTTGATTGGGTTACTGTCTAATTATTGAGTTAGGCAACTTTTAAAAAATATTTCTTATGTAAGTCTTTTATAAGGCAAATGATGTACAAGTGTTTTAACCCAGTCCATGTTTTATCTCTTCATTCTCTTAGTATCATTTGGAGAGCAGGCGTTCTTTAAACTTAAATCCAGTTTATCACTTTTTCATTTATAGGTCATACTTACGGCATTAGACCCAAGAAGTTTTTTGCTTAACCCTAGATCACAAGATTTTATACAACCTTTCTTCTAAAAATTTTTAGATCTGTGATCCTTTCAGTTAACCTTTGTGAATATTGTGTGTTATGAATTGAGTTTTGTTTTTGTTTTGTTTTGTTGGAGTCTTAATTGTGACTGTATCAGTATTTAAGAAGACTGCTGTTGAATGTTTTGGGTCTTTGTTGAAAATCTACCAACCCCCAGCTGCCCCTTTGTGCTCTATCCTGTTATTCTGTCTTTCACAACACATGCACTTACTTAACTGCTCCTGTTCACTCTAACATTCCCCTTGAGAGGAGGAACTTTTTATGGGACAAAAGTGAAGAGGCATCTAGGCAAAGGGAATGGCAGTTGCAAAGGGCCTAGGGTAGGGTAGAGCATTGGCATGTCTAAAATATGTCCCCAAAAAAGGCTGTTAGGAACCAAGTGAAGCTGCAGGTATAGAGAGGGTCAAATCCTGTTGGGCCTTGGTGAGGCAAAAGGATTGCCTCGGAGGGAACAGAGTATCATCCAAGTCAGCATTTGTAACTGTGGATGCAGGAAGGATAATTGCAGGAGTATTCAATTACTTACTACCTGTGTCATATTCCGTCACTTACTGGAAGATTTTGTCCACTGCTTTTTGTGGATCAGACCTCCTTATGTATTTGTGATTTCAGTCAGAATACAGAAATATTTGGCTAGTTTTCACACTGGCTGATCTCTTCCCAGAGGGGATATGTAGGATCCATGTTTCAAACTTAGTGTCCCTAATACCCTCTACTTGTAGCACAGAACGTAGACCAGTTGACCACCACACTCCTCAGTGTCACTTCGAGATCATTGTCTAAATCTTAGCTGTTCTCACCACCTCACCTGTTCTCAGTATTCTCACCGCCTCTCTCTGTTGAGGTCATTTCTGACATCCCACCTCCTCTGTATTGAGGGTTTGGCTTGCTGGCTCCCTGGATTTCTGTAGCATTAGACCTGCCAGAATTCTGGTGATTTCAGTATCCACATAGATCACCTCTCAGTCACCTGATTTAGTAGTCAGCTTTTCGTCACTGTAAGGAAATACTTGAAGCAGGGTAACTTCAAAATGAAAAGAAGTGAGGTCTGTTTGGCTCCCGTTGTGGAGGTTCAGAATCAGAGATTGGGCAGGTCCTGTGGGTTTGGCCTCTTGTGATGGCTTTGTTATAGTTGGGATAATACTTTGTATCATTCACATGTCTATGTATTAGGGCCTTGTCCCCAAAGTTTTATGTTAAGGGCTAATGAATTAAGAGTCGAGACAATCTAATTATGACCTGTAGGAGGTAGGTTCAGGGGATGTCTTTAGGTCATTGGGATATGCTTTCATAAGGTAGCTCTCATGAGAGGGTTGGTTATTTAAGCCAAGTTCAACCTAGATTTTCTCTGCTTCCTGACTTGCCATGTGTTCCATCATCCCTTTGCCCTCATTAGATACCAGTCTGATTGTACTGCCGAAACTTGGACTGCGAACCTCCAAAATCATGAGCCAGAATGAACCCCGTTCCTTCCTGAGAACCTCTCTCGGGTATTTTAGTTAATAGCCAACTGATCTGATACTGTTGCTGGGAGAGTCCTGGGGTGGCAAAGGCAAGAGACAGGGAGCATGTGTACCTGTGTGTTCTTGTTGATCTGTGGTGTCTGCCTTCCTCCCCTTGTAAAAGCCATCAAGACTCAATCGTGGGGGCGCCACGATGATGACACAATCTTGATCACTTTCCAGAGGCCCCAATTCATTGTTGGATTAAATTTCCACCATCTTGGTACCATTAACTTACATCTTTGGAGTGGAAACTCCTGCATGAGTTTGGGGACTAAATCATACTCCAACCACAGCACTTGCTTTCTCATTTTTTTGACCTCCTCCCCTTCCATATTCTTGTCCTTTCTGTGCTCTTTTAGCCACTCACTCTTTTTTTTTGGGGGGGGGGGCAGGCAGAGTGGATAGTGAGAGAGAGAGACACACAGAGAAAGGTCTTCCTTTTCCGTTGGTTCAGCCCCCAATGGCCGCTGCGGCCGGCGCACCGTGCTGATCCGAAGGCAGGAGCCAGGTGCTTATCCTGGTCTCCCATGGGGTGCAGGGCCCAAGCACTTGGGCCATCCTCCACTGCACTCCCGGGCCACAGCAGAGAGCTGGCCTGGAAGGGGAGCAACCGGGACAGAATCCGGCGCCCTGACCGGGACTAGAACCCGGTGTGCCGGCGCCGCTAGGTGGAGGATTAGCCTAGTGAGCCGCGGTGCCGGCCTAGCCACTCACTCTTGTCAATACCTGACCTTGTCATTACCAGTAACTGCAGTTCCCTTATCCCAGTTTCAGGCATTCCTCTCTCACACCCCTCCTGCCTTGCCTGTGTACTCCCTTACCAGCCCCAGACCCCATGTCCCTGGCCCAGTGTATGGATGTTACTGCCTTTTCCTTAACATCCTTCACGTCCTCTTTGGTTTTAGCTCAGCTTTTTTTTAGATTTATTTGAAAGGCATAGTGACAGAGAGAGGGAGAGAGAGAGAGATGGTCCATCTGCTGGTTCACTCCTGAAATAGCCACAATGGCCAGAACTGGGCCATGCTGAAGCCAGGAGCCAGGAACTTCTTTCAGGTCTCCCATGTAGGTGCATGGTGCATCCGCCATGGAGCTGCCATCGTGGGCCTTTAAGGGGTAGGCTAGCAGATGGGAGCTCTCTTTCCTCTGTCTCTCTGCCTCTCGGATTAAGAAATTTGTACCTTCTGTCCAGATATTTCTACAATCTCAGCTTTGTCCAGTTTCCTGCTCAGTACCTTCATGTTGATATGTGCAGGCATCTTCACCAGGGTATGCACAAGAGAGACCCGCTGCCTTCCCAGGTTCGTTAGCAGGGAGCTGGATCTGAAGCAGAGCAGCTGGGACTTGAACTAGCACCCGTATGGGTTGCTAGCATTTCAGGTGGCGACTTAGCCCATCACACCCAGCTTTTATCCATTATTGTAACCATTGCAGTCATTTCCTTGCATGTCCCAAGAGCTCGCTCTCTTTCTTCCTTGTTTTCTCTTGGCATAGCACCACACCTGAGGAAGCTGATGGTCCCTGGACTCCGTTCTGTGGCGGTCACAGCTAAATATGACAGAGAGAAGTCCCACTTGTTAACTTCATGACCACTGGACTCAAGAAGCCCTGAGGCTGTGCCTCCCCTTCTCCCTCTCATCTTCTAGATTAAGATTGGCAGATGTTTTCTTTAAAGGGTGACAGTAGAAAATATTTTCAGTTTTGTGAGCCAGGCAGTCCGAGTTAGTGCTGTGCAGCTCTGCAGTTGATTTGTGAAAATATAATATGTGAATGAGTGGTGTGTACTCTTTTCTCTCTGGAAGACTTTCCTTGCCTGCCTTCCAGGACTCCGCATGGTCACCCTCTGTGGCTGTGCCTTCTTAGTCTCTTAGAATGGATTTCTCTCAGTTCCCCAATAATGTTGGAGTTCCGTTGGGCTCAGTTCTCTGACCCCTTCTCTTTTATTTTCCTCAGTTTCTGGATGACTTCATTTTGTCATACAGCACTCTGTACTGGCCATATACCAGTGACTTCAGAATTTTTACCTTCAGCCATGGGTTTTGGCCTAGAGACTAAGGTACCTGTGACCTATATTGGAGTGCCCAGGTTCAATACCTGGCTCTGCTTCCAGTTCCAGCTTCCTACTAATGCAGACCTTGGGAGGCCATGGTGATAGCTCAAGGGATTAGATCCCAGCCACCTTGATGAGAACCTAGATTGAGTTCTTGGCTCCTGGCTTCCACATTTCACCGTGGCCCACCATCTGCCATAGTGGGCCTTTGAGTGGTAGGCCAGCAGATGGGGGTCTCTCTCTCTGTCTGCCTCTGCCTCTCAGATGAAGAAGTTTGTACTTTCTGTCCGGATGTTTCTGCACTCTCAGCCTTATCCAGTTTCCTGCTCACTCCCTTCGCATTGATGTGTGGCAGGCGTCTTCACCCCGATCCTCTCCAGAGCTAAGTCTGAGCCTCCTCCTGTCTACCAGCCTGTCCTCCCCTGCTCTGCCAAAGTAGATCCAGAAGTTGACCAGCCTTTCCCCTTTTACCCCTGACGTGCTGCATGGGCTGTTTCCTGGACTGGTACAGCAGCTTCAGCCGATCTTGTTTCTGTCTCACCGTCTGTCAGTCCACTCTCAGCACAAGCCAGAAGAACCCAGCCTGGTCTGGCTCCCCGTTCTTCTCTGACCACACCCTCTCTCCCTCCCCCTGCTTCTGCTGTAGCCGCACTGGCCATCTTGCTGTCTCACACACACTGGGGACACACCTGCCTCAGACACCTGCCTGCAGTGCTTCCCGGCTAGATGTTGCCTTTGCCTGCTCTGCTGCCTGATGTCTGTAGATCCTGCTGAACTGTCACCCTTCCGGTGAGCCTTCCCCAACTACCCAGCGCCGTGACATCACCCCTTGTCCCTGCCACTCCACGTTTTCTTTCCCCCTTTGCTGCCTTGTCTCTCTGCATTGTACTCGCCATTCTGTAGTGCCGCATACGCCTGACACTGACTTGCCCCTGACTGGAGTAGAAGCTCCACAAGAACTGTGGTTGGGCATAGCCAGGGCCTAGGACAGTGCCTGGAATCTAGGAGACATAGCCAGGGCCTAGGACAGTGCCTGGAATCTAGGAGACATAGCCAGGGCCTAGGACAGTGCCTGGAATCTAGGAGACATAGCCAGGGCCTAGGACAGTGCCTGGAATCTAGGAGACATAGCCAGGGCCTAGGACAGTGCCTGGAATCTAGGAGACATAGCCAGGGCCTAGGACAGTGCCTGGAATCTAGGAGACATAGCCAGGGCCTAGGACAGTGCCTGGAATCTAGGAGAGTCTGAGTACCTGTCTTCTGAATAAACGCATTTTTGTAGTGTTTAAGGAAGATTGGCAGGTATTATTTTTTTCTGTATTAGTCTTTGTTAAATTCACATAAATGATAAAATCAGTGTCTAAAAGGGGACTATTTATCACCCACATCCCTTCACCCTAACCCCTGCCAAAAATCAAGCTCCATATATGCTTGCTCCTATGCATAAATGGTTATTACTTGTAACCATGATGTCAGAGTACAGTCTTAAGTTCTTCTTTTGGGACTTTTTAAAAAAGATTTATTTGAAAGTCAGAGTTATTCTCACACACACACACACAGAGGGGGAGAGGGAGGTCTTCCATCTGCTTGTTCACTCCCCAATTGGCCACAACTGCCGGAGCTGTGCTGACCCAAAGCCAGGAGCTTCTTCCGGGTCTCATATGCAGGTGCAGGGGCCCGAGGACTTGGGCCATCCTCCACTGCTTTCCCAGGCCACAGCAGAGAGCTGTATCAGAAGTGGAGCAGCCAGGACTTGATTCAGCACCCAAATGGGATGTCAGCATTGCAGGTGGTGGCTTTACCCACTATGCCACAGCATTGGCCCCTAGCCCAATTTTTATTTTCTTTCTTGTTCTTTTTTTTTTTTTTAAGCAAGCTTTTATTTAATGAATACAGATTTCATAGGTACAGCTTTAGGAATATAGTAGTTCTTCACCCCATACCCGCCCTCCCACCCTACTCCCATCCCACCTCCTATTCCATCTCCCATCCCATTCTTTATTAAGATTCATTTTTAATTATCTTTATATACAGAAGACCAACTCTATACTAAGTAAAGTTTCAACAGTTTGCACCCACCCACACACACACAAAGTATAAAGTACTGTTTGAAAACAAATTTTATAGTTAATTTGCATAGTACAACACATTAAGGACAGAGGTCCTACATGGGAGTAAGTGCACAATGACTCCTGTTGTTGATTTAGCAATGGACACTCTTATTTATGACATCAATGATCACCTAAGCTCTTGTCCTGAGCTGCCAAGGCTATGGAAGCCTTATGAGTCCACAAACTCTGACCTTATTTCGACAAGGCCATAATCAAAGTGGAAATTCTTTCTTCCCTTCAGAGAAAGGTATATCCTTCTTCGATGGTCCCTTCTTTCCACTGGGATCCTACTCACAGAGATCATTCACGTAGATTTTGCCGCAGTGTTTGGCTTTCCATGCCTGAAATGCTCTCATGGGCTTTTCAGCCAGATCCAAACGCTTTAAGGGCTGATTCTGAGGTCAGATGCTGTTTAGGGCATTTGTCATTCTATGGGTCTGCTGTGTGGCCTGCTTCCCACGTTGGAACATCCTCTCCTTTTTAATTCTATTGTTATTACCAGACACTTGGCCTAATTCTTAAGATGCCCTCATCCCACGTTGATGTGCTGGCTCCTGCTCTTGTCTTTGGCTTCCCTTGGAGGCAACAGTCACGGCTCAGCTGATCGGGATCCTGCCTCCCCTGTGGCAGACACGGGTTGGATTCCCAGCTCCCAGTGTTGGCCTACCAGCTCTGGCCATCGCAGGTATTTGGGGCATGAACTAGCAGATAGGAAAGAGCTCTCTGTGTCTCTCTCAAACAAATAATAATAATAAAAATTCTTCTTTAGCCAGTGAACATCTTATCTATTTATCTTAATTTTCATGTTTATTGTTTTTAATCTTTGTAGTAAAATTCCCCATTGCCAGTGTTTCAGTAAGTTCTTAATATGTGCAAACTTTCCTTATCTTAGAAGATTTATCTTTTTCTGCCATGTAAAATGAGCTGATACTTTATAAACTCCAGCCTGGTACCAGTAAGTGTGGTGTAACTATATTTTGCCTGGAAACTGGTCCTTATTGATGTAGTGATCTAGGCTTGACTCTGGGCTACTCAATGTGTAAAAACTCAAGTCTTAGAGGATGATGGAGACATTAAGAGAAATGTGAATTACCACCGGGTGTGTATGTTGTTTTTGATTATGTGTAAACCTTGCCCTAGGTTAATTTTGCATTCGACTAAAGATTTTGGTGATTTAGGTGGAGGCTGCCTGAGGGATCCAAGGTGCCCATGGCTCCTTAAACCATAAACCTCGTGTCTCCAAAACTGTATCAGAACTGTGCTTATTCTCATTTCCTGTGCTGCTTCACACTGACATCTACCCAGTGAGCTTAGCGGAGGACACGTGGAGGTGCTTCTGAAGTTTCAGTGAGGCAGAGCTGGGCCAGCAGCCTCCTACCCCCTGCAGCCTCACCTCTCCCCCTCTCCCTGGGCTGGAATGAAAGAGCAGCTCCCCGGCCATACCAGCCATGCTTCCATCTTTCGCACACACTGGTTCCTCTGTCTCTTCTTTATGGCCAGGAGAATTCCTGATTTTCCTCAGATGTCAGCTCAACCCTTGTCTTAGCAGTACCTTCCTTGACTATACAGAGATTCACAGCACTCAGGTGTCCCTCCAGGACTGAAGCTTAAATTCCAAGTAGTATTCTGTTTGGATTGACAGCGTGTGGGGTCTGTTGTTCAAAGGTAAGGCTTTTTCGTAAGTATCATGTGCGTTTGTGGAGGAAAGCAATGTGTGTGGATAGACGCCACGCTGATTCCTTAGTATTCTCTGTCTCAGTGTTCCTTGTCGACTCTGAGTAATTCTTTCTTCTGCCTTCCTCGTGCCTTTTCTCAAATTTGACTGGCTTTGCTGTCCTCCAGCCTGCACGCGATGTGCTTCCTCTGCTGGGAATTCATGCCATCCACTTTTCATCTAAATTAGCCTGGAGGTTTGGTCCCCAAAGTCTTCCCACACCAGGATGCAATTTTCTGTCTTTCCTTAGTCCACTCTGTTTGTATGTTCAGTTTCTGTTACTGGTTCTTCATTCTTCACCACATCACATACCTTTTCCTCCTTGCTGGCTGGAAGTTGCAGTCATAAAATGTGAGTTGAAAGAGACTTTGGAAGGTCGTTGTCACTTTCTGTTTAATGCAGAAAGCTCTGAGCTGCCCTGTAGACATGACTGTGCTGCTGTTTGAGCCCCTCAGGGTCCACACCCGGCCCTTCCTGGGCAGCTCACTCCCCTCTGGTTAGACATCTGTCATGCTCTCGTCCACACATGGACCCTGGTTTTCCCTGGGAGATTCATTTCTGTAAGACAGGCTGTAGATGGTGGGATGTACTCCGTTCACTGTTGGAACAAGTCTGGTTCCCTTGACTCACAGTCATAAAATAATTTCTAGAACATTCACAAACTTAAATGTAAGACAGGAAACCATAAAAGTGCTTGGAGAAAATTTAGATGCACTTTGCTAACCTCAGTGTGTGGAAGGATATTCTGAGCTTTACAATTTAAAACAGAGATTGATGGATTAGACTCTGGAAACTGAAAGATCAGTGAAAGATCGGGAAAAGATACTTGTAATACAAATGACAAATACAAAGCTGTATTCAACAGCTCTAGTTAATAAACATAAAAGGTGTATCATAATAGCCAAATGGAGGAAAAACATCAACTGGTGATTTGTGAAAATATACTAGAAATGGCCAATAACCTGAAAAAAAATTCAAAATACTGGAGTCAGAGTAGCATATCAGTTTTTTGCCTATCAAATGGACACAAATTTTAAAATTGTTAATTCCCGTATTGATGAGTGTATAATGAAATGGGCGCTTTCATACATTAACACTGACAATGTAAGCAGGTGCGTTCAGTCTGTTTGAAGGGCGGTTTGTGTGTTCTACCTTGGACCAGGAATTACATTCTAGGAATGTATCTGGACGCTGTTATCAGATGCACGGGATGATTGGTGCAATTCAGGTGTGTCAGTTGGCATCCTGAAAGCCAACACTGAAGAGGTGGAGCTAGCTGTGTAAGAGATTTTCTGGAAGTGGGTGGGGAGAGAGGTGAAAATTAAAGAGGGAGGAAGCAGGACAGGGAGGGAAAGCCCCAACATTACTTTGATGCCTGTGCAGGAACTTGATGCAAATCACTACAGATCTGACAGTGTGGGCCAGGCTGCCCTATCCGAGGGTCTTGGTGGGTTCTTGCCGTGGAACCTACAGGTTCTCCAGCTGGAGCCAGTCTGCCAGCTGCATCATTTCAAGCCAGAGGACAAGTTGTTGCTTGAAGGGAGATCTGAGTGAGGGCACAGTGTTATTAAAACAACCTGGCAGCCACCGGGTGGTGGGTGTAGTGGTGAAGTTGCTGCTTGGAGTACCTGGATTCAGAGTCTGGCTCTGCTCCCTATTCCAGCTTCCTGCTTGTGTGCACTGTGGGAGGGAGCATTCGGTGGCTCAAGTGGTTGGGTCCCCATCACCCACTGAGACCCAGATTGGAAACTATCTTTTAACATTTTCTAATTTAAAATTTTTTTTCTGATTAAAGAGCAGAGTAAATTCAGAGTAAAACTGCATTTGTAATTTAAGCAGCCACGTTACACTGCAAGATTTTGTTAAGCTTGAGATCCTTGTTTTATGTGAAGCAATATAGAGAATTTCCAGATCTTGATGACCTTTTTTTGTTGTTGTTGTTAAAAAGTTATTTATTTATTTATTTGAAAGTCAGCATTGGGGGGGGGGTGTCTTCCATCCGCTGGTTCACTTCCCAGATGGCCGCAACGGCCAGAGCTGCATCCATCTGAAGCCAGGAGCCAGGAGCTTCCTCTGGGTCTCCCACGGGAGTGCAGGGACCCAAGCACTTAGGCCATCCTCCACTGCTTTCCCGGGCCACAGCAGAGAGCTGGACTGGAAGTAGAGCAGCCAGGACTTGAACCAGTGCCCATATGGGACGCCAGCACTGCAGGTGGTGGCTTAACCCACTATGCCACAGTGCCAGCCCCAAATTCTTTAGGCTAAATATTAGATTTGTATTTTTCCTTTAACTTTTGTATTTATGGAAGTGATGGTAAAAGGAGGTGACATTTCTGGTGTCTGGGACCACCCAAATCTCTGCTCTGGCCCAGCCCAGGGAGACACAAGCAGGACAGGCACTGAGGAGGAGGCCAGCTTCTACCCAGGCTTAGTGATTTCAGCTGAATTGTTTTCTTTTGGCTGGCTTGTAACTTATGACCTGCTTTTAGAAAATTCTAGTTTAGCACTATTAACTTTATTTTAAAGTTTCTTTAACCTTAAGATTTTATAAAATGGGCTCTTTCAAAGTAATGTTTTAACCCAGACATCCTTACCCTCCTGAAACCCATGAACTAGGCCAGATACCAATTATTTTGACCACTCTCTGATTTTTTTCTCTCTGTATTTGTTGGTCCCGAAGAACTCCCAAGAAACACCACATAGAAGCCAGGAGACAATTTAAAAGCTTTGTTTTCATTTCTTGGATTAACGAATAGAAAGATAGAGTGAACTTAAAGTGAAACTATGGCGAAACCACTTCTGTTCCTGGAAGCTGGTTGTTCTGCCCAAGGAGAGGCTGGGAGGCTCGTCAGGCGAGTTTCCCAGCAGAGTGAGGAAAGCTGTTATCTGGATCCTCTCAGAGCTGGCTGACAGGAAAGGGCTGGGGTTCTGTCCATGGGTCATGTCCCTCCCTGCCCCACAGCCTGCCTGCAGCCCCTCCTGAGATTTTAAAGAGGCAGCGAACCCGTCTTTCTCCAGCTGCCCCGTGTGTGGTGGCACTGCTTCTTATGAGTCTTTAAATACTATAACTTTGTTATAGTTAAAGAAGGTGTTAGACTGAACTCGGAGTCAAGTTACTGTGTTCGGTTTTTCCTCTAGAAGAATGTGTGTGTGTGTGTATACATGTGTATACTTAGCTGTGTATTTTTGTGTATATGATGTGTACATTTAAAATGTAAGGAAAAACAAATTGACAGTGATCAAGCTTAGGCTGTGATTCTGCGTTTGAAAACGAGATTGTGATTCCACGGCAGTTCCTGTTTGTCCGAGGTGCGTTCATGCCCCCCCAGTCCCAGGGTCCAGCGTCGTGATTTGCATATGGAAATAGGTGGGCAGTGATGGAACAGACCACAGTTCCTCCTGCAGCTGTTTCTTTTTAGTTTCCGATTTATTAACGCTGCAGGACCGTCTGCTCAGCTCTGCCATCTTGTTATTCCTTCTTCAGCATGTTCTACTAATTTATTAAGAAGGGTTTCTGGTGTAAGACTTGTTTTGGGAATTTGACTATCAAGTAGCACCAGAGGAAAATATTAAAAACACTGTTTATAGCACTTGGAGTAATCGCATAGAGTGCCGTATTCCCAGTTTATCTAGTGCAGGCTCTGAACAGGGCCCTAATCAGATATGTTCTGCAGTGCTTCTTAGCCTTTACCAAACAGGCTTGAAATGACACACCCAGCGAGCCCAGTCTGTACTCCTGTATCCCCTACCCTGTGCTCATAGCCAGCCTGAGACCACTGGACCCTTTTTTTTCCCCACCAGATTCTTAGACTCTGTTTACTTTCTCCGGGTAGGAAGTCTGCCTCCTGCTCGTGCTCAGGTATTTTTTTTCTGCCTTCCGTGTGTCCTCTGGTGCTGTGCTGCTTCCTGGCCTCACTGAGATCTGCTCCTGCTCTCAGTGGCCCCCCGTTCCTCCGCGTCTCCCTGATGCCGGTGTGCATCTCTTCCTGTCCCCATCCCTACTTACGAGCCACACGGTGATGGGGTGGAGGGGCCCTTTCAGAATGGCAGAGGGGGGAGTGGAGTATGTTCAGTCACAAACTGAAGCCTCAGGCCAGTCGTGGTGTGCTTTGTACTATTGTGTGCTTTCCAATCCTCTCATCATGGAAACACGACCAGCGCTTTCATGTTCAGCGCCAGACTTCTGTGGTGTCCTTTTATCTCTCTGTGAGCACCTTCCAGCTGCCAAGAGCCATTTAATGTTGGGCGGACACTTAGTGTTGGGTGGACATGTTCATTTATTTGCTCAGGATTTGAAAACTCTGTTACGTATAAGGTTATGTCAGAAAGTCAGTCCTCAGGAGCAGATGTGCCAGAGAAGGGTTGTTGGTATTCTGTAGATTTCATCATGATGTATGCTGGTGTCAGTGTGTCTGCGCGCACTTGTGTGCATTGTGAGGGTGAGGAGGCAGCATCCCGGCTGCAAGGGCCTCCCTTCCATCATCTGTGTGGGCAGAGCTGTTTGAGCAGCACAGCTCATTGTGATTACAGACAGTGACTGTCTGGAGAGTAGCCACGTACGCTACGCCATAGTGTGAACAGTAGAAGACTAAACCACAGGAAGAATGGGGTGGATGTACAGCCTAAGGATTTCAGACTTACAAGAGGCGAAGGGTTCTGAATATTGGTCACACAGCGACACTGTGTATATAATCAGAAATGGTTAAGATGGGGGGTAGGTGTTGTGACAGGGTGTGTGTTGTGACACAATAGGTTAATTCATCACTTGGGACTCCCACATCCCATATTGGAGTGCTGGTTGAGTACTGACTGCCCTGCTTCTTATCTAGCTACTTGCTAATGCACCAGGAAAGACAGCAAACAATGGCCCAAGTATATGGGTTTTTGCCATACTAATGTGGGAGATCCTGATGGAGTTCCAGGCTCCTGGCCTCTCTCTGGCCCAACCTCAGCCCCAGCTGCCATGGCATATGGAGAGTAAACCAGCAAGTAAAGATCGATCTCTCTCTCTCTCTCTCTCTCTCTTCCTCTTCCTCTTCCTCCCTCTCTATCCCCCCACCCCATCTCCCTCTCTCTTCTCCCTCTGCCTCTCTCTCCCCCCCTCTCTCACTCTCTCACCCTCTCTCTCCCCCTCTCTTTCCCTCTCTCTCTTTCCCTCTCTCTCTCTCTCTCACCCTCTGTTTCTCTCTCCCTGTCTCTCTCTCTCCCCCTCCATCTCCCCCCAACTCTGTCTCTCTCCCTCTGTCTCTGTCTCTCTCTTTGTCTCTGTCTCTCCCTCTCTCTCTCCAGATTGCAGATGCTGTTTCACTCTATGTCATCACTTCTCTATGCACACGTTCCCTGGCATGCACCTCGCAGGGCCCATTCTCCTAGGTGAATCCACACCATATCCACGAAGACATTGCAAACTTGAAGTCACAAGATCCCAGCAGGATCAGGGACACAGGAGGCAGGGGTCCCAGGAGGTGGGGTCATCAGGGAGGTCAGCGCACCGCCAGCTGTCCAGAGGCTCAGGCCACAGGAGGATAAGGCAGCTTCAGACCTGAAATGAGGTCTGCCCCTCCTCCCATATTTTGTCATGTAGACTGAGGGACTAATAATCTGTATAGCTCAGATGTACTGCAAGAACTAAGTGAGCAACTGTGCTTAATAATGAGCTATCACAGAGAAGGGCACATAATAGGAGTTCTGTAAGTGCTAATTATTTTTATTTTGGTTGGATGACTAAGGGACTTGTTCAGTTTCAAATGCTTTCCCAACTATGCTGCAATGGTAGCATTCTTTAAACTTCTGTTCCCCTGGCATGCTACATACTCATTTTGAGGGCCTTGTTAGCTCCTAGAGTAGTTCTTAAGTGAAATCACTTATTTTGTCTTTTTAATCCTATAAAGTCTTTTTAAATGTAAGTAATCTTTTTGCCCTCCTGCTTGTAAGTGGAAGTTTTCCACTTTACAGTCTTCTGTGGGTGTGAGTGCATTACTGTAATGTTGAATATTATATATTATGGTTTACTTATGCAGCAAGAAAGCCACAATACTGCGCATCAACTAGTGATACAGACTACAAGTCAAAACTTGATTATAGCAACAAGGGTTCCAGTGAACCCCTTTGTAATACAAATATATTACTTAGAGACAGGTTTTAGGATAAGGATTCTGTTTTCTTCTAAGGCTCTTCTCGTCTCTTCCAGCACTTTCAGTCTCACATGGCAATGAAAACAGCTTGTGTGCCCTCGCAAGGATCTGATGAGGAGCAGAGAGTGAGTATGTCCTTAAGTAGATTCATGCCACACTCTAAATGCTTGAATACGAATTAATTTTCTGGTGATTGAAGTGAAAAATCAATAATGGATTGAATGATAGTTGCATGGCCATGATGGTCCTATCCTAATTTGACATTAAACAAATGTTCTATTTCTCTTTTGTTATTTACTTACTTACTTTGTTTGTGACAGTAAACAAGTAAAAACTCCAAGTACTTCAGTGGCATTCAGTAGAAAGGCCAGCACTGCTTTTTATTGGGCGCTCTGCAGAGCATGGTGTTTGCAAGCCTGCCTGGCACTTTCCTGCAGATTAGACCTGATGTGTCCGAGGCCCTTGAAGCGTGCCTTTCTGAGCAACCTGGATAGTAGGGGTGGTTTTTGGTAATTCCTGTTAAAATTTATGTTTAAAAAGAGGTAGTAAATTATAAATTAACCTTGGTAAAAGAGGGGAGTGTTAATTTTAATAAAAAGACATGTAAATACAAATATGAATAATTCAGTAAATTAAATATCTTCCTTTAGTCTCATGCTCCAGTAGCTATAATACTTTCCTGTTTCTGCCTCTTCTTCCCATACATCCCCTGGTCCCACGGTTTACCCAATCTTAGTTTGACCACCAGGTTACCTTTTTATTTTTTTTCTTACTGGTAATAACAATCTGTTCCATCCTTATTTTATCACTTCGCAGACTTCCTGAATTCCCTTAACCTGCTTTCCACCTCATGGCTTTGTCGAGTCTGCTGTCAGTGTCACTGGTAATCCGTGGCACCAGTCTGTCGTGGCTGCCATCCAGTCTCCTTCTCTCTGGCCCCTCTTCTGCATCACATCTTGTGGACCACAGGCTCATTGTTTAAGCTTCTTTTGTTCCTTTGACACTGCAGTTACATGGTTTCAGAACCACAAGGGATCCTGGAGGCCATATAGTTAACCTTTATGTAATAAACTTACTCTTAACAGAGGAAAAACTCTAGCAAGTGCCTTTCATTTAATATTTAATTTATTTAAAAGGCAGAAAGAGAGAGAGGGAGAAAGAGATCTTCCAACTGCTGGTTTACTCCTCAAATAAATGCCTGCAGTAGCCAGGCTGAAGCCAATATCCCATGTGAGTGCCAGGGACCCAAATATTTGTGTACTGACCTGCCTGCCTCTCGGAGTGCACATCAACAAGCAGCTGGAATTGGAACGGGAGCCAGACTTGAACCCAGGCACTCCAAAATGGGATGTGGGCATCTTAACCACTATGCCTGTTGCCTCCCCACAAGTGTCCTTTGAATCTTGAACACTTTCAGGACAGGGGTGCATAGTGCTTGCTCACTCTCTCTTTAAAAAAAAAACCATAATGATAACACGCTTACAGGACTAACAGGGACTCAGAGCACAACAAGAATATACCATGCTGGCTTGCTGTTGCTAACAGGTTATCACAGATTCAGCTGCTTCAAACAGCACCTGTTTCTTGACTCACAGTTCAGCAGCTCACCTGGGGTCTCCGCTCCTGTCTCCCACTCAGGGTGTCATCCAGAGGTCTCCCTTCCAGACTCTCCCAGGTTGTTGGCAGGATTGAGTTCCTGGCTAGCTGGGAGCTGCTGTCAGCTCCTGGAGACCCGTCTCCGGTCGGGTCCTTGTCATGTGACTGCCTCCCTCCAAAGAGCCAGCAAGGGAGAACTGTGGGCACAGCAAGTCCCCCTCCTGCCTCAGATCTCTTTGGCCAGGAATTACCCAGTTCCCTGCAAGGGGTCACCCTTGTTAGGTGAATCCCCTCTAGGATGACAGAACTTGGACCTCAGTCAGTCACATCTGCAAAGTCTCCTCTCAGGAGTGCCTACATCCGTGTCTGGCTGAATAACTGGAAGATTTGTGTGAACCCAGAAGCATCAGTCTTGGAGGCCATCTCAGAATGCTAGTCACCATATAGAGTAAAAAGTGAGTCTTTCTCATCCAACTTCCAAGTTCACTTTCCAGTAAACACTCTTTTTTTAAAGATTTATTTTAGATCGGAAGAGGAGTAGCCGGGACTAGAACCAGCACTCATATGGGGTGCCAGCACTTCAGGCCATGGCTTTAACCCACTGCACCACAGTGTCGGCCCCCAAGTAAACACTCTTTAAGAGTCTGTCACTCTCCTTGAGACAATTTTGTCCACAATCATATATATATATATATATATAAAAGAATATATGCAAGTATAAATATTTGTTTTTGCTGAAAATAAATCATTGTTTGGATGTTTAATTTTTGAGATTGACTCATGTTGTGTATTCCATTGTATGGCTGTAGTACAGTTTGTTTATCCTTTCACTATTTATTGGACACTTGGGTTGTTTCTTGTTTTTGAATACTGGGAATAAAACTATTGTGAATATTTGTGTGTATGTCCTTCATGGACATACTTTTATTTATCCTGGGTACCTCCACGTTGGGATTTTTTTTGTTGTTTTAGTGATGTGTGTTAAACTTTATAAGAAAATTGCCGGCTGGCGCCACAGCTCAATAGGCTAATCCTCCACCTAGCGGCGCTGGCACACCGGGTTCTAGTCCCGGTTGGGGCGCTGGATTCTGTCCCGGCTGCCCCTCTTCCAGTCCAGCTCTTTGCTGTGGCCCGGGAGTGCAGTGGAGGATGGCCCAAGTGCTTGGACCCTGCACCTGCATGGGAGACCAGGAGAAGCACCTGGCTCCTGGCTTCGGATCAGCGTGGTGCGCCGGCCGCAGTGGCCATTGGAAGGTGAACCAACGGCAAAGGAAGACCTTTCTCTCTGTCTCTCTCTCTCACTGTCCACTCTGCCTGTAAAAAAAAAAAAAAAAAGAAAAAGAAAATTGCCAGTCTTCCAGAGTGGCTGTACCATTTTGCATTCACACAAATGTGTAAGCATTGTAGTTGTTCTTCATCATTATCACTCACACTTGACATTGTCAGCCTTTTTATGGTTATTCAGTGCTGTGTTACTAGTTTAATTCAGATTTCCCTGCTAACTAATGTTCTGTATGTCTCATTTGGCCTTTCATTTTTTTCATGCTTGCCTTCTTTTGGATTAATACATCCTGTATTTCATGATTCCATTTTATCTCCAGTATTGGCTTATTAACTATACCTCTTTGGTCCTTGTTGTTGTTGTTATCTTAAATAGTAATTGGTTTAGGCTTTAATGTATCACACTTACCTTCAAATAATATTGTAGTATTTTGTGGATGATATAACAACCTTAAAGCAGTAAACTTGTGTTACTCCTTTCATCTTTTTTACTTCTGCATGTGTCTTATAATTCATTATTTCTTGTTTTTTTTACTGCTTTAAACAATTCAGTATTCAAAAAATTAAAACAAGCGAAAAACTGTCTTTGTCCACACATTAGCCTCCCTGGTGATCGCCATTCCTGTTGGTTGATGTGAGTTTTCATCTGTTGTCATTTCATTTCTTTTAACATTTCCTGTGGTGTAACAGCTGACAGTGAATTTTCTCAGATTTTGTTTCTTCAAAGACTTCTTCATTCTACCTTCATCTTTGAAAGATGTTTTCAGTTGATGTAGAATCCCAGGTGGTATTTTGGTGGTGGTGGTATGAGGGGAACTTTATGTCTTTCTGTTTTCTGGTTCACATTTTTTCTTATGAGAAATCTGCCTTATTTTATATGCATGAAGTTTTTCTTTGTTTTTAAGTGCTTTGCTATAATATGCCCAGATATAGGTTCCTTTGAGTATTTCCTGTTTGTCCAAATTCATGTTTAGAAAATTTGGAAATTTTTCAGTCACTGTTCTTTAAGTTATTGCATAGACTACCCCACCACTACCTCCATCTCTCACTTTTCTATCAGGTATTCTAGTTAAAGGTGGCTTAGGCCTTTTGATGTTAGCACACAAGTTTTTGAGGTTCTCTCGTAGTTCTATCTTTTTTTCTGACAAATTTTTAGCTGTATAGTGACTTTTATTTTTATTTTTTTATTTTTTTTTTAATTTTTTTTTTTTTTTTGACAGGCAGAGTGGACAGTGAGAGAGAGAGAGAGAGAGAAAGGTCTTCCTTTGCCGTTGGTTCACCCTCCAATGGCCGCCGCGGCCGGCGCGCTGCGGCCGGCGCACCGCGCTGATCCGATGGCAGGAGCCAGGAGCCAGGTGCTTTTCCTGGTTTCCCATGGGGTGCAGGGCCCAAGCACCTGGGCCATCCTCCACTGCACTCCCTGGCCACAGCAGAGAGCTGGCCTGGAAGAGGGGCAACCGGGACAGAATCCGGCCCCCCAACCGGGACTAGAACCCGGTGTGCCGGCGCCGCTAGGCGGAGGATTAGCCTAGTGAGCCGCGGCGCCGGCCTGTATAGTGACTTTTTAAAAAATATACTCTTTCTTTATTTGAAAGGCAGAGTGACGGAGAGAGAGAGAGAGAGACAGAAAGAGAAAGAGATCTTCCATCTGTTGGTTCACTCCCCAAATAGCCACAACAGCCCGGGCTGGACCAGGCCAAAGCCAGGAGCCTGGAACTCCATCCAAGTCTCCCACCTGAGTGCAGGGGCCCAAGTACTTGGGCCGTCTTTTGCTGCCTTCTCAGGTACATTAGCAGGGAGCTGGATTGGAAGCAGAGCAGTGGGCACCCGACCCTGTGCGTCAGTGAGGGATGCTGGTGTTACAGTGCCAGCCCCAGATAATAACTAACAACGTTTCTTCCTCTGTTTGGTAAGCTGTTAATAACTATTCAGTTAGTTGTTTTTTTCTTGGCTGTTGCATTTTTCCATCCTAGGAATTCCATTTGTTGCTCTTTATTGTCTGAGAACTGTTCTTCATACCTACTATAATTCCTTATCACGTCACCCATTGTATCTACCTTTTTCCTATGGATTCTTCTATGTACTTATCAGTTATTTAAAATTCTTGCCTACTGTGCCACATCTGGCTCATTGTGAGGATTTCTGTTGGCTGTGGCTTGCTTCCTGCTGTAGCAGTTTGTGTTGCACTGTGGATTTGGTAGAGGCGCTGGATTGCTTCCTTCTTGAGTGTTGAGCTCTGTAAGAAGCAGTGAGGTTACTGGCTGATCACACTGACCATACCGAGTCTTGGTTGTGGACTTTGTTAGGGTGAGTCTGTTGCAGTTGTGCCGTCAATATCAGGTAGCATTTCTCATTCCTGGACTGTGGCCCGCCCTTCTAACGTGGGCCCATCCAGGGCTAAAACCTGAGGAGTTTACCAAGCTTTTGCAAATTGCAGACTTAAAATCCAAGCTCTGCCTGTCTCCCTAAGATGGCATTCTTAAGTATTCTGATTAGCTCCTGCCAGTTCCCTGTCTCCCCACCCCGTCTTTGTTTCCCTCTGTACCTGTGCAGTTCAGCGGTCAACTATGGATTTGAGGGCGGTGTGCTGGCAGACTTTATATTCCTTCTCCTTTCTGGGGTTTTCTCCCCTAGTTTTCAGCCAGTCTGCCTATCCAAACTCCAGTTGATTCTTAACCCCTTAAACACTACCCCTTCCTTCCTGTGTCTGTCCCCTCTGTGCCACTGTAACCTGGGAGGCCTCCCAGGGGGCAGCTGGATGGATGGGCGTCTCCCCTGACAGGATCCTTTCCCTGAGGAGTTTCACTCCTTCCCCTGTCTGTCTGCTTTCCTTTTCCTCCAGAGATTTCAAAGTTGCTTTTCATTGTTACCAGCGGGGAGGTGAGTTTAAGGTAAGTTCCTCTGCTGTTACTGGGGCTAGGACTGTCTGTAATTATGTGTGGTGCTTTTTGCACTTGCTATTTTAATATAAGAATTCTCCAAATTCCTAAACATTTATCTTAAGCATTTAATGACTTTAAGCCTTTTATCCTGTGAGTGACTATGCCATAGTTCACTTAGGTATTTTCCTGTTCTTGGAAAGCCCATGTTTGCTATTAAAATCGTGCTGGGAAAGAAAACTCCAGAGAGTCAGGACACATTTCACACAAACACCTAATGGGGTATAATGATTGCAGAGTTTCAGTTCCTTTGATGAATTTTACTTATACTTTTACGTGTGTTTTTAGTCTGTTTCAGTCGAAGTTTTTTTATTGTTGTTTTTGTTTTCCTTTAGAAAAGAGAAAATGTTCGTTCCTTGACTATGTCTGGCCATGTTGGTTTTGAGAGTTTGCCTGATCAGCTGGTCAATAGATCCATTCAGCAAGGCTTCTGTTTTAATATTCTGTGCGTGGGTAAGGGCCGTTCCTCCTCCAAATGCACCTTCGTATTTCTTTCTGCTCACTCTGTTCCGGTCATCCGCTGAGCGGTGCTGTGTTGTCACTTTGAGATCGTGATCCCAGGGTTTCTGTTATCTAACTTCTGTTTCCTTTTCCTTAGCTTTAAACCTTTAACTTCGTCAGTGCTCCCTGCAGAGTCCTCGCAACTTAACATGCACACTCACTTCTGCGCTCTGCTAATGACCCGGGACCAGCCTCAGCATGCCTTCTTTCATGGACAAGGTGCCTTTAAAGCATCTGGGTCCTTGAAACCCTCCTGGGAGCTGACCTCGTCTTTCTCCTCAGCCATCCCGGGCACCAGTGAAGACGGTACTTCTGTTTCTTTTAGGGGAGACTGGAATTGGAAAATCAACACTGATTGACACGTTGTTTAATACTAATTTTGAAGACTGTGAATCCTCCCATTTTTACCCACATGTTAAACTTAAGGCTCAGACGTATGAACTCCAGGAAAGTAATGTTCGATTGAAATTGACCATTGTGAATACGGTGGGATTCGGTGACCAAATAAATAAAGAAGAGAGGTAAGTGTTTTTTCAAAACATTTGCCTACTTGTCTTATGAGCTATGACTTGATTTTCTAATAAGATAATCCATACTTTTGTTGACAGACGTTAAGTTTTTAGTAATTAAAGGGTGTTGGGGCCTGTGTTATGGTGTAACAGGTTAAGCTGCCACCTGGACATCCCACATTAGAGCCAGTTTAAGTCCTGGCTACTGCACTTCTGATGCAGCTCCTTGATAATGTACCTGGGAAAGCCGTGTAAGGTACTTGGGCACCTGCACCCACATGGGAGACCAGGATGGAGTTCCAGGCTCCTACTTTGGCCTAGTTCAGCACTGGCTTTTGTGGCTATTTAGGGAGTAAACCAGTAGATGGAGGAATTCTCTGTCTCTTCCTCTCTCTCTAACTCTGGCCCTCAAATAAATAAGTAAATCTTTACTCCCAGAATATTTAAGCAGTATTTTAGTTTTTGTTAAAATTTTCTATCCACTTGTCTGATTTCTTTATAATAATTTGAAGTACATTATTTCAGCATAGATTTCAGTTATTTCCTGGTATGCAGATTAAGTATACAGTAAATTATTGGTACTAATTTTCAGGCAAGAGTTACTGAGAGAAACAAATACAAGATGTGTGTGTGTGTGTGTGTGTGTGTAAAATATCACCATGCATATTTTTTTTTTTTTTTTTTTTTTGCAGGCAGAGTGGACAGTGAGAGAGAGACAGAGAAAAAGGTCTTCCTTTGCCGTTGGTTCTCCCCGCAATGGCTGCTGCAGCCGGCGCACCACGCTGATCCGAAGCCAGGTGCCAGGTGCTTCTCCTGGTCTCCCATGCGGGTGCAGGGCCCAAGGACCTGGGCCATCCTCCACTGTCCTCCCGGGCCACAGCAGAGAGCTGGACTGGAAGAGGAGCAACCGGGACAGAATCCAGTGCCCCGACCGGGACTAGAACCCGGGGTTCCAGAGCCGCAGGTGGAGGATTAGCCTAGTGAGCTGCGGTGCCGGCCTGCTTTTTTTTTTTTTTTGTAAAATTCTAACATTAAAAGCTAGTTATGGGGCTGGCACTGTGGCATAGTAGGCTAACCTGTGACAGCAGCGTCCCTGATGGACACTGGTTCAAGTCCTGGCTGCTCCTCTTCTGATGCAGCTCTCTACTATGGTCTGGGAAAGCAGTAGAAGATGGTCCAAGTGCTTGGGCTCCTGCACCCACGTGGGAGACCCAGAAGAAGGTCCTGGCTCCTGGCTTCAGATCGGCACAGCTCCAATTGCAGCCATTTGAGGGTTAAACCAATGGATGGAAGAAGACCTCTCTTTCTGTCTCTTCCTCTCTCTGTAACTCTACCTTTCAAATAAATACAATCTTTTTTTTTTTTAAAGCTAGTTACATCATTAAATTGCAGAAAAGCTTTGGAGCTTATTTTTCTTTTTTCTTTCTTTCTTTTTTTGTTAAAGAACTTTCTTTTTTCAAATGTATTCAAGAAGCGGATCAAGAGACAAATAGAGGCCGGCGCCGCGGCTCACTAGGCTAATCCTCCGCCTAGCAGCGCTGGCACACCGGGTTCTAGTCCCGGTCGGGGCGCCGGATTCTGTCCCGGTTGCCCCTCTTCCAGGCCAGCTCTCTGCTGTGGCCCAGGAATGCAGTGGAGGATGGCCCAAGTGCTTGGGCCCTGCACCCCATGGGAGACCAGAAAAAGCACCTGGCTCCTGGCTCCAGCCATCTGATCAGCGCGGTGCGCCAGCCGCAGCGCGCCGGCCGCGGCGGCCATTGGAGGGTGAACCAACGGCAAAGGAAGACCTTTCTCTCTCTCTCTCTCTCTCACTGTCCACTCTGCCTGTCCAAAAAAAACAAAAAAAAAACCAAACTCAATAAACCTAAGCAGGCTAATTAAAAAAAAAAAAGAGAGACAAATAGAGCTCTCATGTGTTAATTCACTCCCCTGATGCCTGCAGTGGTTAGGGTTTGGCCTGCCACAGGGGTCAGGGGTCAGAAACTGAACCCAGGTCTCTCATGCAGGTGGCAGGGACGCAAGGACTTGAGCCATCACCTCCGTCCTGTCAGGGGCCGCAGCAGCAGGAAGTGGAAGTCAGGAGCTGTAGCTGGGAATTGAACCGAGGCACTCGTGGGGTATGGCAGGCAAGCAATCTGACCAGAGTCAACGCTAGACTAGGCACCCACCCCTGCAGGAAAGGTTTGATGATGAAATTGCAACTTATATTTTACCTATGTCATTGTTTCTTATCAGCATTTCTGCTGTGTATTGACTGTAGACTCTCTGTCAGATTTAAACTATGAAAGGGGGGAATAAGTTGGAGTAGAACAGTAATTTTATTTATAATATGTGGAGTCTTCAAAATGTTCATGGAAAGTACATATTGTGAAAAAACTGCATAAATTTCAAAGTATGTTTGCTCTAAAACAGGCATCTTCCAATTCCATTTTCCATGAATCTTCTGAAATTCCTGTGTAGATTCATTATTATAAGTAACCTGCCTCTTCACATGGCATAACCGTAGTGGATAGCCTTGTCAGAAATGATTTCTGTGGGCCTTCTAGAAGGAGAAGCTTAGTGGGAAGGGTAGAGGCCTATGACATCTTGCTTTAAACGTTAGTGACACCTATAAGGTGATATCAACTTAGAATTAATTAACATAAATATAAAAGAAAGGGGGTTTTTAAATTTTTGTTTACTTGTTTGAGAAGAGAGAGAGAGAGATTGAGAGTGTTCACGCTCACGTTTATTCCCCAAGTTTCTGCAACAGCTGGAACTGGGCTGAGCAGGGAGCTGGCGAGTCAGCGCAGGTGTCCCATGTTGGACTGACCACTACTGCCTCCCAGGGTCTGCATTAGCTGGGAACTGGAGTTAGGAACCAGCCACTCTGATTAGCTAGCATCTTAACCACCATACTTGACCTACTGAATAAATTTCATTGTATTATAAAATAAGACCCACAATAGATGTAAATTTCCATGTAAATTTATCCCTAAAGCAAATTATAACTTGCTTTTTTCCATTAATCTATTTATTGGGTTGTATTCTATCAGTAACCATGTTAGTGCATAGGTATATTTCTATGAAAATACCCAGAAGTGCCAGTCAGTTGGAATCCTCTTTTGCCATCTCCTCGGGCCCAGTCCCATTTCTTTCCTCAGAGGAGCCACTCCTGTGAATTAACTGTCTTCCAAACCCTTTTTGAGTTCTGTTCTTTCTTTTTAAATAAACTTCATAGGTGTGTAATTTGCAGGAAATAATTTCACTGATTTGAGTGCAGTTCCCACGGCTGTAGTTCAGCCATGGCCATGGCACTGCACGTGCACATCAGCGTCTCCTTTCTCTCCATGGTTCTGTCCCTCGGATTCCAGTCGCTCTGTTCTCAGCTCAGTAAGGAACGCCAGGCTCTGCGTTAGAAGCCGGGGAATCAGAGGGCTCCCCTCATTTGTTTCTCTTCCCAGTAGTCACAGTTCCGCACTGCCTGTTTTCCAGTGTCTGAAACGGTCTTGTGCAGATTCCTTATTGTTCGAGGTGAGAGGGCGAATTCAGTCCCCGTTTCTCCCTCACAGCTGGAAACAGGCTTTATTTCCCTCCCTCGTTTTTGAGGACAGTTACTGGGGTGTTGTTGGATGGCCAGTGGTGGTGGTGAACATCCTCTCTGTGTCCTGACCACGGAGGGAAAGCTTTCTGTTTTAGTGTCTTCCACTTCCTTTGTTTTTTTCTTGGTTGGTTGGTTTGGGGTTTTGTTTTAGATAGAATAAGGAATTTCTGTCATTTTGTCAGATTTTTTTTCATCCTATGAAGAAATTGTTTAATCTTTAATAAGATGAATTACAGGAACTTATTTTCTATTGATAAAGTAACCTAAGGATCTTGGATACTGTTCTGGGATCATAATACAGTATCCTTTTTATCTTATGCTACATTGGATTTTTTTCTTTTAGTATTTTTGTATTTGTGTACATAAGTAAGGTTTTTACCTGTACTTTGCTCTTAGACTGTTTTTTTTTTAAGATGTATTTATTTATTTGAAATCAGAGTTACACAGAGAGAGGAGAGGCAGAGAGAGAGAGAGAGAGAGAGAGAGAAAGAGAGAGAAGTCTTCCATCCTTTGGTTCACTCCCCAGTTGGCCTCAATTGGCCAGGAGCCAGGAGCTTCTTCCGGATCTCCCATGAGGGTGCAGGGGCCCAAGCACTTGGGCCATCTTCTGCTGCTTTCCCAGGCCATAGCAGAGAGCTGGATCGGAAGCGGAGCAGCCAGGACTAGAACCAGCGCCCATATGGGATGCCGGCACTTTAGGCCAGGGCTTTAACCCGCTGCGCTACAGCGCCAGCCCTATACTGTTTGTTTTTTAAAATTGAGTTGTTAGTCTTTTTTAAAGATTTATTTATTTATTTGAAAGGCCGATACAGAGAGATCTTGGGTCCTCTGGTTCACTCTGCAAATGGCTGCAACGACCATTTGGAATGAACCAAGGGATGGAAAACCTCTCCCTGTTTCCCTCTCTCTCTCTAACTCTGCCTTTCAAATAAATAAAATAAATCTTGGGACCAGTGCTGTGGCATAGTGTGTAAAGCCGCCGCCTGCAGTGCTGGCATCCCATACGGGCACCAGCTATTCCACTTCTGATCCGGCTCTCTGCTGTGGCCTGGGAAAGTAGTAGAAGATGGCCCAAGTCCCTGGACCCCTGCACCCACATGAGAGACCTGGAGCTCCTGGCTCCTGGCTTCAGATTGGTGCAGCTCCAGCCTTTGCAGCCAATTGGGGAGTGAACCAGTGGATGGAGGACCTCTCTCTCTCTCTTTCTCTCTGTGCTTCTCTTCTCTCTGTGTAACTCTTTCAAATAAATAAATGAATATTTAAAAAATAAATAAATCTTAAAAAAAATTGTTAAACCACGAGTGTACTTACACTCTTATCTTCCTGGAAGAAGATATCAAGCCAGGATTTTTGTGTTTGTTTTGGTTTTGAAATCTTTGGATGAAGCTCTAGTTCTTTTTGGACTTTGTATTTAACACATGTATATTTAAAAACAAACTCTTCAGACACGTGTTTAAATATGAACGCTGGCCCCTTTTCTTTCTCTTCTGGAACTTCAGTGCATTTTGTTAAACCTTCGCATCAAGTCTTTTGTGTCTCCCTGTAAATTTTTTAATTTATTAGAAAAGTCTATATTCATTTTATTTGGGAAACAAAGAGAGGAACAGATGCAGATATCTGCCATCTGCTGGTTCACTCACAATGCTTACAACAGCGTGGCTCGGCCAGGCTGAAGCCAGGAGAACCCAGGTCTTACCACCAAGTACTTGAATCATTGCCTGCTGCCTTCCAGGGCACACACAGCAGGCAGCAGTGGGGCATGACTCTGCCCCAGGAAGTCTGATACAGGTCAAGCAGTGTCTCAATCACGGCACCAAATGCCCTTAATCACCCTCCCCCTGACCCTTGCCATAGATTGCATTCTGGATAATTATTTTTGACCTAACTCCTGGTGTCTCATTTCACCCCTCAGCTGTCTATTTCTAATCTATTGAAATTATCCTTTGAGTTTTTCCCTTGGGTTACTATATTTTCAAATCTGTGCATTGTGTGTGGCTTCCTCAAGTTCACAGGATCATATAGTTTTCTAGTCTTAGAATATGTATTCAAGTTTGTATTTTATTTCTATTTTAAAATTAAATTATGTAACTCCAGTGTACAGTATTTTTGTAGATGTTCTACTAATGTTTATTTTTTCTTTTTTCTTTCTTAAAGATTTATTTATGTAAATAATAGGGAAAGAGAGAGGGAGAGATTTTCCATCAGCTGATTCATACCCCAAATGGCCACTATGGCCGGGGCTGGTTCAGGCTGAAGCCAGGAGCCCACAGCTGCATCCAGGTCTTACTTGTAGGGGTCTTTCATGTGTGTGGTAGGGACCCACAGGCTTGGGCCATCCTCTGCTGCTTTCCCAGGCACGTTAGCAAGGAGCTGGATCTGAAACAGCAGCCAGGACACGCTGGCCCTCCAGTTTGGGATTCTAGTGTCACAGGCAGCCTCTTAGCCCTCCGTACCACAGTGCAGGCCCTTGTTTTTTATTTTGATTCTCATTTATTATGCCTTTTTTTTTTGGACAGGCAGAGTTAGTGAGAGAGAGAGACAGAGAGAAAGGTCTTCCTTCCATTGGTTCACCCGCCAAATGGCTGCTACAGCTGGTGCGTTGCAGCTGTTGAGCTGCGCCGATCTGAAGCCAGCAGCCAGGCGCTCCCTCCTGGTCTCCCATGCAGGTGCAGGGCCCAAGCACTTGGGCCATCTTCTGCTGCTTTCCCAGGATTATTAGCAGAGAAGTGGAGCAGCCAGGACATGAACTGCTGCCCGTATGGGATGCCAGTGTCATAGGCAGTGGCTTTACCCACTCACTACACCACAGTGCCAGCCCTGATCGTTTATTTATTTATTTTTTATCGTAGTTGACATGATCTTTGACAGTTACTTGTTGGGATGTTTTGAGGCTGAAGATGAAGGAGGTCTTCGTTTGGCCAGATGTGGATTGCCTTATGCTAAGCCCTTCTGGGCATTGATCCTGTGTTCCCAGCAGCAAGAAGGGGAGTGAACTTGTGTGTCTAGCTGATATGTTCAGGGCTGACGCTGTGGTCAGTAGTTACCAAGAATGTTATTTTTTGCCCCTCCTTTCCTACATTTCCCCTATTTGCCCTTCTCACAGACCCTTGAGGGCAAGGGAAGAATTGTAGGTTTATCTTCGGTTCCCCCAACCCTAAAGGTGTAGGCTGTTAGGCTCTCAGCTCTGTGTGGGGCGGGGTCTCTCAGTACACTCCCACCTGGTTTGTGTGGGCCATTCTTCAGGATAACTGATGGTGTTAGTGCAGAGGTCAACAAACTTTCTGCCCAGGGTCAGATAATAAGCTTTACAAGACATACAGTCTGTCTGAATTGCTCAGCTCTGCCATTGTAGCAGGAAAGCAGCCACAGACAGTACATAAACAAATGAACTTGGCTATGTCTTAATAAAAATTTACATGCGAAAAGAAGCCTCCGCCTGGATCCCGCCTTTGCGCGCTAACCCCTCCTAGGCCTCTGCTTACCTGTCGGTTAATTCCTTGCCACCTTATGAGCCCACTGATATTTTATTTAAAGGTTTTATTTATTTATTTGAGAGGCAGAGCTACAAACAAGGAGAGGGTGAGACAGAGAGAGATCTTCCATCTATTGGTTCACTCCCCAGATGGCTGCAACCACCGGAGCTGAGACAATCCAAAGCTAGGAGCCAGGAGCTTCTTCCAGGTTTCTAATGTGGGTGCAGGGGCCCAGGAACTTGGTCCATCTTCTACTGCTTTTCCAGGCCATAAGCAGAGAGCTGATTTAGAAGAGGAGCAGCTGGAACTAGAACTGGTGCCCATATAGGATGCCGGCGCTACAGGCAGGGGCTTAGCCCACCATGCCATAGTGCTGGCCCCTCCACTGATATTTTTAAGGATGTGATTTTTGTATTTGAAGTCAGTGTCTTTCTTTTCATTGGAAGGATCAGACTGCTGTTCACTGGAAATGAAAACCTAGGGAAAATACTATGGAGGAATTCCTAATGGCATATTATTTAGTTAGCAAACATTTTGTATGGGCTTTCAGAAATGAAAAGCATTCAGACAGAGGAACGCTTAAGGTTAATCAGATCATGTAATAAGTCATATTACTGACCTATTTTATAGGTAATAAATAGAAGTAAAAAATACAGGTCATAACTAAAAGTTTGTTTTAAATTTTTGTATAGTCTGTACTTACGGGTTAATCTTTACTATTTTGTTAGTTTGGACAGGGAACCCTATTTTCCAGAATCACTCACTGATGTTCATAGTGATCGCTCTGATAATGGATTGAGTTCTTACAGTGTTCAAGGTATTGTGCTAGTTCTTGTGGAACACGGGAAGCGTAAGGTACTGTGCCTGTCCTCACATTGTTCATCATCTGGCAGGGAGAACAGGGCATTCTGAGAGTGCAGAAGCGGTGACGGTCCTCAAGGACTGGAGTACTCGGGCAACTTCCTGGAAGAAGAGGAGGCTGTGCGCGTTCAGGCGCGGTCTCGGCTGAGTAGGGCTGAAGAGATGATCTCATTGCCATCTAGGGCATTTGGCAGGGAGCTCTTTGCTGTGATTTGTTTCACTCAAAAACTCATTTTGTTGAATGGAGCTAGGTAACAGTGGAGTAGTAGATTGCATAGGCAGTGTATTAGAATGGTGTGGAGTGTTATAAACCATATGAGACAGTGTCAGCACCCACACTCTGCACCTGCACTGTTTGATTTGGAGGAGGAGTAGGCTCGGCCAGAGGGAAGGTGATGTTCCAGGGGGAGTGGCCTGAGCAGGAACTCTGAGCGCAGGGGGTGATGGCCTCCCTTCTTCAGAGTTCAGTGAGAAGGAGGCTGTGCCAGCATTGCTGGGCTGAGGCTTGCAGCTGGCGTGTGCCCTGCACCTGACAGTGCTGTCCATGCCTTTCAAGTCTCGTGAGAAGCGGGAAGTCGTGACCGGTGCCTGTTGTCAGTTCAGTGACGTGCATGTACCACTCTGCTTACAAACGAGAGTCCTCGCCTCTTAGAGCAAGCCGCAAGAATGGGAACCTTTGTCAGAAAGAGAGCCAGTGTGTGAATAGATGTGGGAACAAGGTGACAAGCTCAGTGCTTGACAAGTGCAGGTTGTCCGGATGATTCTGAAGTCCCCCCTTTGTGTGTACGCATTCTGCACGGTATGTTTTGTCTATGAAGTCATATAGACTTCCACCTTCAGAACTGCGTGAAAATCTTGTAAGGTAGCATGCGTATGTGACATTAAATATTTAACTACTTATTTTCTTCCAGCTACCAACCAATAGTTGACTACATAGATGCTCAATTTGAAGCCTATCTCCAAGAAGAACTGAAAATTAAGCGCTCTCTCTTCAACTACCACGACTCGCGCATCCATGTCTGCCTCTACTTCATCTCTCCCACGGGCCACTCACTAAAGACGCTTGACCTCTTAACCATGAAGAACCTAGACAGCAAGGTGTGTTTAGGAAAACAGTCAACTTACCAAACTTTATTATTTATATTGCACTCTTAAAATATCTTTACAGTATGTGTCTGTGTCATAGTTTTACTCTGTGAATCTTTAAAGCGTTTGGTAAGTTTCCTGCTTAGCTTATTTTCTGGAGAAACTCAGCTTGGAGTCCGGAAGATGAGTGCAAAGAAGAAACATAACAGTACGATTCATTTCCCTTCTTTTTTTTTTTTTTATTTTTTTTTATTTTTATTTATTTTTTGACAGGCAGAGTGGACAGTGAGAGAGAGAGACAGAGAGAAAGGTCTTCCTTTGCCGTTGGTTCACCCTCCAATGGCCGCCGCGGCCAGCGCGATGCGGCCGGCGCACCGCGCTGATCTGATGGCAGGAGCCAGGAGCCAGGTGCTTTTCCTGGTCTCCCATGGGGTGCAGGGCCCAAGCACCTGGGCCATCCTCCACTGCACTCCCTGGCCACAGCAGAGGGCTGGCCTGGAAGAGGGGCAACCGGGACAGAATCCGGCGCCCCGACCGGGACTAGAACCCGGTGTGCCGGCGCCGCTAGGCGGAGGATTAGCCTAGTGAGCCGCGGCGCCGGCCTCATTTCCCTTCTGAGTGACTGACTTGTATGCCAAAACTTCGGTATTATGTGCATTTGTATTTTGAATTTATTTGACACTAAATTTACTTTGACACTCATGAGAGGAAGAACTTTGTTCACAGAGATTAAGGTTTAATGTTTCTTCACATATTAAAGTACATTATATTTCAATGTAGACCGTACCAAGAAAACTTACATTTAAAACTTCCAAGCCTGGGAGCTATGTATAAATTCATAGAGCTGTAAAAAAATGTTATCTGTATTAACTTGCTACAGGTTTTTATATTTGTTTAAAAGGTGATTAAAGGTTACTTACTGGGGCCAGCACTGTGATGTAGGGGATTAAGCTGCCACCTACAATACTATATGGGCAACAGTTGCTTCACTTCTGATCCTGCGCCCTGCCAATGCACCTGGGAAGGCAACAGAAGATGGCCCAAGTTCCTGGGCCCCTGTACCCACGTGGGAGACCCAGATGAAGCTCCTGGCACAACCCTAGTCTTTGCAGCCATTTGGGGAGTGAATCAAAGGATGGAAAATCTCTGTCTCTCTGCTTCTCCCTCTCTAACTCTGCCTTTCAAATAAATAATCTTAAAAAAGACTACTTACTATTATACAAAAAAAAGTCTCTAGACTTATTCTGTATCCGCTAGTGATGTGGGAAACGCAGCTTTCCTAACAATGGCTCCGAACTTTATAACGTAAGATTCGGCATACAAGGGTATCTTGGATGTCCCTGCTTCCTCTGTAGAAATGCATGTGGAAAGCGTGAAGTCTGGGAGAGCACTTCACACGTAGGTCAGTGTACTTTTGAATAGTTGTGGAGTGGTAAGCCAGCTTGTGCAAGAATGATTGTCCCCATATGGGGATATATACAGGAGAGTGACAGCCAGTGAGTAGATTACGGTGAGCAGCACGCCTCTCCCACAGGGGGCCACCGAGTAAGTACTTTGGACTTTGCAGACCATCCACAGGTCTTTCTGACAACTACTCATCTCTTGTAGCATGAAACCAACCACAGACAATACTTTAGTGACTAGGCCTAGTAATGTTCCAATAAATCTATTTATAGGGGCCTGTGCTGTGGCATAGCAGGTAAAGACGTCGTCTGCAGCACTGCCATCTCATGTGGGCACCAGCTCCTTGGTGATGCTCCTGGGAAAGGAGAGGAAGGGAGTCCAAGTCCTTGGGCCCCTGCACCCACATGGGAGACCCAGAGGAAGCTCTGGCTCCTGGCTCCTGGCTTTGCATCGGCTCAGCTCTGGCCGTTGCAGCCATTTGGGGAGTGAACCAGTGGATGGAAGACCTTTCTCTCTGTCTCTCCCTCTCTCTGTCCATAGCTCTGCCTCTCAAATAAATAAATAAATAAAATTTAAGAAAAAAACAGCAAGATGCACATAGTTTGCCAACCCCCTGTTCTGGGTTAATAAAATTCATTGTTAGAGACTGAATGGTTTTATGATTGGGGAAAAAAATGACTACATGATTAAAAAACAAACCCTCAATGATGTTATTTTGTTAACATAACCTGTTATTTTCTTAACAGGTGAACATTATACCAGTGATTGCCAAAGCAGATGCGATTTCTAAAACTGAATTGCAGAAGTTTAAGATCAAGCTCATGAGTGAGCTGGTCAGCAATGGCGTCCAGATATACCAGTTCCCGACAGACGACGACACCATTGCCAAAGTCAACACTGCGATGAATGTGAGCTCCTAGCTGCATGTTAATCCTTCTGTTCTGCGGGGGAAATAAAACTGTGATGTATGTGTAATGTTGCTGCTCATGTTTGTTTTCCAAAAGGACCTTATACAAGGTGAATTTTCCCAAAGTTCAGAATGAAAAACGATTTGTGTGTGTGTATTGGGAAAGGTATAATGAGAATATATTCTTAGGCATCTTTTTTTTTTTTCGTCTGTTCTTTGGCCTACATAAAGTGGTACATTTATGATGGGGATGCACCTTTCATGGGACAGTTGCCTGGAAAAATGCCTTTTGATCCCGTCTTTGGAAACAAGAGGAAACTACGTAGCTTTCCTTGGAATGCTTTAGACTCTCACGTGTTTGAAGAGATCTCTCAGAGCTGGTTTTTATACTCATTCTCCCTTAGCTCTGCTTCTAGTTTCCTACTAATGTACACCCTGAGAGGCGGCAGGTGATGGGTCAGACGCTTAGATCCCTGCCACCCGTAGTAGGGACCTTGACTGAGTTCTGGGCTCCTGGCTGCTGCCTGACCCAGCCCTAGTGCTTGTGTGAATTTGAGGAGTGGACCAGCAGATGGAAGATCAGTCTATTTGTCTCTGTCTCTCTCTCTTTTAGATGCCGTTCAAATATTTTTGTAAAAATTACTTAATTTTTTTTAAAATCTCTTTAACAAAAATAAACATTTGCCTTACTTTTAGTTTAATGTCATTGGGGATGACTCACTCAGTTCCTTATTTTACTTTATTGAGCTAACATTTTTCTTACATATCTGGTTCTATTTTGACGGACCGTGGGTTTTAAAGTCCGGCAGACTTGCCTATGTGTCCTGTGGGCGTTATAACCTTCCTGAGGCTGTTAACTACAAAATTAGTTCATTATACTTCTTCCAAGAGTTGTTGTGAAGATGAAATGATTTAACTTTTGTTAAATGCCTAACATTTGTTAAATGCCTTTTCTAATTTTTCACGTGCCATTTATATTATTATGCCTAAACTAAATGTATAAAAACCTAATGTAAACCAAATGGTCTTATTTCCTACATGTTAAAATTGTCTTTACATCTAATTCTATTTCTTGTGCTCACCTGGAATAATTTTTTCAGGAAGGCATAATTAACTAAATAATATCAATTATTAAATTTTAAGCATGGTACTTGCTACTTTTTTTTTTTTGACAGGCAGAGTTAGACAGTGAGAGAGACAGACAGAGAGAAAGGTCTTCCTTTTTCCGTTGATTCACACTCCAAGTGGCTGCTACAGCCAGTGCGTTGCGGCCGGCGCACTGCGCTGATCCGAAGTCAGGCGTCAGGTGCTTCCTCCTGGTCTCCCATGGGGTGCAGGGCCCAAGCACTTGGGCCATCCTCCACTGCACTCCCGGGCCACAGCAGAGAGCTGGACTGGAAGAGGAGCAATGTGGACAGCTCCAACTGGGACTAGAACCTGGGGTTCCGGCACCGCAGGTGGAGGATTAGCCTAGTGAGCTGCGGCGCCGGCCGGTACTTGCTACTTTTAATGATACTTTCCCCCTGTTATTAATCCCCAGCTGTAGACAGACCTGTCTGTTCCCTGCCCTTTAATCTAGCATTTTGGTCACAGTCTCCTTCTGGGCTAGTAATGTGGGCTTGGGTGTATTAATTTTTACTTCAGGCTTTTGTTTCGCAAAAAGATGAGCATTCTAAGAGCAGACACAAAGAAGGTGCAAAAGTGATAACGAAATGTATTCAAGGGGCCGGCACTGTGGTGTAGCATGTAAGGCCACTGCCTGCAGTATCTGCATCCCGTTTGGGTGTTGATTCAAGTCCCAGCTGCTCCACTTCTGATCCAGCTCTCTGCTGTGGCCTGGGAAAGCAGTAGAAGATGGCCCAAGTCCTTGGGTCCCTGCACCTGTGTGGGAGACCTGGAAGAAGCTCCTGGCTCCTGGCTTCAGATCGGCCCAGGCCATCTGTTGAGTGAATCACTGCCTCTGCCTCTCTGTAACCCCGCTTTTGAAATAAATAAATAAATCTAAAAAAATGTATTGAAAATGTGAGAAAGTGGATATACCTATACACACGTGAGTCTAAATTGCCACACATGGAGAAATACTCATTCTGAGTGAGCCACAGGATTGCCTGAAGGGAGCAGGAGACAGAAGGCACCTCTGTGCAGCACTCCAGCTCTGGTCCAAAGAGAGAGAGCGTCCCCCTGCTGTCCGCCTCTTTTATGAGGTCGGGAGTAAGGGATGGCGCTTCTGCAGGTATGAAGCCGCCTGGGGATTATGGGACACTTCCACTAGCTCCATGTGACGCTTAATATCCGTAGTTTCATGGAGGACCCTCTTAGGTCCCAGATGAAGCAGGTGCATCCTGGGAAAGGCATGTGGCTTGACAGGTAGGTTAGAGTTGCATAAAGGGCTTGTGCCTGCCGGTTTATCCCCTATCACTCGTTCTCCGGCTCCTGATCACGTTACACCATCCCTCCTGATCTAGCAGGGCTTCTGCCCTTCTGCCTTTGTGATCTCGCCTCTCCGTTCCCGCAGCAGCACCAGTTGGGGACTCATACTATTAGTACTAATATGATGCCAACAGTACTGCATGTCTGTGCACAACTAAATGTATATTTTGGTTATACATGCAAAAATACTTGGAAAAGTTGGTAGAAGATGGAATTAAAAGGTAAGTTTATTTTGGTGTGGAAAATTTTGAAATCCATGCATACAGGGGCTCTCAAAAAACTTCACGAAAAATGCCTATTATGAAAAATTATGCATGGATTTCAAAATTTTGTATACCAAAATGTATCTTTATAAATTTAGTTTTTTTTAAAGTTTATTTATTTATTTGAAAGTAAGAATTACAGAGATAGAGGTAGAGAGAAAGAGAGATTGAGATTGAAGGACAAAGATCTTCCATCTGCCGGTTCACTCCCCAAGTAGCCCCAGTGGTAAGGGCAGAGCCAGGCCACAGCCAGGAGCCAGGGGCTTCATATCTCCCACACGTGCGGCAGGAGCCCAGGCACTTGGGCCATTTTTCGCTTCCTTTCCCGGGCCATTAGTAGGGAGCCTGATCAGAAGGGGCGCAGCGGGGTCTCCAGCCGGCACCTATGTGGGATGATGTGGCAGCTTTACTCACTACACCTCAACCCCTGCCCGTGTTTGTTTATTTTGAAAGGCAGAGAGAGACATACAGACTAACAGAGAACTCAAATCTGGTTTGCTCCCCAAGTGCCCGCAAGAGCCAGGGCTGGGCTAGGACAAAGCCAGGTACGCATTAACAGGAAACTGGAATAGGGAGCAAAGCCAGGGTCCCTGTGGGATGCGGGCTTCCTAAGCAGTATCTTGAACTTTTTGAAGTACATTCAAGCTCTGTGTAATTTCCTCAACTTTATCTTTGTGCAAAGAAAATACTGAGGGAAATGATATTTATTAAAATCCTTCCTTTTTTCCTCTATTCCCAGCAGGATAAGACCTTGCATGTAAGGGATGCTCAGGGAATAGAGAGCTCAAAAATGCCTGTTCTAGCACAGTCAGCACAGATTCACTGCCGAGGTTTACAGTCCAATGCACAGCGTACCATTTGCCCTTCATTGGTCTGTCACCTAATAAAGTGTCCTCTACTGTTTACTTGTCTTCTAGCTAGTCTCCGGTCACGCTGTCATGCAGACATGTGACTGATGTGGTTCTCTTCCAGGGACATTTGCCTTTTGCTGTTGTAGGAAGCATGGACGAGGTGAAAGTCGGCAGTAAGATGGTCAAAGCTCGCCAGTACCCCTGGGGCATTGTGCAAGGTAAAGGGGACACATGGGCCTGTACCCCTGGGGCGTTGTGCAAGGTAAAGGGGACACACGGGCCTGTACCCCTGGGGCGTTGTGCAAGGTAAAGGGGACACACGGGCCTGTACCCCTGGGGCGTTGTGCAAGGTAAAGGGCACACACGGGCCTGTACCCCTGGGGCGTTGTGTAAGGTAAAGGGGACACATGGCCCAGTACCCCTGGGGCGTTGTGCAAGGTAAAGGGGACACATGGCCCTGTACCCCTGGGGCGTTGTGCAAGGTAAAGGAGACACATGGGCCTGTACCCCTGGGGCGTTGTGCAAGGTAAAGGAGACACATGGGCCTGTACCCCTGGGGCGTTGTGCAAGGTAAAGGAGACACATGGGCCTGTACCCTGGGGCGTTGTGCAAGGTAAAGGAGACACATGGGCCTGTACCCCTGGGGCGTTGTGCAAGGTAAAGGGGACACACGGGCCCTGGCTGGCGGTCTCTGTGTTGCCCGGGAGTTTCAATTCGCCTGTGACACATTCTGCAAAAAAAGTGCTGGCTGTTTGGGAGTCCGCCTTGTCGGAGGACTGGTTGTGTCTTACATAAATGGGTCGTAGAGGCTGGGTCGTGCCACACTCAGTTGTGTCTCTGGTGATGTCAGAAGGTGAGAAGCACCTAACTACAGGGCAGAATAGACAGTCTTGTAAATGTATATATTTTTATTGGTCAAAGTCTTGCCAACTCTTCCCAGAACAAACCAGTCAGCCAATTTAAAAAGTTAAATTGGGGCTGTGCCATGGGATAGTGGATCAAGCCACTGCCTGTGACACCAGCACCCGATGTGGGCACCGGTTCCAGTCCCGGCTTCTCCACTGCCAATCCCGTTCCCTGCTGATGACCTGGGAAAGCAGCTGAACATGGCCCAGGTGCTTGGGCTTCTGCAGTAATGTGGAAGACCCTGAAGAATCTCCTGGCCCTGTTGTTAGCCCGGCCCAGTCCGGCATAGCAGCCATGTGCAGAGTGAACCAGCAGATGGAAGATCTCTGTCTCTCTGTAACCCTGCCTTTCAAATAAATAAATAAATCTCTCTTTTTTTTAAGATTGATTTATTTATTTGAAAGGCAAGGTTACAGAGAGGCAGAGGCAGGTATATAGAGAGAAGTCTTCCATCTGCTGGTTCACTCCCCAATTGGCTGCAACGGTCAGAGCTGCGCCCATCCAAAGCCAGGAGCCAGAGCTTCCTCTGGGTCTCCCACGTGGGTGCAGGGGCCCAAGGACTTGGGCCATCTTCTACAGCTTTCCCAGGCCACAGCAGAGAGCTGGATTGGAAGTGGAGCAGCCAGAACTCGAAACAGCGCCCACATGGGATGCCGGCCCTGCAGGCGGTGGCTTTACCCACTACGCCACAGCGCTGGCCCCATCATTCTTTGTTATTTCACCTGTGTTTTCATTTATCTGTTCATTCAGCAAACACTGATTGTGTGCCGGAAATAAAAACCAGTGTTTTGTTTTGTTTTTCTTTTCATTTCTTCTGGCTAGTGGAAAACGAGAACCACTGCGACTTCGTCAAGCTGCGGGAGATGCTCATCTGCACAAACATGGAGGACCTGCGGGAGCAGACGCACAGCCGGCACTACGAGCTGTACCGGCGCTGCAAGCTGGAGGAGATGGGCTTTACAGACGTCGGCCCCGGGAACAAGCCCGTCAGGTAAGCCGGCGCGGAAGGCCGCAAGGTCACGCTGATGCGGAGAGCGTGCAGTGGAGTCGTCTGACAGTGAAGAGCCGTGCTGCTTGAGTCACTTGCCGTCGTCTCGAAGTCCTTGTCTGGCCCAGAAGAGGACAGTAGAAGGAAGAACAGAAGGCAGCAGCCCACCGCTTCAGTATTGGCCGGCATGCATACCTGAAGGGAGAAAAAGCCCTTGTGTTAGGTTTCATTTTGTATTTATTTGAAATAGATGCAAGTGTGTTTAGCTATTACCACCAAGGCTAACTGTAATGCAGATTATGTTAAGTAGATTAAAACATTGTCAGTTGGTTTCTAGCCTCTTGAAGTTTTGGAATGCCTGGAACTCAGCCAAAGGTCTTGCTGAAGAATGAAAACACTTGAAGGGAATCTTGCAGCAGTGCAATGTGGTTATAAGAATTTTAGAACCTGAAGACCTTCTCTCTCAGTGATTACAGCATTCAGTATCGTTATAAACTCCTTTGGTCACTTTAAGACATGTATACATGAAATTACAGTCTTTAATATACTAAATCAAATCTGATTTGTGAGAAAGGGCATTCAACCTTTGACCTTGTAGTTAAGCCCACATTCAGTTTTTAGATTTGGATCCTGATTCTAGCTTCCTGTAAATGTACACCCTGGGGGGCAGAGGTGATAGGTGTTCCTGTCACCTGCGTAGTCCCTAGCTCCCAGCTTTGGCGTCAGCTCAACCTTGGCCATTGTGGATGTTTGGAGAATGAACCAACAGATAGAAGCCTTCTCTTACTGTACTCTTGTCTCTGCTGTTGAGAGGCTGATGTTGTGGGGCAGTGGGTTAAGCCACCACTTGGCAACACTGCATCCCGTACCGGAGTGCCCATTCAGTGCCTGGCTGTTCTGCTTCTGATCCAGCTTCCTGCGCATGTACCTGGGAAGGCAGTGGATGATAGTTCAAGTGCTTGGGCCCCTACCAGTCATGTGTGAGATCCAATGGAGTTCCTGGCTTCTGGCTTTGGCCTGATCCAGTCCTGGCTGTTAAAGTCCTTTGGGGAGGGGAGAGTGAACCAGCAGATAGATCTGTCTCTCTCTCCCCCCACTCCTCTGTCATTCCCTCACTGTCTGATTCTCTGCCTTTCAAATAAAGAAACCTTAAAAATAAAAATAAAAACCTTTGATTCAATAGAGTGTCCCAGAACAGTTTTTGCGTGAAGGAAAGCATGAGAACGTCAGGACACTTTTTTGAACTCCAGGAGGCAGACTTCTTTCATTTTGTTATTTGCTGTCAGTCATTTCCCAGGCTGTTAGCGTTTGCACTGACATCAACACAAAGGGAAGAGGAGAAGGGCATTGAATCAGTGCTGCTGTTGCAAGATTTAGTCATGGATGAAGTCCATTTTTTTTAATGTTTTCAAGCTGCAAATTTAATTAGTGTTCTCATTTCTGATAGTACAGTGCATTAAGAATTGTTTGTACTTGACCCCCTTTACCAAATTCAGGCATGTTATACTGCAGGTTGTGGGCCAGTAATTCTGGTCACTTGGCGGCTTTTTCAGTCATTAAAGATGGTCTGAGGTTTCCCAGGGAGGCCTCACTTCCTTCTTCCAGCTCTCGGTTCCCTGTGCCCTGAAGCAGACACTGAGAGTAAGTGGGAAAGCTTTGAGGGACTCCCCAAGAAAAGGGATCTGGGTTTCCTTGCAGGTTCATCATCAGCTGCCCCAACATGAAGAATTCAGAATGGTGCAGAATTCTCAGGGGTGCACCCTGGGGGTCTGCATTTTAAAATTTCCATTCAGAGATTGGGCATTTGGTGTATTGCTTAAAATGCTGCATGGACCCCCACATGCCCATATCAGAGTGCCTGGCTTCAAGTCCCAGCTCACTTCCTATTGCAGCTTCCTTCCCACTGTTACATAGCCTGGGAGGCCCACGTGTTTGGAGAGTGAACTGCATGATGGAAGCTCTCTCTGTCTCTGTTTCTGTCTCTCCCCCTTGTCTTTCTTTCTGCCTTTCGAATAAATAAGAAATTTAAAAAGCAAAAGAAAATTCCCATTCATTCAACAAATAATTCTTGTTTGTTTACCATCTGCTCAGCATGCAAATAACTGGGTATGTATGTACAATGGCTCAGGTAGATAGAGACCTGCTTACACAGAGCCTCTGGGGTGAGGGTGGGAAAAGGAAACTAGCCCCATGTGGACAAGAGAGTATAGGGGGCATTCACAAGGGGAAGTGTGGAGGCCAAGCAGGAGGCCACCGCAGTGGTCCAGGAATGAGACATGGAAGGTCAGACAAGGGAGCAGAGTTAGAGGGTGGAGTGTGTTTAGGACCCGTCATCTGTAGGGCTTACTGATGAATTCTTTTGGATATGGAATATAAAGGAAAAAGAGGAATCAAGGGTGACCTTAGTCACCATTTTGACCCAAGGTTCAAGGTGAAGGTGGTAACGTTTATTGATATGAGCAAGACGAAAAGGGGAGATTTTAGGGGTTGGGCTGGTAATCAATAGTTCTCAGAAATGTTAAGTTTAAACTGTTTATTAAATAATTCTGGCAAGGAATTTGGCTAAGTTATAACAAATGAATCAGAAGTTTGGAGGAAAGTTAGGGGTGAGATAGTAATTTGGGAGTCAGTAGTAAATAGTATTTGCTAAAATCATAAAGTTTTTTTAAAAGTTTTATTTGAAAGAGTTACAGAGAGAGAGAGATCTTCTCTCCACTGGTTCACTCCCTAGATGGCCACAACGGCCAGTGCTGGGCCAGGGTGGAGCCAAGAGCTCCATTCGGGTCTCCCACGTAGGAGGCAGGAACTCAGGCTCTGGGGCCATCTTCAGCTGCTGTTCCCAGGCTGTTAACAGGAAACTGGGTAGTAAGTGGAGCAGCTGGGACAAAGCAGTACCCACATGGGATGCTGGTGTCGTAGGCAGTGGCTTTACCCACTACGCCACTGCACAGGCCCATAAATATCTTTAAAGTTTCTATTATTTGCAAGATTCTGAGTTATGTGCTGGGGATGTAATATATCCCTGGCTCTCATGAAGTTTACATTCTTATTGGAAAACCAAAATTAAACACCAAATTGTATAGTAAATTATAGTTGTGATCTGTACATCTAGAGAAGTAGACATGGGAGGGTCCTAATGTAAGCCAGAAAATTAGGTTAGATATCCTTGAAGCAGTGATATTTTCAGCTGTAGTAAATGGGGGAAACAGCAGGACATGCCAGAAGATGCTAGAAGGAGCCTGCTGCTCCTCTGGGTTTGTGGTTTCGTTGGTGAGGAGGATGGTGGTCCCATCTGCCAAGGCAGATTGCTGAAGGAGTGCTAGCTAGGTCTCAGTGAAGGGTGGCAGTGGAGGCATGGTAGAGAGCGTGAGCTTGCCTTGGGTCTGTTGGCTTAGTTTCTTGTGAATCAAGTACTCAGGAGAAGTCCTGGGCGTTCAGATGGTAAATATGGGCAGGAACAGGATTGCCTAGACAGAGAAGCACAGTTGGAAAGACAGGTCCTCAGTAACGGCTTGAGACAGCCTAGTGTTGGTCAGCTGGGTGGATAGCTAGGAGAGCATGAGGAGGGTCGGGCAGGCGAAGGAAAACCTTGGAAGACAAGGTGTGTGCTGCCCAAGTGCAGAAATGCTGCCTTCAAGTTCTTTGGAAATACTGGAGGTCGAGGTGTGTTAAACAAGAAGAGCAGTGTTGGCGGGCTACACGGCCAGGACTGGGTGGGTTCAGGGGAAGACTGAGAACAGACAGTATCTCTGGAGTGGAGTGAATGAACTGAAATCACCCTTTTGTTCTGTGCTCACGATTCATACTCCAGGCCAGGAGTATGCAGTAGGCCCAAGTTAGGTCACATCCTTGTCTCTTTTGAGTGGAAGTGAAACTGATGAATTGTGCCACTGGGCAGCATCCCAAAGGATGGGATAAGTCAATCAAGAATCATAGATCGGGGCCAGCACTGTGGCATAGCAGGTAAAGCCACCACCTGCAGGGCCGGCATCCCATATGGGCGCTGGTTTGAGTCTCAGCTGCTCTTCTTCCAATCCGGCTCTCTGCTGTGGCCTGGGAAAGCAGTAGAAGATGGCCCAAATCCTTGGGCCCCTGCACCCAGGTGGGAGACCCAGAAGAAGCTCTTGGCTCCTGGTTTCAGACTGGCACAACTCTGGGCATTGAGGCCATTTGGGAAGTGAATCAGCAGATGGAAGACCTCTCTCTCTCTCTCTCTCTCTCCCTCTCCCTCTCCCTCTCCCTCTCCCTCTCCCTTTCCCTTTCCCTCTGTCTCCCTCCCTCCCTCCCTCCCCCCACCCTCTCCACTCTGCCACTGCCTCTCTCTTAATCTTCCTTTCAAATAAATAAATGTATCTTTAAAAAGAATCATAGATTGCCCATCACATCTGTTTGTTGAGTCTTTCCTCAGTTTGGGATGCATCTGCTCACTGATGAGATGCAGTGTAGAAACCAGAGAGGCGGAGTGGGATTGTCGATTTAGGCTGCAGACTGGGAGGGGTGGTACCTGAGGTTACTTGCAGAGGACAAGCAAGAAGGGTGGGGGCCAGATCTCATCGTGAGGGTGGCGCCTGCTCTGCTTTCTCATTTGTGAATTAATGATTTGATAAGGCTTCTGTTGATCATTATAGCCTGGTAAGTTAGGCAGCTTTTATTTTTTTCTAGTTTCAAGAAGTTACATTCTGGGGACTGTTTGCCATTTACTTTGTTAGTCAGTATAATTTGGTCTGCATATAAAATCTGTGCCCCAGGATGAGGTCTAACTAGCAATTAAAGAAACTAAACTGACCCTTGTTAGGGTGACGGTCATCTGTCCTTACTTCCCAGCTCTCCCCACTGCTGGTTGCCCATTCCTGTTTCACTGTGTGGTTTTGTGGAATCAGAGTTGGTGTCCTCATCATCAGAACTGATCATTGCTTGTCATAAGGACCGAGTAAATGACATTTTACTCTTAAAGTTTTATATTAGTTGTTTATACAAAACATGTTTTATAATATTTTAAATACTGAAGTTTAATCATTTCAGATTAATATAACTAATCTCTTTCCCACACATAATCACCTCTTTAAAAATATTTTATCATTTAGAATTTTTGAGGGGCTGGCATTTGGTGCAGCAGTTAAGATGCTGTGTGGGACACCCACGTCCCCTATTGGAGTGCCTGGGCCCGCTTTCTGGCTCCAGCTTCCTGCTAATGGACCACGGGAGGCATCAGCTGGTGGCTCAAGTAGTTGGGTCCCTGCTTCTCACAGTGGGAGACCCAGGTTGAGTTTCTCGTTCCCGGGCACTTGAGGAGTGAACTAGTAGATGAGAAGTGTCTCTTTCTCTTTCTCTCTGCCTTACAAAACAAAAAAATAAATAAAAGTCCAGATGAGCAAACTAACTTGAGTACATTTAAAGGATAGTAAGGGTTAAAAATGATAACAATGTTTTATTAAAATCTAGCACTTGTACTTTAAAAAATAATTTTTTAATTTATTTGAAAGGCAGAGTTACAGAGAGGAGGAGAGAGAGAGCACAATCTTCCATTCACTGATTCACTCCCCAAAAGGCTTCCGTGACCAGGACTGGGCCAGGCAAAAGCCAGGATCCCAGAGCCTCCTCCACGTGTCCCACATGAGTGCAGGGGCCCATGCACTTGGGATATCATCCACTGCTTTCCCAGGCGCATTAGCAGGTAGAGTTGGGCAGGATGTAAGTGCCATGGCAGTGAGACAAGGAATTACTTCCAACTGGGGCGCATGAGGATGCCATTATAGCAGTTGCATCTGAATTTGGTCTTGAGGGATCGAGCAGAGTAGTAGAAGAGGGTGGGAAGGGAGAACGGGTGTAGGAAGTGGGAGAAACAGTAATCACGCCTGAAAGGTGAGGTGTGCTTCTGGAGCAGTGAGGAAGTTGTGGCTGGAACCTGCAGGGGCTGGATGCATTTGGTGAGAGCCAGATTGCAAAGTGTTGGATTATTTTAGTCCTGCTTAAAGGAGGTGGCACCTTGTTCTGTAGGAAGTGGAATGGTAATGTTAGGAGGAAAAATGAGGTCTGTTTTCTGTGTAGGTGTAAAATCTAGGAGTGGCAAGAAGAACCAAGTGGAAGAAAGGAACTAGCAGCCCAGAGGTGATTGAGATTAGAAACACAATGAGATTACTAGATAGGGCAAGGGAACACTTCAAGATTTCAAGATAACAGGGAAGCCAGCTAACAAAGATGGAAAAAGGAGCATGTTTGAATGCATGGGGGTATTCCTTGTGTAATAACTGTTAAACCAATATTTTTCAATTGTAATAGTCAGTGTCAGCTGTAGGACTGGCAGTGTTTCATCTCGTGTTGCAGGAAATTGCCTGTTTGGGGTTGCTGTAGGTCAGAAAACACCAGTACTTACATGTATGCCGTGTGCTGCGAGCTGTGTGCTACGTGATCTTTCGAACTTGAGAATAACACGGATAACTCTTCAGTCTTCAGGAGACCTATGAAGCCAAAAGACACGAGCTGCATGGTGAGCGCCAGAGGAAGGAAGAGGAGATGAAGCAGATGTTTGTGCAGCGAGTGAAGGAGAAAGAGGCCATACTGAAAGAGGCCGAGAAGGAGGCAAGTGCGGCTGCCCGCTGTGATTCCGTTGGTTCTTTAGGTGGAAGATGCATTGGGAAGCCCTTGTCCTTTAAAAAAGTAGTGTTTGGGGGCCCTGGCACTGTGGCGTAGTAGGCTAAGCCTCCTCCTGTGGCTCTAGCATCCCACATGGGCATCGGTTCAAGTCCTGGCTGCTCCTCTCCAATCCAGCTCTCTGCTGGTGGCCTGGGAAAGCAGTAGAGGATGGCCCAAGTGCTTGGGTCCCTGCACCCGCACGGGAGGCCCAGAAAAAGCTTCTGGCTCCTGGCTCCTGGCTTCACATCAGCCTGGCTCTGGCTGTTAGAGCCATTTGGGGAGTGAACCAGTGGATGGAAGACCTCTGTCTCTGTCTTCATCTCTCTGTCGGTTCCTCTGCCTCTAATATATATATATATATATATATATAAAAGTAGTGTTTGGATATAGACTAAAAAATTCATGATGTGAATGAATCAAGTTAAAATCTTGGCCTTTTGAGTAACTATTCTTTCATCTAAAATCATTTGCCAGAAACTTAAAATAAACTAGGTTACTAAGACATGTTTTAAATATACCGTAAATGAAAAACCTTAGCTGTGGCTTGTTGGAGCCTGTGTTGAGAACTGTTGGGGCCGTTTGCCATGAGATTGGGTGACTGCGAGCTGTGGAGCAGCTGGTCTTCACAGCTGAACTCAGGCTCTTTGGATGCAGATGTGCGGTCTAGATGACACAGCCAAGGAAGACATCACCAGTGAGCTTCCACAGCTTGTTTGCTCCTATCCAGGTCCTTCAAGCAGTGCTTCTAGGTGCATCTGAGTCAGGCTGTTGTCTGTAGACCTGTAGACGCACCAGCAGTGGTGACTTAGAGTAAAGGGCTGCGTCAGATGAGAATCACCTGACTGCCCAAGGGAGTTCCCAAGAGAGGACAGAAGTGTTCCACAGACGAACTCGATGGTGTGCGTGCCAGGAAAGGTCCCTGTAATTTAATTTTGCAGGCTTTTTAATTTCAAGTATCTTTGTAGTGCTTGCTGTTAAATAAACCTCACAGGAAATGGTTTTGTGAAAGTAAAAGTCTACTCATTTTATTTATAATTTGAATTTTTATATTTTATTTTGAAACGGTTCAAACAACAGAAAAGTGAAAGTAGACTACCTGAGTTCCTCCCCAACCCTAAGAAAATTAATAGGGATACCATAATCTCACCAAGTGGCCATTTTTAAATGTTTTTCCTCTTTAGTTTTGCAGGAAGTTTGGGTGAACGTGGTGCATGAAGTGTGAAGAGGCCTTTCAGGGTATTTGAATAATGCATAAGAAGTATCCAGCCTCTCCCCGATTACAGGGCGCACCTTCTCAGAGAGCTCCGACTTGCCTTGGATTGCTACCATTTCTTTGAATGACAGCTACAGGAGGCCCGCCCTGAAACGCACACATTTACCGTCTTAAAGGGAGAGCGGTTTAAATAAGGAAAGACTGGGAAACGGGTGCTTCTCTGAAAAGGTGTCCTCTGGAATAAAACAGTCTTAGGTTCCCCCGCAGCCTGGTCTCCCACTGAAGACTTCCCAGAGACCCGCTGGCCCAAAGGATAATTGTTCCATGTTCGGAACATGCAGGTTTTCAAAGTTAACTGATTGTACTTATTTATTTCACTCCCCACATGCCCACCATGGCCAGGACTTGGCCAGGCCAAAGCCAGGAGCTTGTCTGTGTCTCCCACATGGGTGGCAGGAACTCAACTGTTTGAGCCATCATCTGTTGCATCGTTAGCTGGAGTTTAGCTGTCTGGTTTCTACGTTTCACCTCTGATTTTTAGTGAAATATTCCTCAGCTAGTAGATACCATCTTTTCTAGGTTGTTGCCCTTAGCTGAAAATGCTACCTGAGGTTTATCTAACTGAACCAGAAAACAGGAAAAAAAAAATGTTCTCTTTGTTGCTGTAGACTCCAGATGCCGTGCCTCAGACTCTAGATGCTGTGTGTGGTTGGACACGTGGCCTGTGGCTGATTTCACATGAAGTCTGCTCAGGTCCCTAGGCTTTTGTTGTTGTGTTGAGGTAAACCACAATTAAACCAGGTTCACCTACTACTTCCTGGTGCCTGGACTGTTTGATCTGCTATGCAGAACTTGGCATGTGTTTCAAGTGTCTCATCTCCTTACTGGCTTCTCTGTGAGCTGTGCCAGGGGAGGGGAACTCGAGGATAGACAAGCATGGCTGTGGAACCATCCAGTTACCCTGTCCTGTGCTGTCCTGAGGGTTTCCCTGTGGACGCCAGAGGACTGGGGGTGGGGCCTTAACTCCCCGGGGCAGTGGTTGGGGCAGTGGGGCTCCCGGGTGACTGGTGTTCCTAGCCGCGCATTGGAAGTGTTAAGTAGGTTATCAGGCCCATAACTGACAGTTGGTCCTTCCTGTGCCTTCTCCAGGCCCAGAGGGGTCCAAGGTTGTTCTCAGTGTTAAAGTGTTTTCCCTGGGTCGGAGGTGGGCAGGATGCCTTTGTGGGTTGTTGTTGTTGTTTTGGTTTTTTCTTTGTTTGTTTTAAGATTTATATATTTGAAAGGCAGAATTACAGAGAAAGGGAGAGACAGAGACATCGTCCACCCATTGGTTCACTCCCACATGGCCACAACAGCCAGGGCTGTGCCAGGCTTAGCCAGGAATGTGGCGCTACATCTGGGTCTCCCATGTGGGTGCAGGGGTCCAAGCACTTGGGCCAGCTTCTGCTGCTTTCCCAGGTGCACTAGCAGGGAGCTGGATGGGAATGGAGCAGCTGGGACCCAAACTGGCACCGTGCGGGATGTTGACATCGCAGACTGTGGCTTAACCCTCTTTGCCACAGTGCCAGCCCCAGGATACCTTTTGTCTTTGTAAAATTTATGTCCTGCTTTTAGGCAGAGATCAGAGCGCTTTCTTGAATCTGCTTCTCAGGGTTCTTGACATAAATGCACCTGCTTTCCAGTAGGGTTCACCAGCGTAATTTTCAAAACCTGTTTCATGGCACATGTTTTCTTCATTTGGAAAAGAAGAGCTTGTTTTGTCTTCTTTTTGAGACATCCCTTTATTTTCTGTCCCTTCTTTTTAGTGAGTGTGGACCAAAGAAGTTTAAGGGCCTTTGTGGAGAGAATGTAAAGAGAAAATAGATACTCTACAGAAAGATCAAATATTTTAAAAACTAAACTGAGTCTTGTTCAGAAGCTTTAAAAAGTATGGTTTTTATAGGATTTGAGTGGAGCATTTTTGCATGGGAACGCACTTAAAAATTAAGCCGTGAGCTTCAGTGTGTGTGTGTGTGTGTGTGTGTGTGCTGCCACACTGTGTCACCTGCAGGAATTGCACTTCTGTTTCACAGCTGCAGGCCAAATTCGAGCACCTTAAAAGAGTTCACCAAGAGGAGAGAATGAAGCTTGAGGAGAAGAGGAGGTTTCTGGAAGAAGAAATAATCGCTTTCTCTAAGAGGAAAGCCACCTCCGAGATTTACCAGAACCAGTCCTTTGTGGCGTCGGGTGGCAACCTGAAGAAAGACAAGGACCGAAAGAAGTAAGACCCCCACCCACCCTCGCTCTGAGGCCCAGCCCAGCCCACCCCACCCGGACCCTGCCGCATTGCCTCCCGCGGCTCCTTGTGCCCAGCGTCTGGAACACCAGCCCGCATGTGTTAGGTGCTCAGTGAATATTTGCAAGAATGAGTGAATGAATGAGCAAAATAAAATGCATTCCAGTGCGAAAGTCAGGGGTCTGCTCACTGTGGGAGGGGGCAGTAGGTGCTCCAGGACGCAGCTGTGCCCGCTGACCCACCGAGAGTCATTGAATGGGAGGTGTGTGCGTGCTGGGGTGCTGTGGGCGTGGCTTAGTATTGTATAAGAAATCTAACAAGCAACATTTAACAAATTCTACTGATACTGATTCTGTGAGAATTTTTATTTCAATAAGGGAACCAGGCTATCGATTCGAACTCCTGTGCTTTGATGTCAGAGCTTGTGAAACCAATGGTGGACGTAAAGATGCAGAGGAAGGTAGAGAGGGCCACAGTGCAAGGGGGCGGCCATGAGTAGCATTTGGATGATAATCTCAAGGCTTGTAGGTTTGGGTATGTGTTAAAGTTACCAAAGTTTTAGAAAATAAGTTTCATTTTTCCGTGTTGATAATTGCTGCTTCTGTTCTTCGTGTCCCTCGTTTCATTTCTCCTAATTAAAATGTCCTGACGTTTTCCTGTGTGAACGGCTCTGTTGAGGAGGCTCCTCCGGTCCTTGTCTGTTTGCTCCACCTCCCCCGGCCCCTCCGGTCAAGCCCTCCCGTGCTGCTTCCCAGAGCAACGCTCCCGGGTCCATTTCTCAGTGCTTCCGTCTCACGCCCAGCGTGTTCGGACTACCGCAGCTCCACAGAGTTAGGATAGTAGCAGCCCTTGGTGGCTTTGTTTTTTAAATATGAAAACCAAACCCATGCTATTTGGGTAGATTTAATTGGCCTATACATTTTGTATTTTTGAGGGGGACAAAGGAAGGTTTCTCATGTGTGATCTTTCAGTGCAGGGATGGGGAGCCTTTTTTTCTGCTGAGAGCCATTTGGGTATTTATAACATCTGCAGGCCATACAGACTCATCAACTTAAAAATTAGCCCACTGTAGAGTTCATGAATTCCGAGGCCCACCTGCCATGGCTGTGGCAGGGCCAGGCAAGATGATTTTGCAAGCCTCCGGTGTGCTGGGCCAGACGGTCCCCACTGTCTAACAGAAGCTCCACAAGGGTGTGGCCTTCATCGTGTTCAGTGATGTATCCTTCCTCCAGAGCCTAGAGTGAAAGTAGTCCTGCAGCTGTTTGTTGAATGATACGCCAGTATGACAGCTACGTTGTATTCAAGCACTGGATTTCAGAAGCTGAACTGGAGCTTATTACTGCTTCGCAGCTTGCTGTGAATGATGGAACAGAGGGATGCTGTACCCTCCTACCCTCAGCCTAACCCCGGAGTGCTAGCAGTTAGGGGCCCTGTTTGTTCTTCTTAGCGTGTGAAAGACGGTTTACGTTTTCTTTTTAAAAACTCACCAAGCCAAATTTTTTTGAGAGCTTAGAAGAATTCACCCTCAAGAAAATATGGTTTGATACTTTTGTTTCTTTCTATCCTTTTTCCAAATCTCATAGCTAAGTACTCTCTATTGGATATTTGGTTGGTCTTTCTGTAAAAACTTTATAATACGTGATTCTAGTAATTCTTATTTCTGGTATGGATTTTTATTGTACTAATCAAAAGGTTTTATCTCTCTCTCTCCAGCTCCAATTTTATGTAATGCAGAAGTTGCAGAGCACAGAAGATCTTCACAAGCCTAAGTCATTAAAAGTTACCAGCATGCTTCGATTCTCTTGCTGTTTTTATTTGCTGTGTCATTCTCTTGCTGGCAGATGGCCACCGTTATCTGACGTTTATGGAAAAGTGCCTTCGGGGTAAGGTCGATATATAAGGAGGTCAGAGGAGAAGCCGCAGTGGAGGATTCCTGACACAGTCACCGTTAGTAGAAATTCCTGGTTGCTTTTTGTAGTGGATCTAGATCTTTCTGCTGCTGCCAGCTTCCTGTCACTCTGCAGCGCAGTGCACCAAAGAGCAGTGTAGTGCTGTTAAAGAGAACTCATGCACACTGCGGATGTCCAGTTACGTTACAGTCCAAGATGAGCTGGGTTTTGTGCATATGCTAGATGAAAAATTCTGAGAATATATTTCAGAATGTACTATAGAGCTAAAATTCTAACCTCAATAGTTTTATAGGACTTTTTGAATTTTTGATACAGTTACAAATTGTTACTGTCCTGAGCTTCTTGTCAGATGGTATGAGGTGGTGACCATGAGCGCTGTAGGAAGCCTGACTGCATCAGTGTATTGGCACAGTATGCTGAAACGTGGAAGCACTGCCTTGCCTAGCCCTGTCACCTGGTGGCAAAGTGTCTTTGAGCGTGAGTGCGTCACACTCTTTCATTAGGATGTGTTGTGTGCCTGTTAAACATGGTTTTCTAGGAGAAGAATAATAAGGTCAAATTATTTTATTAAAATAAAAGAAAATAGCTATAAACATCCAAATATTAAAGATATAAAAATTTAGATGTTATATCTCAAGGATATTTGCCTTCATTGCCTTTGTAGAATTCTCAGAGTGTTTGAATGGTTACTAACTTTTTTGAACAGTCATATACGTATATAGATTTTCATTTTTTGTACTTGAATATTCTAAGTGAAACTGACATCTCTTGACAAATAAAATATTATCTACGCATTTACTAAAATGTGTTTAAATTTAACTTCTCCTTTTGTGAACTGTCATCTTCAGTATTTTACTGACATTGCTTCATTTAACTATGTGTTTAGATTATGTAAGCATGCAGAGGTATTTTACCAATATTTGCAGAGAAAGATTTTACTTAGTTTATGTGAGATTTTGAGCAGTGCTTCTTTTTTTGTTTTCATGAAGTTGTAAAAATTGTAAATAAAGACTTGTATTTCATACACAGTTTATCTGAACAAACACTTGAAATTCCAGGTTTGCATTTGAAATTCAGAGCAAGGAAACAGTGGGTGCTGGCTCAAGTTCTTGGGTCCTTGCCACTCATGTGGGAGACCCAGAATTCTAGCTCTCTGGTTTTGGCCTGACATGGCCCTAGGTATTGTGGACATCTGGGGAGTGAAGCAGCAGAGTAAAAGATCTCTGTCCATCTCTGTCTCTGCCTTTCAGATAAATAAAATTTAAACACATTGCTTAAAAAAAAACCCAACTCCCTAACGTATTACAAAACGACTATTTAGGTTAGAAAATGAGGTATTAGCCACTGATGCTTGCATTTATACATTTTCTGGAAACAAAATAAAGCTAGTCATGTTTTGTTTAAATTTTTTTCCATTAAGCTTGTAAAAGAGAATTGTCTCTAACAGCCAGCCATCTGTATATATGCATGATAAAAAGCTGTTTCACATAGACTGTGGTTTGAATTTCAAAACAACACAAATGATAAGGCATTTCAGGGATTATTATTATTATCCCTGTTTTGTAAATTTACTCAGTTTGGGTTCCATTCTCATATTGTACGAAGTTGGGATTCAGGCTGCCGTGCCATCATGGAAGTCGGGCCAGTGTGGCCAGGTGAGCAGGTGTGTGCCTCCTGTACTCGGAGGGGCCCACGTCGTCTACCCTCGGGGCAGGAGATAGCATGGCAAGGAGTGAAGGGTCTTGAGGGATCGAGAGCATTTGCCCAGTGTATGAAAGAAGGGTAGTGCAGGCACAGAAATAGCACTTCTTCAGTAGCGTCTTGTGTGCTTGGGGGAGTAACTAAATGTGCTCAGACAGCAGAGGAGGGACGGCAGAGGGCTAGGGTTTAGGAGCAGGTAGGGACTGACTAGGACATTTATAAACTGCTCTGGCGGGCAGTGGGAGCTGTGGAGAGGTTTGACCTCTCAAGTTGCGGTGTTCCTCCAGAGCTGATGGGAAAGAGGTATTGGGTGTTGGGGGGTGAGGGTGGGCAGAGGACTCTGTGCAGACACTGCAGTCTAGTAGTTGGAACATGGGGTGGGAATGGAGACACCTAAGCACTGCTGTGGAAACACCAGTGTGAGGGCAAGTGTTTGACCAGCCAATTAAGGCAGTGCTGGGACATCTTATTGGAGTGCGGTCATTCAAGTTTCCACCCTGCCCCCCATTCTGGCTTCCTGCTGCCGTGGGAGGCAGCCGGTGATAACTCAAGTACTTGGGTCTCTGCCACCCACAAGGAAGACCTGGATTGAATTCCCGGTCTGGCCGTTGTGGGCATATGAAGAGTGAACTATCTCTGTCTCTCCCTCTCTTTCCTTCTCTCTCATCCCCCCCCCCACCTCAAATGAATAAATAATACTAATATAGAAAAAAATTACAGTAATGAAAATGGTAGCTCTAGGGGTAAATCAAACAGCAATGTCTATATAAAGCAACAGTAATGTCTTGTGGAGTTAAAAAATATACAGATAATTAAAATGGAAAATAATAGCATACAACTTGAGAGGGCTGAGTAAGCCAAGTGAAGTAAGTGCCCTACGTGACTGGGAGGAGCAAAGTCCCAGTTCACTTGCTAAGTCAGGGGTGCTCATTGTAGCCACTAAGTGTGGTGAGATGTGCAACTGCCAGGCCAGTAGATGGGAAATTGGCCTAACAAAATGACAGGAGGGAGGAAACGGAGAAAATAGGACAGGTGTAGTAGACAACCAGAAGCACATAGCAACACAGTGGATTCACACCCAGATACATCAGTAATTACAAGAATTACATGCTCTAATTTTTTTTAAGTTAAGAATCAGCTATATGCAGCTTATAAGAGAATGGTCTTTTTGTTTTATTTATTTTTAATAGAAAGCTCTTATTTAATAAAAATTTCATAAGTATAACTTTTGGATTATAACGGTTCTTTCCCCCATAGCCACCCTCCCACCCCAAACCATCCCACCTCCTACTCCCTCTCCCATCCCATTCTTCATTAAGGTTCATTTTAATTACCTTTATATACAGAAGATCAACTCTATTCTAAGTAAAGATTTCAATAGTTTGCACCCACACAAAGTATAAAATACTGTTTGAAGACGAGTTTTACCATTAATTCTCATTAATGACGATACAACTCATTAAGGACAGAGGTTCTACGTGGGGAGCAAGTGCACAGTGACTCCTGTTGATTTAATAATTGACAATTTATGATGTCAGTGATCACCTGAGGCTCTTGTCACGAGCTGCCAAGGCTATGGAAGCCTCTTGAGTTCACAAACTCCGACCTTTTTGGACAAGGCCATACTCAAAGTGGAAGTTCTCTCCTTCCTTCAGAGAAAGGTACCTCCTTCTTTGATGGCCCATTCTTTCCACCGGGATCTCACTCACAGGTCATTTTTTGCCACAGTGTCTTGGCTTTCCATGCCTGAAATGCTGAGAGCAGTCTTATAACTCCCATCTTTCCACACAAAGGTAAAAGAAGATAGGAAAAGGTATATGCAGATTTTAACCAGAAGCTAATATGTAGCTGTATTTTCTGTATGTCAAGAAAACCTGAAGGCAAAAACTGCTAGACGGACAGTTCACATTAGCTAAATAAATCCCTGCATGCAGAATAGTAGCCTCAGTGTATTTGGAGCAGAAGTCGATGGGAATGCGTGGAGAAATGTACAAATCCCACTCAGTATGATTTATGAGTTGTGAAGAACACATTTCACCACGTGACGCTGTGAGCACATCTGAAGCAGTGGATCCAGAACTGCTGGGTGCAGTTGGTCTCAGTGTTCTCGGAACATTAATCAGAACTGGCTCCGTTCAACTCTAACGTAGCAAGCCTTTGAAAGAACAGATTATGTCTTCTGTTCGTAAGGCAATTAACAGAAACCAATAAAAAGGTAGCTACTCCATTGGAAATGGGGCGGTTGTGAAACTGGCTCAGGCACGGGGAGTGTCGCACAGTGAAGCCCTCCCAGCTGACCTTAGAGCTCAGCACTTAGAAGAGCATTTTTCCACCTCTGAAATGATCGCAGTGGAGTTCCCGTGTGTGTGTGTGTGTGTGTGTGTGTGTTTGTCTTCTATGTAGACTTAGCCCCATGTAAATGCCTTTTGGGGTTTCCTTTAACTTGTGGCTATGACTTGAGCCTTGGTTGCCTTATCATAAATGCTTTCATTTCTTCACAGCCAGTCAGGAAAAATCAGGTTCCTGCACTGATTTTGAAAATACAAGATTTTGAAAACCACTGACCAGACTGTCATGAGGTGGTGGAAAAGGGAGAGAGCTTACTGCTCTAGTCTAGGGGAAGATAGTTTTAAAAAAGTGGAGAGTGTACTCTCAGGGAAGAGTTAGGGAGAAGACCCCAGAGGAAGCTCCATGCCAATTAGAAGGACACTGTGGACCTGTGTGGAGGGTGTGGATGCACACAACTCAGCTGCCAAAAGCCTCAGCACCAGTTTTGGAGAGTGAGGAGATGACACTGCAGCAGCCCAAGCCACTGGCCTTAAAGCTGCAGGACCAACCTGGCCTGAGTCTGGCTTGGAGCCCTGTGAGGGAGTGTACCTGCCAACCTAGAGGGAAGAAAAAAGGGAGGGCATGTGTCTCTCTGCCCAACCCCCTGGCACTGGTGTCCTGTAACCGGTGGAGAGAGGGCAAGCACCATTTTGCACATATGTAACAGCTGTGCCAGCTCATGTCCACGCAGCCAGCAGCCAGCCGAGAGGAGATGCCTAGTCTGGCTGGGAGAATTGACAGGGGCCTGGGTGCTCATGACTGTGGGAGGCTCGTGCTGAGACGCTGAAAACTGGCTGTGTGGGAGGGCACACGGTGGGGCTGGGACTTTGGATAGCCACTGTGGGCAGCTCACACGTGGGCTCCCTGGTTCCATGGTGAAGGTCATTGCTGTGGGAGCCATGCTCACACTGAGGACTGTATGGATCCTCTGTGTGGTTCTTGTCACAATGTGGACAAATATTGTACCCACTGGGGCTAGCACCCAGACATTGGTCTCCTTGGAGGAGAGGAGGTGAGCATGAGACTACATCAACAGCAGAACAAACCTCCCTCTGATTAAAAAAAGATACTATGCCCAACTTGGGTGTCACCTGGGACACTCCCCCCACCCTGGAGCACTGAACAGAGTCCTTGGACCACACCCAGCACTTGCTTCTGGGTATTCACTGAAAGAGCAGACACTCCACTAAGCCACAGAGGAATTGTCCAAAGATGAAAGCCATTGGGGAGGGAGCTGTGGCGTGGTGGGTACAGCCGCCGCCTGCGGTGCCAGCATCCTATATGGGCGCCAGTTCAAGTCCCGGCTGCTCTGCTTACAATGCAGCTCTCTGCTGTGGCCTAGGAAAGTATTGGAGGATGGCCCAGGTCTTTGGGCCCCTGCACCTACGTGGGAGACCTGGAAGAGGCTCCTGGCTCCTTGCTTTGGATTGGTGCAGCTTCGGCCATGGCCACCAACTGGGGAGTGAACCAGCAGATGGAGGACCTCTCTGACCTCTCTTTCTCTCTCTGCCTCTCCTCTCTCTGTGTAACTGTAACTTTCAAGTAAATAAATCTTAAAAAAAAAAAAAAAGCCATCACAATGTAAAAAAAAAAAAAAGTATCTCCACAAATGACTAAAATACAGCCATTCAAGAAACAAGAATATGGAAGGCAACACGATACCCCTAAAGGAGCACAACACTTCAATACTAGAATGTGAAGATGGAGAGATTGAAGAGATGCCAGAAACAGAATTCAAAAAGGAATCCGAAGCAAATCTAAGAACAAAGGAAATTTGTACATGACATGAACGAAAAATTTTCCCAAAATTGGAATTTTAAGAGAAATGAAAAAAAATCCTGGAAATGAAGGATTCAGTAGCCAGGAGCCAGATTTCCCACGTGGGTGCAGCGGCCCAAGGATTTGGACCATCCTCCACTTGCTTTCCCAGGCAATTACCAGAGAGCTGGATCAGAAGTGGAGCAGCTGGGACTCAAACCTGCGCCCATGTGGGATGGCAGCACTGCAGGCCGTGGCTTTGCCTGCTCCACCTCAATGCCTACCCCACAATGCCATATTAGGGTTTTGGAAGTCAGAAGGCTGACATGGATCTCCGTGGGCTAAAATCAAGGTTAATAGACCTCTCTGTTCCTCTGGAGGTCCCCAGGGAGAACCCAGGTCCTGAACATTCCCAACCCGCAGAGACTGCCTGCATCTCTGTCTCAAGACTCTTCCCCATCTCCACAATCAGCAAGGCAAGCCGTATCCCTGTTGCATCAGTCTGACCTCCCTGCTTTCCTTTCGGAGACCCTGGGAGGCAGCAGGTGATGGTTCAAGTAGTTGGGTCTGTGCCACCCACGTGGCAAACCTGCACTCAGTCCAGCTTCTGGCTTCATTACATCGGGCCCTCCAGGGTACTCTCCCTAACAACCTTAATTCTCCATTCGCAGGATCAGAGATCCAGATCAGGGGAACTTGCGCCTACTAAAATACCAGCAGCCCAGCAGCTCCGGGCATAGAAGTGTGTTCAAGAGAACAAAAACGTGGCTGTACAAGGACCAATGTAAACATTTACAGCAGCGTTTTTCATCATCTGCCAAACCCCGAACCAACCCAACCATAAGCAGTTGTGTTTCATCTGTGCAATGACAAGGAGCAAACCAGTATGTGCAAGGAACATGCAAAATACATGCAGAAACATGGTTGAGTCCCACATACACGCCAAGTGACATCTACATGGCTCCTTATATGACATAACAAAACTGCAGGGACAGAAAGCAGTTGTGTGGATGCTGGGTGTGCCAGTTGGATCGAAAGTGCACAATGAACCTTTTGGAGTTGGGGTGGGGGGAAGGGAGTCCTTACCATCATGGTGATCATGTGACCACATGGAGCTGTAAAAACGTGGAGGGGCCGGCACTGTGGCATAATGGGTAGAGCTGCCACCTGCACTGCTGGCATCCCATATGGGCACCGGTTCAAGTCTCAGCTGCTCCACTTTCAATCCAGCTCTCTGCTATGGCCTGGGATAGCAGTGGAAGATGGTCTGAGTCCATGGGCCCCTGAACCTGCATGGGAGACCTCGAAGGAGCTCCTGCCTCCTGGCTTCGGATTGGCGCAGCTCTGGCGGTTGGGACCAATTGGGGAGTGAACCAACGGGTGGGAGACCTCTCTCTCTCTCTCTCTCTCTCTCTCTCTCTCTGGTTCTTCTCTCTCTGAGTAACTCTGACTTTCAAATAAATAAATAAATCTTTTAAAAAAATCCTGTGGAACTGTACCTCTAAAACATTGCTTTCTACGTGTAAGTTATACCCTCCTAAGTCTGGTTTTGTTGAAAAGTGAAAAGGCCAAAAACAACTGGGGATTTAAAGTATCACTACAAGTTGGTTTACATTGAAACTTTGTCAACAAAGTTGACAATGTGGAAGGAATGGCAAACTTGTTTAAAGGATTAACTTGCTGATGGAAGAAACAGAAAATATCTTCACAAAAGAATCTGTAATCATGATCTTGTAAAGTTAGGCTAAGATAACTTTTTTTTTTTTTTTAACCAGGCAGAGTGGACAGTGAGAGAGAGAGACAGAGAGAAAGGTCTTCCTTTTGCCATTGGTTCACCCTCCAATGGCCGCTGCAGCCAGCACACCGCGCTAATCCGATGGCAGGAGCCAGGTGCTTCTCCTGGTCTCCCATGGGGTGCAGGGCCCAAGCACTTGGGCCATCCTCCACTGCACTCCCTGGCCACAGCAGAGAGCTGGCCTGGAAGAGGGGCAACCGGGACAGAATCCGGTGCCCCGACCGGGACTAGAACCCAGTGTGCTGGCGCCACAAGGCGGAGGATTAGCCTAGTGAGCCGCGGCGCCGGCCCAGGCTAAGATAGCTTTCAAAGAGCAAAACCAGGCTTTCATAAACTGCCTATGGGAGAATAAAGGCTTCCAAAGACATCCGGCCGGGATTGCTGGGTCTGTGCTTGTGCTGCCTTCTGTGGCCTTAGGGACCTTTTGCAGATGTTACAGTTGCAAACCTTAAGATGGCTAGGTGGGCCCAATCTGACTGCTCAGGCCCTCGAAAGCTGGGAGCCATCCTCAGCTATGAGCAGAGAGAAGATAACCAGAGAGCTGCAAGGCCACACACCTGGGACAACAGACGCTGGAGGAGCATATTCTCCCCTGGAGCCTCTTCCACAGGGAAGCAGCCCTGCAAGCATCTGGACTGTAGGCCGGGGAGGCCAGAGTCAGATGTGGAGGCTTCAACGCTAAGTCTGCATTGCTTTAAGCCTCTGAGTTTGTGGTAATTTGCTCACACAGCAACACAAAGCCACCGTGTTCCCCAAGAGTAGTTTAAACAGTGGCAGGCATCTGGCGCACTAGTTAGGATTCTGCTTGAGACATCCTCATCGCATGCTGGAGTGCCTGGTTTCAAGTCCCAGCTGCACTCCGGATCCCAGGTTCCTGCTAACGTGCACGTGGGGAGGCAGCAGGAACTGCCCAAGTAGTTGGGTCCCTGCCACCCACATGGGAGACTTGAATGCAGTTCCTAATCTCTGACTGCAGCCTGGCCCATCCCCAGCTGTTGTGGGCAGGGGGGGAGTGAACCAGAGAATGGAAGATATCTCTCTTCTCTCTCTCTAAATAACATTTACAAAACACAAAATTGTATTGATTTATTTATTTGAAAGGCAGAGAGAGATTTTCCTTCCACTGGTTCACTTCCCATCTGCCCATAACAACCAGGGCTGAAACTCCTTGCAGGCCTTCCATGTGGGGGCAGGGGTCCGGGCACTTGAGCCTCATCCACTGCATCCCAGTGCGCTTCATCAGGAAGCTGGAGTATCAGCAGACCAGCAGGACTCGACTGACCCTGTGGTAGGGCATGCGGACATCCGGGCAGCTGCTCGACCTGTGCCACAACACCTGGTTATCTTACACTTAACTAATGTCATTCCTAGCGTGGACATTAAAGAAAAGCCACATGCTTCTGCTTGTAATTCAGGAAGTACTGATAGGAGGGCCGGTGCTGTGGCGCAGTAGGTTAATCCTCCGCCTCTGGTGCCGGCATCCTATATGGGCACTGGTTCGAGTCCTGGCTCTGCTCCACATCTGATCCAGCTCTCTGCTGTGGCCTGGGAAAGCAGTGGAGGATGGCCCAAGTCCTTGGGCCCCTGCATCCACGTGGGAGACCCAGAAGTGAGGAAGCTCCTGGCTCCTGACTTTAGAACAGCCCAGCTTCTGTTGTTGTGGTCATTTGGGGAATGAACAGTCAGATGGAGGACATTCTCTCTCTCTCTCTCTCTCTCTCTCTCTCTCTGTAACTTTACCTTTCAAATAAATTTTTAAAAAAATCTTACAAAAGTTACTCTGTGTACATTTGCATCTGAACACAATGCAACACAGCCTCCACAGCCCGTAGCTCTATCAGTGTTGCCCACGGAATCCCACATGGAGATTTCTGCTAGACGCACGTGAAACCTGACTGTGGTTTCCAACAGAAACAAATAGTGTCTAATATTCCTTGTGAGGACACAAAGCACCTAACAGAAAGGACCAGTCAATGCCTTGCTGTCCCCTGTGTGGCTCCCACTGGCATACATGGGCTGTCACTCTGGCTCCCGGCACCGCCTCGTCTCCCAGAGAGCCAGCTCTTAATACTGCTGGCTGGCTCAGCAGCTTCTGTTCCCGTCAGCTGGTAACATCGTTGTTTCAGATGCTTAATTCTTACCCATCCATTTAAGTGTGAACTACTTTCATTGTTGTCTTCCCATTCAATAGCAAAAAATAATAAAATCTGTGGTGCTAGACTTTTCCCAATGAAAAAACATACGGCCTGCCCTAATGAAACAAATTTCCTTTCAGAGCAGGCCGTTGGTGGTGTCACCAGCAGATACTGCTCAGTAGTCACACTGAGTCACATGGGGCCATCTGTCACACCCCCGCTCTAAGGAGAGCTGTCTCCTTGCCGGTGGCAGTGGTTTTGTGGGGATTTCTGGACATAGATAAGGCTTCTCCAGCATCAAAGTGGGTAATGCCATATAAGACAGATAAGGATTTAGCGAATCATTTGAATTTGCCCAGAAAACCCCTGAGAGGTTTTGAAGAGTACGACAAAGAATGATGGCATATTCCTGGAGATGGTTGACATAAGGGAAAGCTCCGTCTCTTAGAAATCTGTCATTTAGATAAAAAACATGCACGGTTCTTTTATGCTGGAGGATCACGAAGAAGCTGAAACAGTGACTGAGGTTCGTAACCAAAAGTAAAGGCCTATTAATTACAAAAAGGACCTCTGCCCCCAGCTTATTCTTCCACACGTTTCTTTTACGCTTTTGTGTGGGCAGATCACCATCCACCTGCACGTCTGCCGCGTGCCCTACCTCCCGCAGCCCAGTAAGGCTGGCCTTGTCCACTTGTGCATTTCTGGTGTCCACTTTCTACATGGTGTTTTCAGGGGAGACAGGGATTTTTATCATGATGGTTATCATACTAGATGGGAGACGCTACCTGGGTGCGTTATTTTAGTTCATTTATCCTCAAGATACTCCCGAAGGTAACTGGTGTTCTGCCTTGTGCAGATGATGAGATAGGTTCAGGTTCATGAAGACCTACTGTCTACTTCCTGTGTGGTCCAGATCCATGGCCACTGGGGTGATGAAGTTGCCAGTCCCTCTCCCACCCCTTCACTTTCCCTGGCCTGCCCTCCTCAGCACACAGCACCTGCCAAGGGACCTGCAGCCTCATCTCTCTCCCCAGATCCAGGCCCATATTTCCAACCACCTGTAAGACATCTCCACCAGTGTGGTCCACATGCATCATAAAGCTCAATGGGCCCAAGATATCTACTTCCCATGGTGCTCCGGGGCACCATCTGCTTCCCTCAACCCCATTGCACCTCACCCCCAGCCTGTGCCAAGCACTGCAGCTCCACCTGTTGCTGTCATGTTGACCAAAAGTTGCCATCCCGGTTCACATAGTCTTGTCACCATAGCCAGTTCAGTCTGCAGGTTAGTACCTTTGGCATGGGGGAGGGGAGCGGTGCAGAGGGTAGAGGAAGAGCCCGGAACTCTGCATGTGATGGCAGCTTCGCCTGGATCAGCTGGGACCAGTGAGGAAGACAGGAGGGAACTTTCGAGAAAACAAGGGGCGTGGGTGGCACAGGTGGAGAGAGAGGACGCTGTGATACGTCCAACTGCGCCCGCAGCCGTGCTCCTGGGGAGCAGCAAAGGGCAAGGAAGCCCCCACGCTTTGCATCCCAGGAGAGGACTCTGCCCAAACCGCTCTCCCTGTGCCGTGCAGCTATGACCCAGTGCCCCTCGAGGAATCCCCACGCTGTGGGTTCCAAGACCACCCTGAATGTGACACAGGTGTGATGTCAAGTTTTGTCCATGGAGGGCCCTGGGGAAAAGTGCTTCCTCCTCTGATGCAGCCACTCTCCCAGCAGGCCCTGCGGCTGTCCAGACTCCCAGGTGCCTCTGCAGAGTGCCTGCCGTGGGGCACCTCTCTCTCTCTCTGCACAGCTTGCCAGCCTTCTCCAGGGTGGATGCCCTGCACCATTCCAAGGGCCCGGTAGCAAGAACTCGGGGGCAGAGCTGGGCTCTGTGGCATTCTGTCGGCCCAGGGCGGTGCTGCCCCATAGAGCTGCTACCCCTGTAGTCTTCAAATCCTCTCCTTCTTTTCTTGTTCTTAAATAGGTTTATCTGTCTGAAAGGCAGAGTGACAGAGAGGCCAGGCTGAAGCCAGGAACTCCATCCTGGTTTCCTACCATGTATGTCAGGGGACCAAGCACTTGGGCCATCTTCCACTTCCTTCCCAGGTGCATTAGCTGAGAGCTGGATGGGGAGTGGAGCAGCCGGGGCTCAAACCCGCACTTCCCTATGGGTTGATGGCATCCTAAGTGGCAGCTTTACCCACTGCACCACAATGCTGGTGCCTGTAGTGGTTGCTTGATGTTATGGGCGAGAGAGAGAGAGAGAGAGAGAGAGAGAGAGAGAGAGAGAGAGAGAAATGACCCCAACTGCCCCCAGTAAGCAGAACTGGCTGGGCAAAGCTGAAAGCTGGAAATCCAAGCCAAGTCTCTCTCGTGGGTGACAGGAGCATGTCTACTTGAGAACTCACCACTCCCTCCCAAGGTCTGCATTAGCAGAAAGCTGGAATCGAGAGTGGAGCTGGGACCTGAACCCAGGCACGCTGAAATGGGATGTGGATGTTGAAACTGGAATCTTAACTGCCAGGCCCGCGCCAGCCCCATTCCTCTTTTGATCTTCATAAGCAGATTGTTTCTTGTCTGTAACCCAGCTCTGAACTGCTTCCTTAAGTAGCCAGTGAGAACTCCTCTGTAGCCCTCTCCCAGGTGGTCCTTTCTTTGCTTTGGTTACCGGTGGTCCAGGGCTCAATGGAGAGCCTAGTAAGAATAATTAGCTCATCCGTAAGTCCTACTATGTCTTCTGACTTCCTCTGGTTTCTGACAGCTTAAAAGCTTAACTGCTGGGGCCGGCGCTGTGGCATAGCAGGTAAAACCACTGCCTGCAGTGCCGGCATCTCATATGGATGTCAGTTCCAGTCCTGGCTGCTCCACTTCCCATCCAGCTCTCCGCTGTGGCCTGGGAAAGCAGTGGAAGATGGCCCAAGTCCTTGGGCCCCTGCACCCGTGTGGGAGACATGGAAGAAGCTCCTGGCTCCTGGCTTTGGATCAGCTCAGCTCCGGCCGCTGTGGTCAACTGGGGAGTGAACCAGCGGATGGAAGACCTTTCTTTCTCTGCCTCTCCTCTCTCTGTGTAACTCTGCCTTTCAAATAAATAAATAAATCTTAAAAAGAGAAAAAAGGAGACTGGATTTTACCTGCAGGGTAGTAGAAGGCATTGGATAGAGTGCTTGAGACAAGGTCTTGACAAGGTCTGTGTTTCCCAGCAATCCCTATGGCCACTGTGTAAGGGGCAGCCAGGTGGGGGGAGGGCAGGGGGCATGAGCCTGGGTGGCAGGAGTGCTCCGGGAGGGAATAACACGGGCTGGACCTGGAAGAGAGTGGGAATCGTGTACATTAGTGAGGTCAGGGAGAGGTGCCTCGTGAGGGTGAGGAGGTACAGAGCACTGAGGGTCCTCCCCAGAGAGGCAGGAGCAGGAGCAGTTTGGGATGCAGGGTGGGGTAGGTGCAGAGCACAGGCAGCCGAGCGGGAGACAGAGAGCTGTGCACTGCATGTCGGGGCTTCATGAGCGAGGTCAGGACGGAGATAGCATGGGAGCCCCTCAGGGAACTCACAAGGGGAGGAGCCTTGCACCCCGAATCAATCCAGAGGAGTAGCAGGCTGAAGACCCCAGCCAGGGAAGAGGAGACAGGAGAGCCGCAGCCAGGGAGGGAGGAGGACCAGGCACGGCAGAGGCATGCAGGGAAGAGGCAGGGCACAGCAAGGTGCCAACAGCTTGACAACTTAACTGCTGGGGCCAGCGCTGTGGCGTAGCAGGTAAAGCTACTCCCTGCAGTGCCGGCATCCTCTATGGGCCCCAGTTCGAGTCCCGGCTGCTCCACTTCCGATCAGATGAAGATGAAGCCATTGCATGGGAAGCCGTGCGGAGGCTGCGCGAGGACATGGAGCTGGGATGTCACAGCAGCGAGGGAGCTGCACTAGCAGCATCCTGGCTTCCTTCACAGCCCCGTGCTGGCCTGCACGCATGCCACGCCTCCAGGACATGCTGCCTTGGCCGCGGGCTCTCCCCAGCGCTGGGCGGCGCTGCTCTGGTCTCCTGCCAAGGGTCAGCTGTTGCTACAGGCGATGTCTGTGCGTTGTCTTTCCAGAGACTGAACGTCAGGATGGTGGGACCTCACGGTCTGGTTCAAGAGCAGAAGGAATCTGCAGGTGATGGCGGTGGACTGGGCTGAGCTTTGCCCAGAGCGCCGTGTGCAACCACTGCCTCACGCCTCCTGCCTTTCGGTGTCTCCAGGACATGTGAGAGGCGAGCCTGGCCTTGTCCCTGACCTCAGGGGGAACGCATTCACGTCCGTCATTAAGCATGGTGTCAGCTGTAGATTGTCCCAGGTGCTGCCTCCTCAGATCAAGGAAGTTCCCTTCCGTTATTATCTTTTGAGCTTTTTAAAAATCTGGAAAAAAGATGTTGGGATTTGTCTGTACCCGAGATAATACTTCTTTTCCTTTTTAGTTTATTAATATGGTGCATTATATTGATTTTTTGAATGTTAAACAAATCTTGAAATCCTGGCATAAATGCCTCTGATTGTGATATATTATCCACTTACTATATTATTAGACTTCTTTGCTACATTTTAGAGAGAAGACTCCTGTCTGTTCATTAGAGGTGCCAGTCTGTAGTTTTTTTTTTTTTTCCTGGTGCCTTTGTCTGTTCTTGGGATCAGTAGTGTGCCAGCCTCATAGAATGAGTTGGGGGCAAGCATTTAGCTTACTAGTCAAGATACTGCCTAAGATGCTTGCAGCCCACAGTGGAGTGCCTGACTCTGGCTCCAGACTCCAGCTTCCCACCAGTGCAGATCCTGGAAGACAATGGTGATGGCTCCAGTAGTTGGGTTCCTGCCACTGACATGGGAGCTCTGGACTGAGTTCCTAGCTCCCAGCTTTGGCCTTGGTCTATCTCTTTCTGGTTTCCTAAGGTGGAAAGGTGGAAATTTAAATCGTTAGCTTGAGAAATTTCTTTTGTTCCATGACAGGTGTTTCACACTGTACATTTCCCTCAAGCCACTGCTTCAGTTGTGTCTTGCAGATCTTTGTCCATTGGTGCTTGTGGGGAGCAGCTCGGACTGGACTGTTACTGGAATTAAGACTTATTCTATGCATCTGCTCTCCCACAATATGGCGCTGGGAGAGAAGTAAACAGCTTCCGCACAGCTGCCTCCAGTTCAACCAATTAACTGTAGGACTTGCTCCTGATTGGAGAGCAGCGTACTCAGCCGAGTTGGGATTGGCGGAGGAGGACTATAAAGGAGGAGAGAGACGGCATGCACCAGAAACATCTATGGGGAACATCTAAGGGAACCCGTGCAGCCCCCGAGAGAGCCGGCCGGCGGTGTGCCGCTCCCCTGCGGAAGTGGGGAATGTGGCCAGGGGGAACTGCCCTTCCACGGAGGTGGAAGGGATAGTAGCCAACCAGGGAAGAACCAGCAGCAAACCCGGGGAGGGCCGAGCAGACAAAAAGAACAGCGCAGGGTCCTGTGTTGCTCCTCCACGAAGAGGGGGAGCGACATAATGGTGCCGTGACTCGGATATGAAGCCTAGGCAGGGCTTAGTGTCGTTCCTCCACGAAGAGGGGGAGCGACAGGTGCTCTTATGTTCACTAAGTTCAAAATGTTTTCTGAATTTAAGAATTTTTGAAGTCATTTTATAAATAAATGTGTTGTTTAATTTCTAAGTATTTAGAAAGTTTCCCATTATCAATTGCTAGTTTCATCCAGAAAGATCACCGTGCAATGTCGACCCTCCTTTTTTATTGAGGTTTATTTTATGGCTAATAAAATGGGGTCTATCTTTGTGAATATTTGGTGTGTACTTAAAGAATGTGTATTCTGGGGCCGGCGCTGTGGTGTAGTGGGTAAATCCGCCGCCTGCGGTGCCGGCATCCCATGTAGATGTCGGTTTGAGTTCCGGCTGCTCCACTTCCCATCCAGCTCTCTGCTGTAGCCTGGGAAAGCAGCAGAAGATGGCCCAAGTCCTTGGGCCCCTGCACCCACATGGGAGACCTGGCAGAGGCTCCTGGCTCCTTCGGATCGGCACAGCTCTAGCTGTTGTGGCCAATTGGGGAATGAACCAGCAGATGGAAGACCTCTCTCTCTGCCTCTCCTTCTCTCTGTGTGTAACTCTGACTTTCAAATTAATAATTTTTTTAAAGAATGTATATTCTGCTGTTAGTTAAAGTGTTCTTTAAATGTCAATTCAGTCAAATTGATTGACAGCCTTGTTGAATCTCCTCTATCTGTATAGATCTTTTGTCTACTTATTCTGTCGATTACTGAGCAAGCATTGTTGATAGTTTCAATGTCTCTAGAATTTACTGTTGTCTTTTTAGTTCTACTCATTTTTTGCTTCATGTGCCTTGAAACTCAATTATTTGGTCCCTACACATTTAAAATTGATAAATTCTCTTAATTGACTCCTTTCATTAAGAAATGACATCTTGCCGGCACCGCGGTTCACTAGGCTAATCCTCCGCCTGTGGCGCCAGCACCCGGGGTTCTAGTCCCGGTCGGGGCGCTGGATTCTGTCCACATTGCTCCTCTTCCAGTTTAGCTCTCTGCTGTGGCCTGGGAGTGCAGTGGAGGATGGCCCAAGTGCTTGGGCCCTGCACCCCATGGGAGACCAGGAGAAGCACCTGGCTCCTGCCATCGGATCAGTGCGGTGCGTCGGCCGCAGTGCGCCGGCCGCGGCGGCCATTGGAGGGTGAACCAACGTCAAAGGAAGACCTTTCTCTCTGTCTCTCTCTCTCACTGTCCTCTCTGCCTTTCAAAAAAAAAAAAAAAAAAAAAAGCAAGAATGACATCTTTTTTCCCTGATAAAGTTTCTTATTCTGAACTCTATTCTAACCATCAGTAATATTACCACTTTCAGTTTTCTTTTTATTTGAGTTTTCCTTACATATCTTTTCCCCATACTTTCATCAATAATGTGTCTTTATATTTAAAGAAGGTTCTTCTTTGACAGCTTATCATTGAGTCTTGCTTTTTAAATTTAATCTGGTAATCTCTACCTGTTAATATTGGCGTGTTTAAACCAAGTACAGTAATGTGATTGACTCAAATATGAAATCTTGATTTTTAAAATTTGTTGGACCTATTGATTGTTTCTGATTTTCTTCTTTTCTTGGCTTCTTTTCTTTTTAATTATTTTTAACATTTTTTTATTTGACAGAGTTATAGACAAGTAAGAGAGAGGACAGAGAGAAAGGTCTTCTTTCTGGTGGTTCACCCCCCAAATGGCCGCTATGGCCAGCGCTATGCCAATCCGAAGCCAGGAGCCAGGTGCTTCCTCCTGGTCTCCCATGCGGGTGCAGGGCCCAAGCACTTGGGCCATCCTCCACTGCACTCCCGGGCCACAGCAGAGAGCTGGACTGGAAGAGGAGCAGCCAGGACTAGAACCCGGTGCCCATATGGGATGCCGGCACCACAGGCGGAGGATTAGCCAAGTGAGCCACGGCGCTGGCACTTCTTGGCTTCTTTGAAGTAGTTTGTAGTAGTTTTTAAAAAAGATTTTATTTATTGTAGCAGTTTTGATATTCCATTTTACTTCCTTCGTCAGCTTATGAAACATACCTCCTTTTTGTTTTTAAATTTTGTGATTGCTTTAGGGCTTTGCACTGTGTATCTTTAATTTTTTTAAAAGGATTTATTTATTTATTTATTTATTTGATGGTCAGAATTTCAGAGAGAGAGAGAGGAGGAGAGACAGGGGCCAGCATCATGGTGTAGCAGGTTAAGCTGCAGTCTGCAGCACCAGCGTCCCATACGGGTGCCGGTTCAAGTCCTGGTTGCTCCACTTCCAATCCCGCTCTCTGCTAATGCACCTCGGAAGCCAGCTGAAGATGGCCCAGAAGCTTGGGCTTCTGCACCCACATGGGAAACCCAGATGAAACGCCTGGCTCCTGGCTTAAGCCTGGCCCAACCCTGGCCATTGTGGCCATATGGGGAGTGAACCAATGGATGGGAGATCTCTCTCTCTCTCTCTCTCTCTCTCTCTTTGTAATTCTGACTTTTGTATAAATAAATAAATCTTTTTATAAAAAAGGGGGAGGGAGGAGACAAAGAGAAAGATCTCCCATTTGCTGGTTCACTCCCCAAATAGCTGCAAAAGCCAGGGCTGGACCAGGCCAAAGCCAGGAACCAAGAGCTTCTTCCAGGTCTCCCACATGGGTGCAGGGACCCCAAGGAATTGGGCCATCTTTTGCTATTTCCCAAGGCACATTAGCAGAGAGCTGGATCCGAAATGGAGCAGCCAGGACTCAAACTGGCACCCATATGGGATGCTGGCACTGCAAAAGGTAGCTTAACCCACTGTGCCACAGTGCCAGCCCCATCTTTAATTATTGTGTGATAATTAAATGATCATGATAAGTAAATAAACATTATATCAAGTCACACATTTTGTAAGCATTTTATTATAGTATAGTTCCAATTTCCATTTGACCATTTTCTGATTTTGTGCTAATTTTGCTACATTTTACTTCTACATTGTTATAAAGTCCATAATATATTGTGTTTTTCCTTTAAACAGTTGATTACCTGTTTTTGGTTTGTTTTTTTTTTTTTTTTTTGACAGGCAGAGTGGACAGTGAGAGAGAGAGGCAGAGAGAAAGGTCTTCCTTTGCCGTTGGTTCACCCTCCAATGGCCGTCGCGGCTGGCGTGCTGCGGCCGGCGCACCATGCTGATCCGATGGCAGGAGCCAGGTACTTCTCCTGGTCTCCCAAGGGGTGCAGGGCCCAAGCACTTGGGCCATCCTCCACTGCACTCCCTGGCCACAGCAGAGAGCTGGCCTGGAAGAGGGGCAACCGGGACAGAATCCGGCGCCCCGACCAGGACTAGAACCTGGTGTGCCGGCGCAGCAAGGCGGAGAATTAGCCTAATGAGCCACGGCGCCAGCCGATTACCTTTTTAAAGTATTTTAAAATGTGTTTTTTTTTTTTTAATTTACTTATGAAAGACAGAAGGCTCCTCTATGCTGGTTGACTCCCCAAATGCCCACAACATCCCCCAGCTGAAGCCAGAGGCAGGAGCCAAGGACCCAGTCTAGATCTCCCCTGGGAGCAGGGAGCCCAATCATTTGAACCATCACTACTGCCTTCCAGGGTCTGCATTAATAGGAAACTGGAGGGGCTGGTGCCATGGTGCAGTAGGTTAATCCTCTGCCTATGGCACCGGCATCCCATATGGGCGCTGGTTCGAGTCCCGGCTGCTCCACTTCAATCCATCTCTGTGCTATGACCTGGGAAAGCAGTAGAAGATGGCCCATGTGCTTGGGCCCCTGCACCCACGTGGGAGACCCAGAAGAAGCTCCTGGCTCCTGGCTTCGGATGGGCGCAGCTCCGGCTGTTGCAGCCATTTGGGGAGTGAACCCACGGAAGGAAGACCTCTCTCTTTGTCTCTTCCTCTCACTGTCTGTAACTCTACCTCTCAAATAAATAAAATAAAATAGGAAGCTGGAGGCAGGAGCCAGAGTTGGGGGTCCAACCCAGCCACTGTGATATGAGACACTGGCCTCTTAACCAATGCATTCACCTCCAGGCCAAATGCCCGTTCCTGCAGTAATTTTCAAACAAGGGAAAAACAGTGTTCCCGCTGCTCACCTCGTTACTGCTTGCTGTTCTTTCCCACTTTGTGTGATGCCTCTGGGTACCCTCTTTCTTCATCCCACAGAACGCCTTCGCCTGTTTCTTAATCCAGGCATGCCAGCAGCGCGTAGCTCAGCTTTTTTGGGTCTGGTCTCAGGGTCTCTGTTTTGTCTGTTTCTGAAAGACCTTGTCACTGGCATGCCACGCCATTGGCATCTGTTTTCATTCCGTGCTTTCAGTGTTATCTGCTGTGGTTGGAGTGTGACCCCTAGCGGTTGCAAGTGGCAGGCTGGGTCCCCGTGGTGACGCTGAGCGCTGGGGCCGGGGCCTTAGTCACCAGGCTCTCTGCCCTCAGAGGGGTTTACCGGGATTCTCATGGGAGCCCTGAGCTGTTAGCAAAGCCCGAGTCCCGCCTCTGAATCGGGCACTGGCTTCCTCTGGCCGTGGGCTCTTTGGCTGTGACACACACTCCCATCACTGAGGGGTCAGCTGAGCTGATGCCGGTGTGGTGCTCTCGAATCTCCAGAGTGAGAGCTAAATGCACCTCTTTTCTTTCCACAGCACCCAGCCTTGGGTATTTTGCTGTCTTACTTATAAGGGTCACTGTGTTACAGCCTGTGTTGTTTTTGGTGAGACAGCTCTCATCCTTAACTTTGAACTTCTGTACCCAATGTGTCTTTTTTTCTGTCTGCTTTTAGAGTGTCTTTGTCACCAGTTTTTAGCAGTTTGATTATGATGTGTAGAGTGTGTGTGTGTTTCATGCTGTTTTTAAAGAATTATTTTATTTATTTGAAAGTCAGAGCTACACAGAGAGAGAAGGAGAGGCAGAGAAAGAGAGAGAGAGAGAGAGACAGAGAGAGAGAGAGAGAGATCTTCCATCCTCTGGTTCACTCTCCAGATGGCTTAAATGGCTGGAGCTGCGCTGATCCAAAGCCAGGAGCCAGGAGCTTCTTTCAGGTCTCCTACATGGGTGCAGGGGCCCAAGGACTTGGGCCATCATCTACTGCTTTCCCAGGCCACAGCAGAGAGCTGGATCAGAAGAGGAGCAGCTGGGACTAGCACTGGCGCTCATATGGAATGGTGGCGTTGCAGGATGGGGCTTTAACCCGCCACACGACGGCGCCGGCCTGGAGTTTCATGTTGTTTCTCCTGGGGTTTATTGCACTTCTTACTTCTGTGCATTATAGTTTTTATCAAGTTTGGGGGGGGTCAATATTTTTTTCAAAGTCTGTTTCTGTCCACTACACCCTTATTTTCAACTTTATTTATGTGTTAGGCCAATTGAGATTGTCTTAGCTCAATAATTTTTGCTCTCAGTCATTTTTCTCTCTGTATTTGCTTTTAAGTAGTTTCTGCATGAGTCTTCAAATTCTATTTTACAATTTTACGGTGTACTTTTTATTTCAGATGCCGTATTTTTCATCATTCTGAGTTCAATTTTTGTCTTTAAAAAGCCATATGTTTCTGTTTCCATGGTGTCCCTGCTTTCCCCTACTGATAGAATCTGTCTATAACAGCAGCTCTAATGTTTTTATCTACTAAATTCTACAAATGGTGTCTTTTCTGTGCCTATTTGTATCGATCGATCTTTCTTATTGTAAGTCATTTCTTCCCACTTCTTTGTATGATTGATAACTCCTTGTTGGATGCCAGGCATTGTGAAATTTACATTTTATTACATGCTGTGCTTTTTTTTTTTAAGATTGATTTTATTTATTTGAAAGGCAGAGTGACAGAGACAGAAGAAGAGACAGAGAGATCTTCCATCCTCTAGCTCACTCCCCAGATGACTGCAACAGCTGAGGTTAGGCCCAGCTGAAGTCAGGAACCTGGAATTCCACCGGGATCTCCCACATGGGTGGCAGGAGCCCCAGTACTTGGGCCATCTTCAGACGCCCTCTCCTAGGTGAATTAGCAGGGAGTTGGATCCAAATAGAACAGCCAGAACTTGAACTAGCACTCTGATAAGAGACGCCAGCATTGCAGGCAGAGGCTTAACCCACTGTGCCACCGCAAATGCACTCTGGTTTGTTGTTGTTGTTGTTTTCCAAATAGTTTTCAGTTTTGTTCTGGAAGGTATTAAATTCTTTGGATTCAAAAAGTTTAATCTTTCTTTAAAAACATTTATTTATTTATTTGAAAGGCAGAGTTATAGAGAGGCAGAGGCAGAGAGAGAGGTCTTCCTTCCGCTGGTTCATTCCCCAAATGACCAAAACAGCTGGAGCTGCGCCGACCCAAAGTCAGGAGCCAGGAGCTTCCTCCAGGTCTTTCATGTGGGTGCAGGACCTGAAGGACTTGGGCCATCTTCTACTGCTTTCCCAGGCCACAGCAGAGAACTGGATCGGATGTGGAGCAGCCAGGTCTCAAACCAGTGCCCATGTGGGATGCCGGCACTTGCAGGTGGCGGCTTTACCCATTACGCCACAGAGCCAGGCCGAAAAGTTTAATTTTGTTGAAGTTTAAGCATTATGCAAAGAGGCTGGGGCTGATTTGCTCTCTGCTGAGAGTTAGATAGTCCTTCCTTTCCAGGGTGACTCCTGGCTTGGCTGCTGGGAGCCCCGGGCACTTGCTGTCTGGGTAGCACCCTGCTTCCTGGTGCCCTATCAAGTCTGTCCCTGTAGCGGAGCAAGCCTCAGGCTCTGGCTGGGGGTCCCTTCCTCGTGCTGCAGCCAGGGCATGTCCTCATGCTCTGGCCTGAATTGTGTCCCTGGTGAAGCCCAGTGACTGTATCTGAGACAAGTAAATGAAGTCATCTCAGTGGGCCCCGATACAGTCCGCCTGGGGTCATTCCAAGCATCAGAGCTTCAGACACACAGAGGCACACAGAATGCGCGTGCGGTGACATGGCGAGCAGGTGCCACCTGCCAGCCAAGGAGGGCGTGGCCTCAGGGAGACCCAGCCCACCGAGTCCTGCATTTTGTACTTCCGTCTTCTAGAACCCTGAGAGGCCGCCAGGCAGTGGCACTTTGCTACAAATTGGGCGCACAGACCTGGTCTCTGCTATTTCCCGTGTCCAGAACTGGCTCCGGTCTCTGGGGGAGATCTGCTCCCGCTCTGCCCCCGAGCCCAGGCCAGATGGCTCCGCACAAAACCTCAGAGTACACAGCACCTGCGGGAGACTGGAAAGCACTGCTGTGCCAGGAGGAAGGCCAGACTGTTGGGTCAGACTCAACGTAGAGGGGCCAGCGCTGTGGCGCAGCAGGTTAATCCTCCGCCTGCGGTGCAGGCATCCCATCTGGGCGCCGGTTCCAGTCCCAGCTGCTCCTCTTCCGATCCAGCTCTCTGCTGTGGCCTGGGAAAGCAGTAGATGGCCCAAAGGGGCCAGCGCCATGCGGCACCAGCATCCCATATGGGTGCCGGGTTCTAGTCCCGGTTGCTCCTCTTCCAGTCCAGCTCTCTGCTGTGGCCCAGGAGTGCAGTGGAGGATGGCCCAAGTCCTTGGGCCCCTGCACCTGCATGGGAGACCAGGAGGAAGCACCTGGCTCCTGGCTTCAGATCGGTGCAGCACTGGCCATAGCAGCCATTTGGGGAGTGAACCAATGGAAGGAAGACCTTTCTCTCTGTCTCTCTCTTTCATTGTCTCTGTCAAATAAATAAATAAAAAAGAAGATTTCCCAAAGGTTTGGGCCCCTGCACCCACATGGGAGACCCAGAAGAAGTTCGTGGCTCCTGGCTTTGGATCAGCACAGCTCCAGCCATTGTGGCCATTTGGGGAGTGAACCAGTGGATGGAAGACCTCTCTCTCTCTCCCTCTTTCTGTCTGTAACTCTACCTCTCAAATAAATAAATAAAATCTTTAAAAGAAAGAAAAGGCTCAAAGTAGAGAGGGCCTGCTGCTCCCCCAGCTCCACTCCCTGGGTAAGGGCAGAGCCTGGGCAGGGTGTGTGCATCCACACTCCAGCCTGCACCCTGGTCCGGCCCTCGGGGCAGGCAGGCTGGCCTGCATCTGCAGGGCCCTTCTCTTCTCGTGGAAAAAGGGGCGCAGGGCACAGAGGGCGCGTCGCAGTCTGCTGAGCCGGGAGAGGCTTTCTCACTGCAATGCAGGAGCAAACCTCCCTCAGCTCAACTCACCAGGCGCTGTCACCAGCAGTGGGCGCTGTGGAGGCAGCCGGTGGCGACTGCTTGGGGATGCAGCCCTGCCAGCTGCCTCACAGGGGCTAAAGGAGATGGGGAAGTGGCAGAACAGGAGGCAGTGATGGGTAATCCTGAGAGATCTGGCCCGATTCAGATCCTGGGGCATGCTGGGAAATGTCCGTGAGGCTGAACATAGAACGCAGGCCTAAGTGTGACAGCTGAGTGGTTGACACTTAGCTCTTTTTACAAAAAGCATTTATTTAGTTGAGAGGCATAGAGAAGAAGAGAGGAAAGAGAGAGAGGGAGGGAAGAGAGCGAGAGAGGGAGGGGAGAGGGAGGGAGGAAGGCAGGAGGGAGGAGGGGGGAGGGAGGAGGGGGGAGGGAGGGGAGGGAGAGAAAGAGAGAGGGAGGGGGGAGAGAGAGAGAGAGAGAAAGAGAGTTTCCATCTGCTGGTGCACTCCCCCAAAGCTGGGAGCTCAATCCAGGCCTCCCACGTGAGTGGCAGGAACCAGTCACTTGAGCCATCACCTTTGCCTGCTGGGGTCTGCATTGCAGGCAGCTGGAATCAGGAGCAGGGTCGGGACTCGAACTCAGGCATTCTGATGTGGGCTCTGGGTGTCCCGAGCCACATCGTAACCACTGTTCCTCGGCTTAGCTTTGCCTTATCAGTCCTGGGGTGTATTTCTGAAGTCTACATCCTCACAAGATCCTCCAGGAGTTTAGTCACACCCGACACAGGGGCACCTTGTCAGGGCTGGATTACAGAAGTATTGCATTTGCCTGGGAGAAATGGAAAGAATCAGGTGCACCCAGGGGTCTTTTATCACAGTGCTTTCCGAGCTCTGCTCCACGGGAGCCCTTTAGAAATGCAGACTGTGGTGGCTGGGCTCATGCAAATGGGTTTCTGGGGCCCCTGTGGTTTCGGGAGGAATAACCCCACTTTCATGCGATTTCTAAATCTTGTCTGAGATCTAAAGAATGAAAACATCTCTTTGGCAACTCGCTTGGCGGATGCCACTTGTATGTTTTTGCCAATAGATGTCCCAGAGCCTGTCACAGAAGAGAAAGCGTCTCCCTTCTGATGGGTGAATGCGCCTGTGACAGTGATCAGAGGCGGGTCCAGTCCCTGAGCCCCGAGCCCTTCCGTAGGCTCCCCAGCTGAGTCCTTCAGCAACCCCCCCCCCACACACACACACACATGCCACCACCCCTGAACTCCCTCCGGAACGTGCGGCCAAGTGTAGGGAGCAGTGACACCTACTGCCATGTTACAGCTGTGCCATCCTCTTGGAGGAACCCTGACCACTCTGCAAACGACCTTCCAGCAGTTGTTGTAAATAGCTGGCTTAAGGTTTCCCATTACTCAAGTGGAGCCATCGCTCACGGATGAGGCTGCATGAGCCCCTCCCCTTGAGACGACCGTGACCTTGATTCTGCCGCTGTTTCGTGTACCTGGGTAACTGGTAGATGGGATATTTATGCCTGACATGAACGGTGAGACTGTTTTGTTGACAGAGCTCTGGGACAGGCTGCCAGAGAGCTCCCCCCATTCAGATTGACAGTAATTCCACTTGGCCCCATGGGAAGTTTGATTAACATCTAGGTCCTTTGATGAGTTAATTGAAAAAGTACAAATCAGTCATGCTCCCAGTGAACAATTGAAAAGTCATGTCCAGACTGCTTTGCAGTCTTCGGAGCCAAGAGGCACATTCCAGGGCTGAGTTCAGGGTGAGACGTGGGATTTGCCATGGTCTGAATAACTCAGCCGTGATGCAGGCTCTGCCAGCGCTTCCTTTTGTGAGTGCCGCACCAAGCAGCCGTCCTCAGAGCAGAGAGAAGCGGCCAGGAGTGCAGAGCTGGTGTCTCTCTGCAGGGGCAAAGAGTGCGTATGGGCTGCTTGCACAGCTGGCATCAAACGCAGGGCCCCAGGCGGAACGTGAGGTGGTCCCACGGCAGCATCAGCAGGCTCCGAGACCAAAGCCAGAGAGATTCCAAAGCGTGGCTCTGCCCTCTGCTCCGCCCTGGGGTTACACCCTGTTTCCTGGCTGTCGGCCTACAGTGAGTGCGGGTGTGGGCTGGGAGGAGCTGCGGGAAGGACCGGGGCAGCTCCCCCTCACCAGCCATCCCCAGGCTCCCAGTGCCTCTTCTCCTCCCTCCCTCCCTCTCCGCAGATGGCCTGGCAGCTCCTCCATCAGCAACCCGCAACCAGCCCGGCCTGGCCCTGCCTCCTGCAGGTCTGCGAGGGTGAACAGGTGCAGTGACCTCCATTAGGAAGAGAGTAGTGGGTGGGGTGGTCAGCTTTGATGTCCAAAGCTGACTATTTTTGCATCTTTAAGGTATTTTTGTGGTTAAGATGCAAATGTGACAGAGGCGTGCCCACAGGAGTCTCAGAGCGCTCTCTCGGCTCTTTCTTCTCTCCCCATTTTGTTAGAATCTTCCCATTCCAGTATTTCTTACACAAAACTAAAGGCACACATTGATTATGCTGCTTTGTTTTTATTAAAAGACATAGTTCAGTGGGAATATAGACAAGGTTTATAAACAATAATCAAATGAAAACATGTCAATTTCACTCATATGCAGTAAAATTTTTAAATAACCACAGATCATTAGAACTACAGTAGTGCATCATTCTTAATATCCTGCTTTTTAAAAAAATTTTATTTATTTATTTGAGAGGTAGAGTTACAGGCAGAAAGAGGAAGAGAGAGAGAGGTCTTCCATCCACTGGTTCACTCCCCAACTGACCTCAATGGCTGGAGCTGAGTTGATCTGAAGCCAGGAGCCAGGAGATTCTTCTGTGTCTCCCACGTGGGTGCAGGGGCCCAAGCACTTGGGCCATCCTCCACTGCTTTCCCAGGCTATAGCAGAGAGCTGGTTCAGAAGTAGAGTCTAGTAGGGTCTAGAACAGACGCCCATATGGGATGCCAGTGCTGCAGGCAGTGGCCCCAGGAACACCAGTCTTAAGAGAGGCAAGAGCTGTTTATTTTTCTTTTCTAAAAGAAAACAGCTGTTCTGATGGCCAAAAGATAGACAGCCTCGGGGCCACCAACAGGGGATTTATTCCATGAACAAGAGACTGCAGAGGAACTTGAGATGGAAGAAGCCACCCTGTGGGGCAGGGGCGGCGCTGGAGAGCAGACACCAGGAAGGGCCCCGTGGCCCCCGGCGCTCTGTGGGCTGAACCCCGGGGGAGGGACAGTCAGGTGCACCAACCTTTTGTACTGATCAGGGTCTGTCCTTCCACGTGCCTGAGGCTCTTGGTCCCTGGGGACACTGCCGGCCACTGCACAGGGAGACCCCCCCACCTTTCCTGGCTCCCTTCCAGGACCCTCTAGGCCCCCTTGGGTGGCTCCAGTTCCCAGGGTTCAATACAGGTCCTGGTGTAGCCACAGGAGAGGGCAGGGTACCTGCTGACACAGCACAGTACATCAAATGTGTCCTTGTCGTGTCCTGCTGAGCCCTGCCCCTGCCCAACCACAGGGGCCCTGCCCAGCCTCCACCTCCCCAGAGACCCCGGCTGTGGCTGGTGACCCTGTCTGGGCTGGGATCTGCCCATTGCCCTGTGTAACCTCCCCTGAGGCAGCTCCAGAAGAAGCAAAGTTTGGCAGGCAACAGTGTCTCCCCATCCGCCCCATCCAGCTCTGCCAAAACCCTCTCCCCCACAGAGGGGCGGAGGGAAGCCATCGCCAGCCTGCTCCAAATGTGTCGCTTCTGCCAAGTGTCCACCTTCCTGGGGGTCTGGCCGCTTTTCTGCAGAGCTGACGCACCTGAAGTCCCAAGCCCTCCCTGGGACCAGCAGTACCTGGCACGTGCCAGTTGATTCAGTACGTACCGGCCTACTTGAGCTCAGGTGTGTAAGCAGGTTGGGTGGCAGCGAGGGGTTACGTGGTGTGTCACACGTGCCTGTGAGCATTTGTAGGAGCGGGTGTACACACGTGTGAATGTGTGTAGGCTCTTCTATGCAGGGACAGCTTTTGGACTGAAGATATTTCTTTTCTTTGTATGTATGTATTTTATTTTATTTAGCTGAGTTACTGAGAGGGAGAGAGAGAGGAGAGAAATCTTCCGTCTGCAGGTTCACTCTGCAAATGGCCAGGGCTGGGCCAGGAGCCAGGAGCCTCCTCCAGGTCTCCTATATGGGTGCAGGGGCCCAAGGACTTGGAAGTGGAGCAGCAGGGATTGGAACCGTCACCCATGTGGGATGCTGGTGTTGCCAGTGGTGGTTTAACCCACTGTGCCACAGAGCCCGCCCCCAGCAGGTATTTCTGTATGCCACATGAAACCACTTAATGGTGGACTCTGTGGCACATACTACACTGCACAGATAGTGTACCAAGTCCTGGAGAAACCACCAGCAAATCCACAAGGCACATTCCACACCCCGGGGAAGCTCCTGTCCTACCAGGGAAGCAATGCTTGCTGGCTGAGGGCATCAGGGAGGGCTTCCTAGAGGAAGTGACCCACTGTGCTAGGAATAAAGGCTGAGGGGCAGGGCTGTGGGTCCCGTGCGGGTTGGAGCCCCAGCCAGAAAAGGAGTTTTGCAGCTGCCGTGTGCTGAGCCCACGTCCCGGCACACCGGGTCTTAGGGGCTGTCCACACCAAGGCGTCTGACCCCACTCGGAGAACAAAGAGCAAAAGGAAGTGGCTCCCTCTGTGTGCTCCAGATGCCAGTGGGAGGACAGGGAGACCCCGAAAACTGAAGGGAGAGGGGAAAGTGGAGCCAGCACCCGGGACATGCAGCGAGCGGGAAACACACAGACACCCACAGGGGTTTCCCAGGCTGGAGTCGGCAGAGCACGCTGAATCCGGCAGCTCCTCTCTGGCCTCTGAGGCCCGTGGGCCCCAGGCGGCTGGCCCTGGCCTACCCTTGAGAGGCACCGAGGTCTCCCTGTGGACGCTTCCGTCTGAGACCTCAGGCTCCTTGCCGCCCTTGCCAGCGCTGCCTGGGGTCTGTGGCTCGTTGAGAACTGGGCATCTCAGGATCCCAGCTCAGAGGGAGAGCGGGGCACGTGGTGGGTGAGGGCAATGGTGGGAAGCTCTTTGGTCCCCTGAGGGCTGGCCAAGCACAGGCTCCGCCTCCTCCCGGCTGCAGCGCCCCTGTGCCAGTCGGTGTGAGCGCCATGGCACAACATACACACACTGTGAGTGTTGATTCTGACGGTCGATCTTCCGCGTGCAAGGCAAAAAGCTGTGGTTTTAGGGAATTCTCCAGAATTTCTCTACGCTCTTAGGTTCCAAGGAAGACACAAACATTCCAGGGGGGTGCAGCCCCAGCTCAAAATGCATTTGGGACTTTTCTCGGGGAATCAACTTCAAGGACAGCGGCTGAAGAACACAGCATGGGTCTCTGTGCTTTGTGTGTGTGGGCCCGGCTTCTGCTGACATTTGCTTATTTCTGATAGTGCATCCGGCCTCTAAGGACTAGGATCAGCTGGCATTGAAGAGATGTGCAAGAAGGTAAATTTGAAGAATTCCGAAACGAGGCAGCGCGGCTCTCCACCCTGTCCCCGGCTTACCCCGGAAGTCAGCCGGTATTGCACCTGCTGTCCCCTCTCTCTGGCACAGAGAGGTCGAGCCTCAACCCAGGGATTGGGGTCAGGCCAAGATCCTTGATGCAGTCACCTAACACTTCATAGCAGACCACCCTGGGACTCGGTAGCTAAAAACACCTGCCATGTAGCTACTCAGATGGCGTGAGCTCAGCTTGGCACTCGCCATGCTTGGTGTTGTCCTCAGGGTCCCAGAGCAGAGTGCCAGAGCCCAGGCTCAGAGAGCAGGCACTAGAGACGTGTCCTGCACACTGGTGTCCCCAGGCCTGCCCTCAGAGATGCTACACGATGCCCGCTAAGCACAGAGGCTGGAGGAGAACAAGTGAGCAACTGCGAGAGGACCCCGGGCTGTTGTCAGAGAGACGGTGTGGACCAGCACAGGTCCCAAAATGAGGGAGGTGAAGGGCCCACTTCCTGACCAGACCTGGGGGTTCGCACCTTGTAGAACCTGCTCTTAACGATGCAACCTGCAGGTGTGAGGGGGCTGGAACCCACACAGCTCCTTCTGAACTCTCAGTGGTCCTGCGGCACAACCTCTCTCCTCCATCGTTCCCATCAGCGTGAGTCTGGCGTGCTGTGCAGCCGCCCCAGTGGGTGCCGCTGCCCACTACGCTGCTTTCGTGGCAGGGAGGACCTTGAGCATCGGTTCTTAGTCCTGGCGATTGTTAGTGGTCCTAGGAGCCTCTGGGAAATGCTGCCACCTGGGTCCACGAGACAGAATCTTCCGGGTGGGCTGGACACTGGTGTTTGTTTGTTTTTCTTAAAGATGGCTAACAAGTGGCTGTGGCTGAGAACCACGTGACAGACCGCTTGGAAACACAAAGATGCCCCCTCAAAACTCATGTTCTAATGTTGGACAGATTGCAACTACTGGAGCTTCAGTTCGCACGTGTCCATTGTACAATTTTTCTAAAAGATTTATTTATTTATTTTAGAGTTACAGGCAGAGAAAGGGGAAGACCGAGAGAGAGAGAGAGAGAGAGAGAGCGAGCTTGCACCTGCTGGTTTACTTCCCAAATGGCTGCAATGGCCAGAGCTGGGCCAATCCAAAGCCAGGAGCCAGGAGCCAGGAGCTCCTTCCATGTTTCCCACGCAGGTGCAGCGGCCCAAGCACTTGGGCCATCTTCCACTGCTTTCCCAGACCATCAGCAGGGAGCGAGATCAGAAGAGGAGCAGCCGGGACTTGAACGGCACCCATATGGGATGCTGGCGCTTAACCTGCCACGCCACAGTGCAGTCCCCACAACTTCTTTTTAAAAATGAAATACTGAAGAGTATTTCCACCAAAACTGTAAACACTACACAAAGTGCTGCCTTCGCAGAGGGTGGTGACTGTCTGAACCGGCCGTGCCGAGCTGGTCACGGCCATGCCGCCAGGGGACCTGGCTGCAGCTGCCTCCTTGCCCTGTCCCTGCAGAAGAGTAATCTTCAAAGCCTTGCCTTCAATTAACACCTACTGCACCAGGTCCTACTAAGAGGTACTTAGGTAATGAGCTGATTAAATCTGTAATTAAAGAGCCCAAAGCGGGTTCCCTAAGGAGAAAAGCCGCTTCCAGCATCTGCTCGGGGGATACCCCCTGTTTCCTTCCTGTAGGAAAGGAGGACCCCCCGCAGGAATTCTTTTCAGTTATTTTCAAAAATGCCGAGTCTCAAATAACAGGGGGCCAGAAATACACAGAATAGAGTGGAACAGAACAGACTGGCGCAACGTGGCAGGTGCTGTCTCCGTGTCCCGTTCAGCCTGCAGCCGCCCCGGCTCTCTGCGGAGACTTGCTTCCCAGGGTAGGAGCGTCTCAGCCCCGCCCCAGCTGCACTGCACTGCCGAAGCCGCTGTGGAAAGCCTGCACTGTCAGGCTATGTTCTCAGCCATCCCCGGGAGAGCGGTCAGCAGTCAGGGGTGCAAGAGCCTCCCCAGGCCACCCGCAGCCCCGTGCGCCTCCCTGCCCACCTCAAGGTCTTCGTCCTTGCCATGCCCTTAGCATCTTCCACGGCCTCATTCTTCGGCACAGCTCTTAGCCCCACTGGCTGTGTGCATTTTTGCCTGAAACTCAGTCCCCGACTCCTCTTTCTCTTTTTAAAACTTTCTCTTTTGAGAACATTGTGGTGTAAAGAAATACACAACACAGAGCCCCTGTAATCTTCACGTTTCCCCCAGGGACAACACCTTATGAAACCACACATTGGTGCGATCCATTGGCGTTATGCAGCTCGTGTTTTTCATGCACGTGTGTGTGCGTGAGAGCATTTAGCTATATGTGATCTTATCACATGTGTTGGTTCTGGCGGCTGTCGCCAGCATAGCTCAGAGAACAGCCTTTCATAGCCACTACTGACCCTACTCTCCCTTCCCAGCCCCAGCCATTCATCTGCAACTATCACTGAAACTTTTAATTTCAAGAATGTTGCATGAAGGGGCAGGTGCTGTGAGGTAGTGAGCTAAGCTTCCACCTGCAGTGCCGGCATCCCATACAGGCGCCGGTTTGAGTCCCTGCAGCTCCAGTTCTCATCCAGCTCCCTGCTGTGGCCTGGGATAGCAGTGGAAGATGGCCCAAGTCCTTGGATCCCTGCACCTGTGTGGGAGACCTGGAAGAAGCTCCTGGCTCCTGGCCATTGCGGCCAATTGGGGAGTGAACCAGCGGATGGAAGACCTCTCTCTCTCTCTCTCTCCTCTCTGTGTAACTCTAACTTTCAAATAAATAAATAAATCTTTTTTTTTTTTTTTTTTAAAAAGAATGTTACATGAAGGGAGCAGCAGCAAGAACAGGCCTCGGGGGCAGCACCATCACACACCCTTGACAGAAACTGTGAACAGCTGGTTGCTGTTTACTTTAGGTAAGTCAGCTGTCTAAGGGGTGGTGTCCAGCCCAATAGCATCTGTGCACATATGGATATGCTTTTTTCAACACATGTTTGCTCTTTTTTTAAAGATTTATTTTTATTTATTTGAAAGAGTTACAGAGAGAGAGAGAGAGAGAGAGAGAGAGAGAGAGAAAGTTCTTCCTTGCACTGGTTCACTCCCCAGATGGCCACAACGGCTGGAGCTGCACTGATCCGGAGCCAGGAGTCAGGAGCTTCTTCTGGGTCTTCCCGTGGGTGTAGGGCCCAAGGACTTGGGCCATCTTCTACTGCTTCCCCAGGCCACAGCAGAGAGCTGGATCGGAAGTGGAGCAGCTGGGACTAGAACTGGCATCCATATGGGATGCTGGCACTTCAGGCCAGGACGTCAAGCCACTGTGCCATAGCACTGGCCTCATGTCTGCTCTTTTTTAAAACAAGGCTATAAATGTAGCATTTTCAGGTCACAAGTGGCCTGGAACCCCGTGCAATCTCTGCCACCCCAGCAGAGAACCAATGGGCACTAAGTCAGGGCCAGGTTTAGGAGGCCCCTCCCGCAGCTCTGTGGGCCTGGGCTGCTCAGGGGTGGAGAATGGCGTGTGGCCCAGCGGTCTTAGAGATGCAAGTTTGGGTGAAGTGTGCGGTAATACATACGAAGGGTCTTTAAAATGCTTATGGAAATAGCATATTATGAAAAAACTGCCTATGGACTTCAAAATTCTTTGTGCCCAAATAAGCTTATCTTTGTAAAAATATTTATTTATTTATTTATTTGAAAGGCAGAGTTACAGAGAGAGAGAGAGAAAGAGAGAGAGAGAGAGAGACCTTCCATCCGTTGGTTAACTCTCCCAAATGGCCACAATGGCCGGAGCTGGGCCAGGCCAAAACCAGGAACCAGGAGATTTTTCTGGGTCTCTCACGTAGGTGCAGGGGCCCAAGGACTTGGACCGTCTTCCACTGCTTTCCCAGGCACATTAGCACGGAGCTGGATTGGAAGTGGAGCAGCCAGTACTTGAACTGTCACCCATGTGGGATGCAGGTACCGCAGACGGCAGCTTAACCTGCTGCGCCACAGCGCCATCTCCCAAAATAGGCTTCTAGTTTAATTTCATTTCCTACAAGTTTTTGAAGTAGCCTCGTCCGTATTTGCCTTGCACACAACTTGGCTGACCCAACTGTCTTGGTAGTTACAGACTGTCCATCAGAAAAGGCGAGAGGTGAGGTTCGTGGCTGACCCTCCATGGGGCTGAGCTGTGAGTGCAGACTCCAAAGCCGGGCCCGTGGTTGGCCTGTGACCCTCAAGGAAGCCACCCAACCTCCCTGAGCTTCTCACCTGCACGGTGGCCATGACAGAGGGCATTTGCAAAATTAAATCAAATAGGTCAAATGCCCCAGCCTCCACTGCAGACCCCCTGAGTCAGAATCTCAGGCAGGGGCTCAACCCAGCTCAGTGGATTCCAGGGTGTGGCCAAGGTGGAGGAGCATGCGAGTGAAGAGGCAGGCGCTGGGGTCCGGGGGCCCTCGTCTTGTTGGAGCTGGCTGCCTCCCAGGGCTCCACTGTCATTGCCAGCAATAACCCCAGGGCAGGAGGACTTGAACAACTCACAGCACCCAGAGGGCACCACACCTGCAGCGTTCAGTGCCAGTGACTTGTCCATCTTCCTCGCCATGGTCTCACGGCAGCCTCAGGAAGACGCATCCAGCAGAGGCCCCAAGAGACCTTAGGTTGACCTGCTAATGAGCAGTGAACTTATCACGTTTTATTGAACAGCTGCTAAGTTCCAGGCACCATGCATTTCCCTGCTAACAGGTGTACAAGAGGTGGGTGGTACAAGTGAGGGAGTGGGGTAGGGTGGGTGTCCAACACTTGGGTGGAAGGGCGGTGGGCTGCGGCAGCCATGGCTCCACTTGGGGGATGGGCTCGGGGCCTTTTGGGTCTTTGCACATTTTAGGCCACCTTTTCCAAGGCTCCAACCCAGGGAAACCAACTCCGAAGGACTCAGCAGTTCTGGCCAGTTCTGGGACTATGAGGTAAGGGGTGGTTAGCACTGCTGCGAGGCGGCTGGCTGGGAAGGGAAGCTCAGTGGTGCATGACAGGGGGTGAGTGTGCACCACTGTTTACTGCGTTGTGTGCTCCAGGGCCCAAGCTGTGGGTCACTGGCTCAGGCCAGGGACTCAGGGCTGGTTGGGGGGAAGAGGGGACAGCCTCACACTAGGACCTGATGGAAAGCAGTGATGGGCTAGATTTTGCATTGAGAAAAAAATTACTGTGGGAAAAAACTGAACCTTCTGTGCTGGATAATGCAAGCATTGTTCAAGAGATCTTCAGTTAAAGGCAATAGTCAGGGAATTTCGATTAATCCTAATTAGTTGGTGAGCCGTGCGACTCAGGCCAGGCTGCCGTGAGCTGTGCCTCGCTCTCAGCCCTGCTTTGTGGTGGAGGCTTGGAGGCTGACCTTACGTGATGTCTACCTCTTTCCTGAGTCCACAGGGTTGCAGACTCGCCCTCCAGGCTGCCTGGACCAGGCCTGGGGTGACCGCCACTCACCGTTGCAAATATGCACCTCCTGGCCTTGGCCCCTGCACACGGCTCTCTGCGCACCCAGTGGCTGCAGCCTGGAAGCCCCCCTGTCCACCTCGGACGGCAGCTGCCGAGGAGTCTCCTGTACCCGGCATTTTGCAAAGATGGCGTTGCTTCCTTCATAGCCTGAGAGAGAGCAGCGGCTGTCAGAGCCGCATTTTCTAGTTGACGTGTCTGTGGCCTGGAGCTTGGGTCCTTTTAACCCAGCAAGTCCATGCCCAGAAGCCACGAAGGGAGATCCGACAAGGCTGGCCCAGGCTGTATGCGAGATGGTGTGGGAGACCTGGTGGGACCGGCACCCTGCTCTGAGGTCATCAGAGGCACCAGGGGGCTCAGAGGGCTGCTCCTAAACCCCTCTGCCTGGGGCAGGCGCCTAAATAGTGCCCACCCCATTCAGCTGGGGATCTGGGAGCTGAGTGCTGACAGCTAAGGGAGTAACAAGGACACAGTGCCCCCGTCCTGGGTCATTGCCACGGCCAGGGTGTGCGGACCTGGCTGGAGGAGTGAGCAGCCTCCGCGGAGTCCCTGGGTGGGGGTAGGTGGCCTGAGGTCAGAGATCCTGGGGTGGGGGGTTTGAGGGCTGTGAAGGGGAACTCTTGGCTCTACTGTGGCTTCTGATAACTGGAGCAAGTTAGCAACAGGCGGCTGTCCCTGTCCCCAGCGGGCTGCTCAGAAACCCCCTGGATCTCCTCGCCCGCCTGCTGTGCAGGCTCCCTTCTCTCAGTCACTGCCCCCCCGCCCCTCACACGCAGCTGTGTTTCCTGGTGCTGCCGAGGAGACACCTCCCACCTCGGGTCCCACACCTGCTGGGCCACACTCTCAGGCCCACAGCGGCTCAGGATCCAGGCCCCGTGAGCACAGCAACCCCTGGCCACGGCTGAAGGTCATTGCCTGTCTCACGTTCAGACCACGAGGCAGGGCACTGGACACGGAGAAGAAGTTGAGGCCCAGGCTCTGCATTCCAGGGGTCCCCTGGCTAAAAGCAGTGGGGGTTTTAGGGAGAAGAGTGTGTGTGAGAGGGAGTAGGGGAGGCAGGCGAGGAAGTGACCATGGTGTCCAAGAACTGGGCAGCCTCCCTCCCACACGTCCAGACCCCTAAAATGGCCAGGCTGTCGACATCACATAGTGATTAAAAGTGCAAAGGGCCGGCGCCGCGGCTCACTAGGCTAATCCTCCGCCTTGCGGCGCCGGCACACCGGGTTCTAGTCCCAGTCGGGGCGCCGGATTCTGTCCCGGTTGCCCCTCTTCCAGGCAGCTCTCTGCTGTGGCCAGGGAGTGCAGTGGAGGATGGCCCAAGTGCTTGGACCCTGCACCCCATGGGAGACCAGGATAATTACCTGGCTCCTGCCATCGGATCAGCGCGGTGCGCCGGCCGCGGCAGCCATTGGAGGGTGAACCAACAGCTAAAGGAAGACCTTTATCTCTGTCTCTCTCTCTCACTGTCCACTCTGCCTGTCAAAAAAAAAAAAAAAGTGCAAGAAGGGTTTCAGAGACCAGCGGGCTGAGACAGGCCTTCTAGCCCGGCTGCAGCCGCACACAAGACCACGTGGGTTGCAGTGGCCTCTCTGCTCCAGGTAGGGAGGGAGGGGCGCTGGCAGCCAGGACGTGTGTGGGATGAGCTGGACAGAGCTCTCACTGCACCTGCCACCAGGGACAGACGGCCCGGAGCCTGCACCTTCCCAGCAACTGCCTGGCGGCTGTCCAGTCCTCACGCACAGTCCTGACGGCTGGAGCTGTCACACGGTCCAGCTTTTGCCTTTTCCCAGGGGGCAGGTCTGAGCTGTTCATGGCGGCATTGGAGCTGCAAAAGTCGAGCGGCCCCTGTGTTTCCAGCAGCCCTGATCTTGTCCTTGGAAATGTGGTTTTCTGCCTCCAAAACGGAAACTCTGTATTTACCATGAAAGACTTTAGGAACAGCCAGCCCCACACGCGGGAATTCCTGTGGAGCTATGCGAGCTGGGAACCTGGCCCAGGCTTTCAGGCTCCAAATGAATCAGCATCACGAAGCCCTCGACAGAGGAGACAGAGCTGGCTGCTGCCTTCCTGGGGGAAGGGCATAAAGGTTCATCGCAGGCCTCTGCTCTGCTCTCCACTGGGCACCGTGGAGTTCTAGACATGGGCCGGGAGGCTGCCTGGCTTCAGCCTGGGTCACTTGATCCTCCAGGGTTGACTCACATGCCGTGGTGTCCTGCACCCCCAGTAGTGGTGTTCTGGGCCCTTGGAGCCCTGTATTGGGTGCTCAGGTCACTGGATGCAGGAGGAAGTGACCTCAGGAGGTGGCTATAGGGGAGAGCGCCATCTGCTAGTGACCCCCCAAACCTGGCTGGCCCTGGCTGGGGAGGGGCATAACCACAGCTTCTCCCCCTCTCTCACGGCCTTGTCCTGTTAAGCCCCATCTATTAGATGTGCTACAAGGAGAGAAGAAGTGTACATGTGAGTGTGTGTGTGTGCATGTGCAGTATATGTGCACGTAGCGTGTGCATGCACGCAGCATGTGTGCAAGTCGGGGGGATGGTGCGTGCATGGATGCATGGGGTGTGTGTGTGAGTGGCACCTGTGTGTGCTTTAGTCAGGCGTGAACAGTCAGAGCTTAGTGTTGAGTGTACTATGTCAGTGCTCACTTTTGGGAAGTGACCCAGGGACCCAGGTGGAGGGGGGAGGCCAGGGGAGGAGACAGAGGCAGCAGTGGTGTGGGACGTCTCAGCATTGGCCCCACAGGGGTCCTTTAATCTCGGGCGTTTTGCAGGTGAGAGGGCCACGTGGGTTTCTGTGGGCTTCCCTCCGGGAGGTGGCCAAGAGGCTCCAGGACTCTAAGGCCAGAGGCTATCAAGAAGGACACCAGGGGACAGGACACAGGACACCACGGCACCAGGGGCTATCACAGTGCTGGTTGCCATAGCCACCCCCTGCTGGCTCAGGGGAAGCAGGAGAGGGGTCAGGTACCATTAGGGGGGTCTCCTAGCAACCTGGGCAGAGTCACTCAGAGCTGGAAGCCCCTTGGAGTAGAAAAGTCAGAATCTCACCCTGCCTGCCTCCTGGCTTCCCACTCTCTTTGCTTCCTCCACCCCACCTCGGGGAGAAGGAGTAGGGCCCATTGCAGACCAGAGCTGAGATGAGGGTGGGACACTCCACCAGAGTGAGTCTGGTGTTAGAGAGATGTTGCCCACGTGCCCAGGAGCCATGAAGAAGGTTTGTGCCACATTCGATGGGGTTCCTGTGTGGCCTGGAACAGGGTCAGTGCCCAGCTCCACTCTTGCTGGGAGAGGCCTCTCTCACGGGCACTCAGTGTGTGGTTAGATGCCAGAGGACCCTGGAGACTTCCTCTTCTTAGGGCTGGCCTTGGCAGCAGTGGGCCTGTCTATGTGGCCAGGGGCACTGCTCCCTGAGTTGGGCCCCAGATGTGGCCATGCTACCTGGAATACGCCTAGCTCTTTGCTTGGCCCTTGGTGGCTGTGCCCTCAATGAGGCCTCCCCAGCCAGCAAGGTCCTGGGTGACTGTGGGAAGAACACCTGTCTCATACCCAGTGATGCGGTGTTCAACACACTCAGCACGGAGGGGCCAGGGCCAGCTGCTCTCTCTCTGTGCAGTGTTCAGGCTCATGGGTTGCCCTGTGCCTGGTGGGGAGACTGCCTGCCTAGCCCATGCAGGAGGTTAAGAGGGCATGGCACACCATGCCTCCCTGGAAAAACCCTGGTAGAGGGATCAGCACATTGAGACTCCCCTCCCCCCATATATGACCTGACTGCTGGCAGGCGACAGGAACCCCAGGCACATTTCCCCCACCCCTACTTCCTGTTGAGGGACCTTGTGATTGTCAATTAGGTAAACAGATCCCAGGTGTGGCCCAGACCCATAAGATTACCTGGAAGCCTATGTGGGCTACGTGACCTTCAAGCTGATTGGAGAAGCCTAGAGGTGCCAGTATTGGCTTTATCCTTTAGAATTAGTGCTGCTACTCTGAGATAGCTACTCCCCTTTGCCTGCCCTATAAAAGCTTGTGCCTAACTCCTAATAATCGGACATATTCACTGAAACTGTCTCCAGTACTTCTTGTCGAAGAACACCATCGCCCCACCCCGCAAGACAAGCCCACACAACTATGATGGGCTGTGTCTCCGTGCAGATCTAGCCTCGGGGCACCAAGGCATGTATGCAGCAGGCTGGGCATTCTCCAGCACACGGTCATGACTCTGCCCTGGTGCTGAGTGTGGCCTTCCCATGGGTGCAGGGGAGGGGCCTGCCCTCTCAGGACCCTCACTCTCTCTGACTACCTCCTCATTTGAGATTCCTTACGCGTCGGGGGCAGCCGCCATCAGATGTTGATTTGTTGGGCAACTTGGTGGAAGATAACTCAACAGCAGAGGGGGCAGCTCCAGCCCCAGCCTCATTCAGGGGTCACAAAGCCAGCAGAGCAGACCCCTGACTCTGGGCTTCTGTTCCTTCCTCCCCCACCATTGCGGGAGGGCAGCTCAGCCCTGAGCCCCATGCAGCAGCCACTGGCCTTTGCTTGTGACTTGTGTCTGCAGCTCCAGGCAGGGCAAGCAGGTTCCCCCAGCCGGGCTGTGAAAACAAGGCCCCCAGGGCCACCCAGCTCCAGCCTGCTGCTCCGAGCACAGTTGTTGACCTAGGGCACTGTGGTTAAGGCCACAGAGGGACAGCTGAGAGTCCACTGTGCCTGTGGAGGCTTCCAACTAAGCCTTCAGGGAGCACTGTCACTGTCCATCAGAAGACAGAGGGGGACAGTGGCAACAACACAAAGCCAAGCCTCCCTAGACAGAATCGACTGTGGGGTGAGGACTGTTGTCTCCCTCCCTCCCTCTCTCTCTCTTTTTAATAAGACTTACTTATTTGAAAGGCAGAGTGACAGAGAGGGAGAGACAAGCAGACTCTTCCATCTGCTAGTACACTCCCCAAATGGTTGCAATGGACAGGGCTGGGCCAGGTCAAAGCCAGGAGCCCAGAACTGCATGTGGGTCTTCCACAAGGGTGGCAGAGGCCCAAGCACTAGGGCTAGCTTCTGCTGCATTCCCAGGTGCATCAGCAAGGAGTAGGGATTGAAAGTTGAGCAGCTAGGACTTGAACCGATACTTCAATATAGGATGCTGGTGTGTCACGGGCGGTGGCTTAACCCACTGCACCACAGTGCCAGTCCCAGGACTATACTCTTAAAGCTGGACTTCCTGGGTTCAAATCCCAGCTGTTCCACCTCTATTGCCTCCTGAGGAAAGCTGGTTAATGGCTCTTGCCTCAGTCTTCCCATCTATGAAATGGGTATGATCCTAGTTCCTGCTTCATAAGGCTGATGTGAGGATCAAAGTAAGATGTATGTGGAGCATGGAGTGGGTGTTTAATGAGTGCTTAGGACACACGTTGGTGGTCATCATTTGCAAGGGTGCAGCAAAGTCCACATGTTTGGAACCACCCAGCATGGAGCCATCCCCCACCCCCACCACTTGCCTGTGGGCAGGACTGCCGTAGCCACTGTCGCCACAGGCTGCTCAGCTGGGCCTTGCTCCCCCAGGCAGGGCCAGGGGAGGTGAGGACAGAGCCCCACAAAGCACAAAGCTGGATGGCCTCTGTGGCTATTTTGTGGGTCAGGGGCTAGGGTGCTTGAAGCCCGTGTGCTTAGCAAGCATGGATTCAGAACGGAGACTGGGTGTGACTTGGATGTAAAACGGCACCAGGCCTAGAGGGGCTGTTGCATCACCTCCATGGTTGGACCCCTGTCTGTCGGACACACTGCAGGCCTTCCTGGTGTCTTTCCTACAGTGATGGGTTCCTGTGACTTCCTCTTCCCACACTCTCTGCTTGGAATAATATTTCTGTAGTCGGGCATGGGCTTAGCACATGGGTTTTAGGGCTGGACAGCCAGACCTGAGAGCTGCGGAAAGCCCCCGATCTGAGTGGCCTGGGGGAGTCCCCTTAGCCCCTTCTAACCCTGGGGGCCCCTCCAACAGAGACCCACACGTCTTCCACGTGGCCTCGTTGGGGGCAGGGGATAAAGTGAGCACAGGGCGGCCTCCCTGGGTCAGAACCGGCCCTCGCTCTCCTCTCCTCTCCAGCCACTGCGGTTTAATCTCCCACAAGCTCAGTTAATTTTCACGAGTGAAACGGCCTATTTTAGGAAACACTGCCTCTGATGTGCTTCAGGCTGTCGGGCTGGCTGTCTGCCAGCTGCCGGCTGGTGTAACTCGGCGTTCTGGAGGGCCTCCATGGGAGGGAGTCCATGCACCTGCACCCTGCACCGCGGAGCTAAAGCCACAGAGGCAGGGCAGCGCCACCAGGCAGAACGACCCCAAGGAAGGGAGGTAACCCATGTGCAGAAGCTCCGCCTGCCCTTCCAGGCCAACAAGCCCCGGGAGGGGACTGGGACACTCCCTGCACGGCCAGCCCCTTGCCCGGAGGCTTGATTCCTATTGCCCACAGCTGGTGGATGTCTGGTGTCAGTGTGGCATCTGGCATTGCTGCTGGCCTCAGCTCCCCACCCTGAGACCCACAGATCTGCTGTCCCCAGGTGGGAACACCCAGGTCGCAGGTGCGTGAGCTCACGGGTGTGTGGGCAGCAGGCCCCCAGCTCTGCTCCTCCTCAGGGGTGGCCCCCTTCTGCTCAGCCCTCACAGCCACAGCCCCCCAGTCCAGACACGAGGCCGCTCCATGTTCAATTTTATTGAAAGACTCAGAAACACAGGCATCAGGGTTTGTCATCACTGTCAATTCTTCTAAAACCACACGCTGACATTTGTGTATAACAGAAACATCGGGGTGAGTGTGTGAACTGTGCAAAGTACGAGGGGTTTCCCAGTCACTCAGCTGGGCTCGGTTCGGAGCGCCGGCCCCGCGTCGCCTCTGTGCCCGCTGCCCGCCATCCAGAGGCCCTCGGTAGGCCTGGCTGTCTCCCGGGCATAAGCCAACCCTCCCATCATGGCTGTGGACTCCCTGCCCCCACCCATCTCCATGCCTCCGAAATGTCCTGCTAGCTAAGCCGTGCACGTGCAGGGCCAGGTTCCAACAAGGAGCTGGTGTCATGTGGGCAGCCCAAACCTGTGTGCCCTTCAAAGCCTGAGGGAAAGGGCTGGTTCTCCCCCGTCTGTGGGGCTGCACTGTCCTGATGGCTCAGGGCCTTGAACTTAGCCCAAAGATTCCACCCATGCACGGCCAGGTGCACGCTCCCCTGCTCTCCGTCAGCCCGTCGACGCTCCGGCCTGGCCGGAGAGCAAGCCCTGGTGCTGGCGGGGCCCCCGGCGTCCTCCTCCTTTCTGAAGCAGTGCCCACGCTCACCCTTGACCTTGCCACGAGAAAGGCCAGCTGATGTCTCCCAAAGGCACCTTGATACCAGCCCCACTTCCACCATGGGCCGGGGTGCTGGGCCAGGAGGACGGCAGCCGCCCCATCCCGGGGTGCTGAACATAGTCCTGCTCTGAGCACCCGGCCTGGGCTGAGCCTGGGAGGAGAGAGGAGGCCTGAGCCAGTCCCCCTGAGGCTTGGCAACTGCTCTCTTGAAAACCATAAAGACTTCTTATAATCTTGAGACCTGAGTAGGTTCTGGTCTTGCTGTGTTTCACTCAGGGCGTCAATGCACCTGCTGGCTGACAACGGGAATTTTAAAAACGCATGGGACTTTTGTGCTTGGTGGGCGACCGATCTGGCAATGATGGTGACATCTCCTGGTTGTCACTGAGCCAGCACAGGGCTGCTCTGCTTAAGCCACAAGTGTTTCTTCTCTGCTCAGCACAGACGCCTCGGGTTGACTGCACCTGCTCTCATCTGCAGGGAGGAAAAGAGCCTTTGTCCAGGAGGGAGCCCCCAGCGGGGGCCACCTGGAAGGAACAGCCAGCCGGCCACATGCCCAGACAGGATCTGAGAACCACCAAGCCGGTTCCAAAGGCTCCACGCCCCTCGAGAGCGCGTGCTCCCTGTGCACGTGACCGCAGCCCTGAAAACCAGCGGATCCTCTTCTGTCAGGGGCTAATTTGTTCAGGCCATTTAACGTTTGGGTGGTTTCCGTAAAAACACATGTAGAGAGAGGGGCTGTGCCTTTGAGATGACCAAAATGTATTCTTTAGCTGTGGGTCCCAAGAACAAATCTGACTCAAGACAGGGCTCCGCTGTCTGTTTTCTGCGGGTAGAGAGCCCGCGTGCTAACGAACACGAATCCTTCAGCCCCGCTTCGGGGAGAGCCGTAGATCCAAGCCTCTCCTCCTCGCTCCTCTCCCTGCGCAGGCCCCGGACTCTGCGCCTGGAGCCTGCGTCCCACTCTGCTCTCCAGCACAGGACGGCTTAGTGCTACCCGAGAGGGAGCAGCCGTGCATTTTTTAAAAAGAAGAGGGAAACCTTTGCAAGGTGGGGATCGGAAGTGCGGTAAAAACCGCACACGTTGGTAACCGGGACTCCCGTTTTGAGAGCGACTGTAATTGCAATCATGCTCTCTGAGGCAGCGACAGGAAGACTGCCTCCCCAGGCTCGGGCTGACTGCGTGTCCTTTTTACTGCCACACACTAGGGCAATTAGAGTGGCCTTCCCTTGACAGGTTTCCAGTTCTTGAATAATAATCACCACTGTCTAGACAGACTGCAGGGTTTTGGTAAGGGCTTAAAAGAATGGGTTCTCAACCACCCACACGGGCCAGCTCCCGCCCCGCGGAGCCCAGCCAAGGCCAGCTCCCAGCACTGGGCTTCCCAGTGGGCTCCAGAATTCATATGGTAAATATAAAATCCCTGCCCCTTTGATGTCGCCTCAGACATGTTTCTTTCAAGCTCAACCAAGTCATTACTCGTTTTACAAAAAAGGCAGCACCAGATGTATGAAAATAGGCAATGTCTGACCTATTAGAAATATATAAAGTCTAACAGCTTTATGTTAAAAAGATGTTGTAAGAAAGAAGCAAGGGACAGTGGTGGCAAAAACAAAAGTGTTGCTTAGAATCCTGGCAGGAGACAAAGCCATGTGGGACTGCGCTCTGGCCACCCGCAGCGGCCTCGCGCCAAAGCGCTTGGGGGGCCCTCCCCAGGTGAGGCCCGCCTGGGCCGTGGCAGGTGCCTGAGGTATATAGAGACTGCCTGGGATGCTGGACCCCCACCGCGCGGCCCAGGACAGCCCGAAGAGATGTTCCCTAAGGCCCTTGGCCCCAGCCAGCTTGCGAGTGCCCAAGGCGGCTGCAGCTCCCTGCCCGTGCAGGAGCCTGCGTGCTCCCAGGACTCACACAGCACCTAAGCACCCAGGCCCACCCTCAGCCAGGCGTCTGGGCCAAGGCGCGACCTCCACACCCCCAACCCTGCCCCAGTCCAGGGTGGCCCCCGCCAGGTGCCTCAGGAGGGACCTCGTGCCGCCGCTTGGTGTGAGCGGGGTGCAGGGCCCCAGTCCTCAGAAACTCTCCACGAAGCTGCCCGGGAAGAGGCCGGTGCGGCCGTTGCGCTGCAGCGTGCCCTTGTACCAGCCGTCCTCACGCTTCTTGTGCACGAACACGACGTCGCCTTCCTTCAGCTCGATCTCCGCCTCGCTCTGGGGCGGGTAGGAGACCACGACGCGGTACCTGGGGGAAGCAGACGGCAAGGGGCCGGGTGAGCTCGGCCTGCAGGCTCCCTGCCACACGGTGGCGCCCTCCTCGTCCTGCCCAGTCTCGCCCCCAGGTGTAAGTGTCTGGAACGGTTTCATGTTTTATTGAAGGACATTAAAAAGCCATTTCCCCGGTGTGCTTCCAGACACAGAGCCCGGGCACAGCCTCTGCACTGCACCCTGCCTCGCCCCGACCCGCCTCCAGCCGGAAGCCGCTTTGGTCCAGGGGCTGAGCTCAGGGCATGGGGCGTTCCTGGCTTTGTCCCAGGCTGGGCTCCTGCCTTCCCCTCCAGAGGGACAGTTCCTCTGAGAAGCGGGGCTGTCTCCTACACTGCCACCTCTTGGGGAGGCTGGGCCCCACCTGGTATGGACAAAAAGTCATTAAAAAAAAAAGTGTTCCAACAATCCTAAGATGCCAGAGAGGAGGCCTTTCCCGGATGTGGCTTCTGCCCGGGTGGTCACTTACCAACTGGAGCTCAGAGCAGCCACAGCCGCTCTCTGGACTGAGGCAGGCACTCTGGGGATGGAGGCCAGGGGCCGACCCGCGGCAGCTGGCCCGGAGCCCAGAGCCTCAGGGCTGACACAGGCGCTCAGTGAGCGCCCGACGGGACACAGTTCTAGTCAGGCTCTCCTGAGCCTGCTTCTCCATCAGCCCCGCCTTGGCCATAAAGACGTGGACAAAGCCTGACACTGCTCCAAGTCCCGTCTCTAGGAGGATGGCGGCCTGGGGAACTTCCCGGCTGCCCAAAGGCTTCCGGTTCAGTGCGGCGACACCCGAGGCCAGGGCCCTGTCTCCCGGCTTCTGTGGGTGTCAGTAGCAGGTGCAGATGGGTGTGACGGGGGTGACACATCCTCCCCACCGTCTGTGGTCTTCCAGCTCTCTGCTGTCCTGAGCTCCCGCCCGTGAGAACACCTGCTCCCTGGCGTAGGCACCGCAGTTGAATTCAGCTCGTGCTGGGCTCCCCCGACCCAGGTGCGATAAGCTCTCCTCACCCCATTCTCCAATTCCACCAACCATGGATCAAAACTGCTCAAGAGTGATGGCACCTGCACGGACCATGCAGACTCCTGTCCTTGTAGTTATTCCCTAAGCAATCGGCAAACAGCCATTGGCATAGCATTCGCGGCGCATCGCGTGTCAAGCAAGCTAAGCTGGAGGCTGTGAGGACGTTCTATGCACCTACTGCAGGGTTTATGTCCGGGGTTCGAGCACCCGTGGGTTTTGGTGTCTGTGGGGGTGGATACTGAGGGACTGTATATTGCTGATTGAAATCTGTCGCGACCACTCACTAGCCCAGATACACTTCTGCTTGCAGTGTGCACACATGCGCGCACGCACATGCACACACACACACACGCTGCCACTCCACATCCGCCCCATGAACTCAGGGGATGAGGAACGGGCCCAAATCAGCCGTGCTCACCCCAGGACCTGCCCCCTGCTCGGATCCTCCCACCTGCCTGCTCTCTCATTCACAGAGGCCCACGGCTCATCTTGCTCCTCGCTCGCAGTGGCAGTGCCAGGGGACAACAGTTGAGCGCACCGTGGGCCGCACAGGGGTCTGCCCAGCAGGCTGTGGGACCTGCCTCCGGCATCTGGATTCTGTGAAGCTGGCCCTGTGATCTCCTCCTGTCCTGGTGGTGCCCGGGGTCTGGGTCCCGGCCCACCTCCTGCGTAGGGGGAAGGCAGGCAATTCCTCTGTCTCTCGTCTTCCTTGGGCGGCCAGCAGCTGTGACACCTGCTCCCCGGCGCCTGCTTCCCACCCCTGACCCTGTTAGCAGCAGCACACGATCAGCTCCCGTTAGGGGCCCTCCTCCAACAGGTGTCCCCGGCACCTGGCTCTCCCTGAGCTGTCCTCCAGCGACTCGGCACCCGAGCCTCCGAGCAGGAACATTCTGGTCTTTGAGGAGCCAGGACAGTGCACAGCGTGAGAGACCCTGAGTCAGCATCTCTCCAAGTGTGGCCCATGGACTCGGGGCCGCCCGGCACAGATCCTGGGTCCTTCTAGGACCTCCCTGGTACGACTCGGGGAATGGGCCAGGAATGCGGATTTTCCAAAAGAGCCACACACGCTCGATGTCTGAGAGCCAGGGTGCTGAGGGGCAAGTCCTCGTGGGCGGACACTTTGTCCTTACTCAGTCCATCTGTCCTGGGACCAAATGCTGGGCTGGGGATGATATACGGAGAGCAGAGACCGAGGCCATGCCTCTGGGGAGCTCCCAGCCCAGCTTGCTTTGGGAGGGCCAGAGCCCGAAGCAGGGAGAAGGGGCCTTCTGAGGCTGACTTGCTGGGTGTGTTGGGGCTCCTATCCCTGAGGGCTGGGCCAGCCAGGCCCCCGAGTCCCAGCCCGGAGGACCAGCCAGTGTAAGTGCCTTGGAATGTCTGCAGGTGTGGAAGGGCTGGCTCCACTCCCGTGGCTGTCTACAGCGAGCCAGATGCTGGCTCCCAGGGGTGGGGAGGAGAAGCAGGAGGAGGACGCCCCTGGCCTCCTCCCAGCCTAGTGTCTCTGTAAGGACCGCTACCGGCCCCTCCTTGAAGGAGGACAGATGGCTGCTGGGATGCAGCCAGCGGCCTGTGAAATCCGACGGCGAGCAAGCGAGCGGCCCCATGCCCACCTGTCCAGCGCCGAGGCTGTGTGTGTGTGCAGCACCGAGGGCCGTCCTGCCTGTGGCTTTCTGCCATCCTGCACGTCCTCCGCCAGCACCCGCTCCTTCTCTCGCTTCCCCCAGGGAAGGCAAGGTGAAGGGCGGGATGATGCTCCTACTCCGAAAGAAAGCCTGGCTGTGGCCTCACTGCCCAGACGTGAAGCAAGCCGCTTTCAGACCGTTAGGGAGAGGCGATCTGCTGCTTCTGAGCAAGTCAGTGATTTAATGTGCTCAGATGGATACGGGCTGAGTTTACAGGAGACAGTGCTCAGTGTCGCTGTCCAAATCATTCCAAGACTATGAGCTATTCTTCCTGCTCATGGAAGTAATCGACTCCCAGTTACAGCTGACAACAGCAGCTACGCCCGAGTCATAATTGTGGTGTCGTAAATCAGAGAGCGGCCCACCCCTCTGAGCACAGCTAAAGTTCTGTCAACCACACGGCTCTTCAGACATCGACCAGGCTCGCAAGTCCACATGGTCAGAATCAGGGCGCACTATTGCTGCTGCATATGGCAGAGTCTGGGGTGCCCTCGCGGGTCTGCCATCACCTGCCCTGCTCCCTGGTAACAGGCACCACAAGGAGGCCCCCACCCCCACACCGCGGCAGCCTTCTGCGAAGCTGAGGGCAGCGCGTTCCTGGCTGGGTGGAATGTAGTGTTCTGTTAGGAACTCGGTTATGACAAGAATACATCTCCCCCAGGCCTCCCAGCCACAGGAACTCATGTACAGCTGCTGCTTGGCTGATACTTGGGAAGGCAGTGGAGGACAGCTCAAGTGCTTGGGCCCCTGCTACCGACATGGGAGACCAGGATGGAGTCCCAGCTATCATGGCCATCTGGGGAGTGAACCGGTGGATGGATCGATCTCTCTCTGTCTCTCCTTTCCTTTCTGTCACTCTGCCTTTCAAATAAATAAAATACATCTATTTATTTCTTTGAAAGGCAAAGTGGTAGGCAGAGGCAGAGAGAGAGAGAGAGAGATCTTCCATTCGCTGGTTTATTCAGAGTGTGCCCTGCCCCTCTGAGTATGGTTAAAGTTATGTCAACCACACAATTATTCAGACATCTACAAGGCTTGCAAATCCATGGCCGCAATGGCTGGAGCTGCGCCGATCTGAAGCCAGGAGCCAGCAGCTTCTTCCAGGACTCTACGCAGGTGCAAGGCCCAAGGACTTGGGCCATCTTCCACTGTTTTCCCGGGCCACAGCAGAGAGCTGGATCAGAAGAGGAGCAGTGTGGTGGAATGAGAAGGCCCTGACAAGATGGCTGCTGGCAAGCGAGCATCAGTTACTCAGGAATGGCTTTGAAACCCAACTGGCAACGGAGCCTGCCTGGCAACAGGCTGTGATTGGATGGCTTCAGATACTGCCTGGCAACAGGCTGTGATTGGTTAGGGCACCGAACACCCCTTGACCACATTGGCTGTCTTGGCTATATAAGCTGTTGTACCAACTGAAATAAATGAGTCTGCAGGCTGCTGGCCTCTCGCCTGCTTTCCCCCGACTCCTGGGGTCTGTGTGTTGACTCCGCGCCTCTTGCCCCCACCACGCTCCTCCTTGCAGAACGAATCTACTTCAACAGAGCAGCCGGGACTTGCACCAGCACCCACATGAGATGCTGGCACTGCAGGCGGCGGGTAAATATTTTAAGTCAAAATGCACTTAATACCCCCAGCCTGGCCCACCTTCAATGTGCTCAGAACACTTGCTGTAGCCCCCAGCTGGGCGGAATCATCTAGTGAGCGCATTTTACACAGTGCTGAGTAACTGATGTAATTCATAGAACAGGGAACTGAAAGTGAAAACCATGAATGAACGCAAAGTCAAACGATCTAGGTAGAACCATCCCAAGCCAGGACTGTGCGTTAGCTTCCTACTGACTGTTCTGACAAATGACCACATACAGTGACATCACACACACACACACACACACACACACGCGTGCACGCGTCTCACCGCCCATGTCTGGCAGCCATGCAACAGAGTTTTATTTGCTAAAATCGAAGTGTCTGGTTCTGTCTGGAGGTCCTGGGCGGAATCCACCTGCCTCCCCAGCCTTTTCCAGCTTCTACAGGCTGCTCACCTTCCCTCTCCGGAGCCCTTTCTTCTACCCTTGAAGACAACAAGGGCAGGTCAAGTCCCTTCCACGTCACAAGACTCCAGTCTCCTCTTCTACTACTAGTACTAGGAGCCTCCTGTCTGCACTGGGCCCTCCCGGGTGCCCCAGGACCATCTCCGTCTGTCAGGGTCAGCTGGCCAGCAAGCTTGAGTCCACCTGTCACCTCGATTCTGTTTTGGTCACAGTTCTCAGGGATTAGGGCATAGAAATCTTTAGGCACCATTATTGCACCTACCATAACACCCAATGGATTGAAACAAACTTCCAAGCCCTAATACAGCCCAACAACTTAAGAGCCAGCAAGAGCTAGAGATGATGGGGCCAGTATTGTGGTGCAGTGGGTTAAACAACCACCTGCAATGCTGCTGGACTCCTGTACGAGTGCCAGTTCAAGACCCAGCTGCGCACTTCCCATCCAGTTCTGTGCTGATGGGCCTGGGAAAGCAGTGGAGGATGGCCCAAATGGCCATTGAAACCAACTGGGGACTGAACCCAACAGATGAACTTTCAAATAAGTCAATAAATCTTTAAAACCAAGATTGCTAAGGATGAGCTTGGATTCCTCGAGGGGGAAAGACTAGACCAGTCACTGGAGCGTCATCCCCATCATTATCATCTTGCTCTTATAATGTAGGTCGTAGTATATATTGTTTATTGTACACCTGTAACTTGTAAGTATTACTCTAACTGCTTTCCAAATATTATTCCTAGGTATTATCATCCTCGTTTAACATATGAGGGCGCTAGGGCTCAAGAGATGAAGAACTGGGTTTAGGGTGAAATGGCTTATGGGTGGCAGGTGCAGTCATGTACTAACCAGCCACTCTGCAATACCATGGAGGTACAAGGGAGCCAGCAGGTGGGCATCCTGCAGGGCTGGGGGAAGCCCCTGGGGAGACGGGGCCAGCAGATGTTTTAGTTTGATCCACATGACATCTGCATTTCATATCTGCACTCTGTTTCAAGTTCCCTAAGCAGCTTCCAGAAATTTGGCTCCTTGTGTTTACCGTTTCAGGGACAAGAGTGTATATGCAAGGCCCAGAGTTGAGTGCCCTCGGAAGGGACTGGTAACTGGCCCTCTGGTTTGCCCATTATGCTGTGGGCCTGGTTCCTTCGGGCTGCCATGGTTGGAGATGTCGTGAGTGTGTCCCCTAAAGGTTCATGTGCTGGAAGCTTGTCCCCAGCGTGGTGATGCTGGAGGCTGTGAGCCCTTGCACAGATGGGTCTAGTGGAAGGTGATTAGGTCATTGGGGTGCCGTCCTTGGAAGAGGATCAATATATTTCCCTTGAAAACTGGTTTAGTTCCCACAAGGGCGAGTTAGATAAAGAGCAGACTTGGCTGCCCTTAAACCCCTCTGGCTTCCTGTCCTGCCCAGGATCTCCCCTCTTGCAAGCCTTCCCACCATGGTGCCATCATCATGTTGTCATGCACCTATGGGACCACACTAGAGCCAAGCAGATGCCAGCACCACGTTCCTGAGCCTCCAGGACTATGAGCTAAGCAAACCTCTTCTCTTTATTAATGACTCAGCCTCCAGCACGCTGTCGTGTCAACAGAGAATGCAGGATTCCGTGAGAAGGAAGTGCGGCTGGCCGGCTGGCAGGGCACACTGGCAGGGGTTGGGGGTCGGTGGTGAGCTCCCCTGAGCAGCTCCCTCGGAGCGCCCTCTGCAGCACCTCCACCCCGAGCGCATTCCCTTCAGTGGCACAGAGAGCTGCTCTCCCTGTGTCCCCAGGTCCTCAGCATGGGTCCCCAGAGGGTCTGTGCGTGGGAATGGCCTGGGAGACCCCGGGCAGCAACCCTATGGCAGCTGGAGCCAGTGGCTCCAGCTCTGGAGTGTGGGGTGGGGCCCCCTGCCTGCTAGCATCCCCACTGTTGCAACCACAAGGGGGTCCGAACACCCCAGGCCCTCCTTCTTGAGTGTCTGGCACGTGGGCAGGGACTCTCACCCCTGGAATACAGCACGGCCACACCCCAGCTGTTCCTTCTGCAAAGTGAGCTGCGAAGAACCATTCATTCAAGGGCGCACAGCGCCAGGGCCCTCTCCCTTTCTGGAGCCGTCTCCGGCTGAGGGAGAGCACGTCCCAGTCCAACCCGTCCGGGCTCCCGGGACACCAGCGGCCTGTGGCTTCCCCGATGCAGGCAGGCAGAGTCTCTGGGCCTGGCTAGCAGTTTGGGTTCAGGCTGTGTTTGAAAATGCTTCCCTTCAGTGAGCTCCACAGAGCGTGGGGGTGTGGAGGGCGCTGGGAGTCTCTGGGTACAACAGCTCCTGATCGGACGGCGTATTCAGAGACTGGGAGCGATTCTCTGAAGTCGTCAGTCAGACTCCGGTCACTTCTGAGAGCAGCGCCTTTCAAGACCTTTCATTGAGGAGTCTGGGAGTTCTGTCTTTGAAGACTCAGTGGAGGGGTCTGAGGGAGCCTGCTTCCTGTGGCAGGGGAGGGTAGGGAATGAACGTGTCACAGCCCTTCCAGGGGCGGCACCTGCTGCTGCACCCTCCAAACTCCAGGTGGCGCTGCACTGTTGTCCACGTGCTCCTGTCCGGGACCCTGCATATCTCACAGACCACACATACACACATTACACATGCACACCACACATACAGAAACACACACACACATGCACACCACAATACATATAAACATGCATACAGAAACACATGCACACCCAGAACACACAGATGCCCACACACACACATGCACACCACATACACAACACATGTGTGCCACATATACAAACACTCACACAGATGCACACCAAACACAACATACAGATGCCCATGCATGCACCAAAGTCATGCACACTGCATGACACACACTTGTACACACTATGCAAACACACAGGCACACCACACACACATTACACATGCAAACCACACATACATATAAACATGCATACAGAAACACACACATACGTGCACCAAACACAACAGAGATGCCCATACACACTGTGCACACACCAAAGTCATGCACACTGCACACCACACACTTGTACACACTATGCAAGCACACATACACACCAGACAACACATGTGCACCACACATACATATAAACACACATACAGAAACATACACACACATGCACATAAACAACATACAGATGCCCATGCACCCTGTGCACATACCAAAGTCATGCACACAGAATGATACACACTTGTACACATTATGCAAGCACACATGCACACCACACACAACACATGCAAACCACACATACATACAAACATGCATACAGAAACACACACACATCCACATAAACACAACATACAGATGACCATGCACACTGTGCACACACCAGTTACGCACACTGCATACCATACCACACACTTGTACACACTATGCAAGCATGCATGCGCACCACACAAAACACACGTGCACCACATACATATATATAAACACTCAAATACACATATGCACACCAAACACAACACAGATGCCCATGCACACACCAAAGTAATGCACACAGAACGACACACACTTGTACACACTATGCAAGCACACATGCACATCACACACACATTACACATGCAAACCATACATACATATAAACATGCATACAGAAACACACACACTATGCAAGCACACATGCATATCACATACACTCACGCAAACACACATATACTCACACTCCTACACACACATTCTCCCCTCCCACCGCCAGGGGAGGATCTTCCAATGAGGGGCAACCTTCCTGCCCCTGGGCCCCCAGTGCGAGGTGCAGTGGTTTCCCACCCCAAGTCACAGAGTCGGCCTGCAGACTTCTAGTTAGTTCACAGCAGCCCTGTGTCAACCTGGGGCTCCTTCTGTATCGTGTGTGTGTGTGTGTGTGTGTGTGTGTGTGTGTGTAGGGTGCAGAAGCAGATGCTGCACCTGGCAGGGCTGTGTCGTGTGTCACACTATTCTCAAGCCACAGATACCATGGCTCCCTTTGTGGGCCTTATGAACACCCTGAGGGCTGCTGACCTCACACCCAATACAGTGAAGCTACTCAGAACCCATGCTTAGGATCCAAAAGCCCTTGGCTGAATCTCTGGCGTGGTTGGCAACTCGCTGCGGGATCTCAAGCCTTTTATGGGACCTGCTTCCTCACGGGTAAGATGGGGATGCTGACAGCTCTCAGGGGCAGTCACTGGTGCAAGACACGTAAGGCCCTCGGGAAGAGGCCTCAGAGAGCGAGCCGGGGCTCTGGGTGCTGGCGCTGGCATCCGTATCAGCTGTTGGCAGTCAGCCCCGCATACTCCCTCCTAGACGTCAGCTACGTCATCCAAACAGCAGGGGTAAGTGCCAGCTTTCCCTCTACCTGGTGGCTGCAGGCCCAAGCTGTGTCTGCAAGACTCCGTGCAGGTGGATTTCTGGCAACCCTGGACCTCCCAGCCCCTGTGGGTTCACCCCAAAGCCTCCTCCAGACGCGGGTGGCCAAGGGTAGCTGTGGCTACTGGTGCAATCTGAGAGCTAACAAGGCTTCCACATTTTGATACGGCTGAAAACAAAACCAGGGGGGAGATTTCACAATGTAATAAAGTCGTAGGAAACCTAAACTTCAATCTCCATAAGTAGAATATCCAGGCCATGTGTGGATGCCCAGTCTCCGGTTACCACGGAATGCACAGCCTGCACCGGCTTTAGGATTTGTACCTGGCCCTTGGCAGAAAGCAAGTGCCAACCCCACCTGGATGGAGCCTTGCCTTATCCCCCAACCCCCCCGGATGGAGCCTTGCCTTGCACCAGGAGTGTGGCCCCGGGGGTTGACAAGGATGGGGTCTTCCCGCTACCCTCATTCCCCAACCACGGCATCTCTGCAATCCTCCCAGCCTGCGTCGGGGGGCCTTGGAGGCTGCAAGGCTCTCAGATAGGTGGCTCCTGCAAGAAGCCAAGCACCTCTGACCCTTGAGTGACTCTGACCCTGGGGCACCTGCAGCCATGCCGCCCCAGCTGGACGCAGCTACCAGACCTGGACCTCTCTCGGCTGAACTGTATATCAAACTGCTGGTTTGGGTCAAAAATGGTTGAAAGCAATGTTGTGTGGTTCAACCTCACGCACCCCCTGCACACAGGAGCAGCCGATAATGGTGCATAATGCGAGAGCCCAAGAAGGGCTGCTCTAGTGCCCCCTAGCACTGGGGGGGGGGTGCCCACGGCACACAGTACCCTCCGAGCAGGCCTCTCACCAGTTGCTCTCAGAGCCACGTCAATTCTGACCGATTTCCTCATCCAACCCTTGCAGGCCCACATGCAAGAAGCCCATGTGTCAAGATGTGTGCAACGGCCCCGGCTCCCAGACTCAGTCTTTGATGCTCACCACCAAGCTCTGGACCGAGGGCTTCTGTCTAACCCAGAGAATATCTGGCATCTGGTAGACCCCGTCCTTGGGGAGCCCCACCGTCTCTGCTCCCTGAAGCCGGCTGAGAGGTCAGGGGCCCCAAAGTGCAGCCACAGGGCCGCAAGCCCACGCCCCGCCTTACCTCTCGCTGGGCAATGGCTTGGGCTCCGGCCGGATGGCAACCATGGACAGAGACGCCTGCCGGGAAGGGGACGAGGAGAAGTTGAGATCCAAGGAGCCGGCCTTCCTGTGCAGCGGCTCCAGCCCCATGGCCCCTCGCATCTCGCTCTCTATGGGGCAAGAGCCAGCCCTGCCGTGGACGGACAGCGAGGACACTTCCGGGCCCACCGCGCCCTGCAGCACGGCGTCCACGGCCACGTGGGAGTCGTGGGTCGGAGAGACGGACGGCGGGGAGCGCGGCTTCTTCTTGGTGGACGCCCCGGCCAGCAGCTTCAACAGCCCGCTCTTCTTCTCTTTCTGGAGAGACACAGGCGGAGAGCCCCGGTCAACACTCGCCAGCCCTTGCTGTGCGTGGGAGCCAGGAGGGCTCGTCCCACCTGGAAACGTTCAAGGTCGCCTGGCAAAGGACCTCCTGAGATAAGCTGCCTCATCCCAGGGGGTTGCAGCGAAAGCCGGGACAGTCATCTGGAAACCTCGGGCAGCGTTTTCTGTACAAAATGACTTGTGCCACCCAGGAAGTGCCGAGGCGTGCGTTTGTGTGTTTGGACAGGTGTGTGCATGTGTGTGCATGCATGCACGTGTGTGCTTCTGTGAGGCTCGCAGACACTCCTGGGGGGTGGCTTGTCCCTTAGCAGAAGGCATATCAACAGCAGAAGGAACGCGGAGTGCCCCATCCCTGGGCATACTCCGCCTGAATCCCTCATTGGCAAATACCCCAGTAAAAACTCTTCCTCCGCAGGTGGTTTGGGTGGGAGGGCACTCGGGCCACAGGTCCTCAGGTGCAGACCCACTGAGCGAACCAGGAGGCCCTGGTCTGGCTTCATCACCCTCCCCGGGCAGAGTCCAGACCCCTTCCCGGCACAGTCCCCCTCCCTAGATCCCACGAAGTCCACTCCACCCCGTGACCATCTGTCTCCGGGGAACTCCAGCCCCAGGGGCCTCACGGAATGTCCCAGGCTCCTCCGGCTCCAAAGGCACCTCTCCAGTCAGGCCTCACGCGCTGTGGAGTCTGCGCAGTGAGTCAGGCTGGACGGTGAGACCCAGGCGGGGATCTTCGGCCCCAAGTCCAGCCCCCAGGAGCACTGCTCCTCTCTGTGCTGTGTTCTGGGCGTCCCCATGACTAGCGGGGGTCTTGCTCAGCCCCTCCAGCAGTGGCCTGCACCACCCCCCCCCCACAGGCTAAGAAAATTGCACGGGTGAGAGAAAAAGCACCGAATTCCCTGAGGCTAAGGGGTGTGTGTGGGTGCCCACACATGCATGCATGTGGACATGTATGTGTGTCTGTGTACATGTGCATGTATGACTGTGTGGACATGTGTGTATTTGTGTGCATGTATGTGTGCGGTGCCTTGTGCACATGTGTGTCTGTAGTACACATATGTGCACATGTTTACGTGTTTGTTTGCATGTGTGCATGTATGTATGTGTGTATGCAGTGCACATGTGTGCACATATTTGTGTACATACATATGTGCTATGTCTGTGTGCACGTGTGTGCATGCATGTACATGTGTGCACGTGTGTGTGAGCGACAAAGAGAGAGGCCAGGGATGGGGGAGGCAGTCTTTTAATAATGTGCTGGCCTTGGAATTTGGACATTTTCATGGTTTTCTCATGTCCAGTGGAAGTTAAGAGACTCTGGTGGCAGTGGACGGAGGTCTGACACTGAAGGCACTGGATCAAGGACAGCCACGGAAGGGTCTCTTCTGACCTTAGACCTGTCCATAGATCCTAAGGGGGACAGATGGAGGACGTCCTCTTTCCACCTCCCCTCTCTGGATGGTCAAAATGCTTCTGAGGGAGTTAGTGGTGTTGAAACCTCCTAAAAATGCGCAAACACAGGGATACGCAGCACCTTACGCTAAGCCACCTACACTGACCAAGTCTCAGCATGAACACGCACTCAGGGGGCCCTGACGCCACCCATGGTCCAGTCCCGTGGCCAGAGGGACTGTGCTTGCTGGCCAGGGAGTGTCTCGCTATCCCCTTGGGCCTTGAGGCCCACACGACCCATGAACCTGCTCCCTGCAGAATGGAGAGCCAGGCTCGGCTTCAGGAAGGAAGAAGAAACCAAACAGGCTGGCTGTGCTAGGTGGTGCCTCCTCTCTCGCCAGGCCCAGGGGAGGATTACGGATCCATCCCACAGGACATCAGTAGTTCAAAGTGCACACCTGTGTATGTGCAACATTAAGTCACTTTAAGTTTTCAGGTGTTCTGCTTCCTGATTCTACTTGGCCAGTAACTGCAGTGGGATCCTGTGAGTGCTTGCAGCTTCGCTGACGTGCAACTCAGGGCTGTGTGGGGTGTTCGCTGTCAGGGTGGCTCCCTGCACAGTGAGCAGGCTCTCCCATCCACAGCACCCCAGGCGTGCAGGCCCCTGCTCATCTCTTGCCTCCCCCCAGGGGTCTCATGGGAGTAGACTGTCATCAGGAGGAGCCACATTCCAGCAGCTGCTAGCTTGGCTCAGTCGTGGTGGTCTCCAGAGACACCAGCTGCTTGGGGACAGGAATGTCTTAAGGAAAGCCCTGGGCCAGCTGCTGCTCCCCCCACTCACCAGGTGGGAGTTCATCGCAGATGGCATTCAGAACACCTGCTTCCATCCTGTCTGCCAGTGTCCCTGCTGGCGTGGGGGGCTGGGCCTGCAGCCCCCAGCCTGTCTCAGCTCCAATCCCCTGTAGGAACCTGTTCCTGAGTGTCTCGTGCACCATGCTAGGTCCCGGAGATTGCACAGAAAATGGGAAGGGAGCTTAGAGCCATCTGCCAGTTGGACCCCTCAATAGGCTGGTGGCTTACAGTGTGGCTTTTCCTAAGGCTGCTCTTTAGAATAGTAGCGGAGCTGGAGGGGTTCCCTGGCGCACACTTTGGATAGAAGCTAGAAAGGAGAAGAAGAAACGGGGCAGGATGCTGGGAGTGAGTGGGCTACCTGGGGTGAGGTGTGGCGGCCAGGCTGGTGACACAGGCAGGGCAGGTGGCCCTGGACAAGGGGATACAGTGGCTCCCATGGCCGGCTCCTGCACAGGCCGGGAAGGAAAGAGTTGCAGGACCTGAGAGATGTGGAATGGCTTCCCCAGGAGGCCCGCCCCGCAGCAGGGCGTCTCGATGGGATGGGGGCAACATCCGGAGACATTCTGCGTTGTCCCAACTCAAGGGAGTGTCACTAGCCGCTGTGGGCAGAGGCTGGAGATGTAGCTAAACACCCTCCAATGCCCAGTGCATGGGCAGCGTCCCCAGGGCTAAGGGTCGTCTCGCTCCACATGTCGCCAACACTGAGGCTGGAAACCCCTGGTGCATAGGGAAGAAGACCAGGGCCGGGGGGAGCCGGGGCCTGCCTGGGCAGATACCCTGAGCCCGTGGCAGGGTCCAAGGACACTGACTCTCCTCCACGCCCAGGGAGGCAGGGAAGGCCTGGCAGGGGCAGTGTCCTGCAGTCCAGCCTCCTGCCCCGACCCGTGTCTCCCTGCACAGGGACCAGGCTGCCCCACCCCCTTGAGTCCTGCCTGGAATATGAGTGCCGGAAGGCAGCGCTCTGGCACTGCTGCTCACCAGGGCATCCCAGGGCTGGGTGCGGTGCTCCGGGCCCGGCAGGCACTCAGCACCTGCTCCTCAGAGAACTCTGGGCAGCGGGCAGGGGGCTGTGTGCCCTTGAGCAAACGCTCACTGCAGGGCACCACAGGTCGCGATGCTCTGATGGCCTGTCGGGCTGAGACGGGAGGTGCCGGGCCCTGCCATCCCACTGCCACCTCAGAACACGTGCAGGGACGCCCAGCCTCAGCTCCAGGTTTTGGAAAGGTGAGCGGCTGATAAACATGGTGGGGCATCTTCCTGTCTCAGTTCTCCAGGACTAAACAGGATTGGTCATTTCTTTCTTAATTTGACCTGGACAAATAATAGCATGGCCGGAAAAACCTTCTCCAAAAGCCTCCAGGATGGAATTGTGCTAATGCCTCAAGAATCCAGCTATTACAAATTGCTGTGGAATTCCACAGACTAGCAACCATCATGCTTGTGGAATTCCTGGAATACGAAGGCGGACGTTCCCAGCATTCCCGAGCAGTGGCCTGGAATGACGCAGGTGAGGACTCGCCAGGGGCCCCTTTGGCCGTGGCCAGTACGGGCTTACAGATGGATCTGGGAGCAGTTCCACGGGAAGGCAAGAGATCTTACAGGGTGCAACTTCCTTTGACCGAGTGTGTTTTAAGGTGGATTTGCAACCAGCAGAGTGGCGCAGCGGAAGTGTGCTGGCCCATAACCCAGAGGTCAACGGATCGAAGACGGATTTGCTGGCTTTCTCCCAAGACCAGGTCTAAGTTAGTGACCTTCAATGGCTCGGAGGGAAGAGGAGAACTTGGCAGCCCGGCCACTGTGCCCGGCCTTAACAAGCTTCCCCAGCAGCACCCTGCATCTCCATCCACAGCTGGCACTCCCCACACCGCGGGGTGGGGGTCACCTTTAACCCAGCGGCCCCTCTGGATGGCTGCAGTCCGGTCCATGCAGCCTCCATGGGAACCAGACAGTCTGGCCTGCTCTGTGAGCCAGGTCCTGCCCGGAAGGTGCGCTGGTCATCTCCCAACACAGGTGGCATGGTTGTTGCCAGCTGGGAGGCCTTCGCCCACCATGCCCATGCCCAGGAGGCCACCTGGCTCTCAGCCTTCCATTCTGTCACACGGACAGCTGTGCACCTGCAGCACTGGAGCCAGACCCCAGCCCACCCTTGTTTCACCTTCCGCACATGGGGAGGACGCCGGCTGCCTCGAGGGGATGCTGAGATGGCAAATCTAAGAGCCCCTTTGAAACTGTGAATGCATCCCACAGAATTCAGTGACTGTGCTACTATTTTCACTGCTCATCTTAAATACAAATTACTTTGCAAAATACCGGGGACCTAGTTCCTTTCCAGCATGAACCAAATGAGATTGACAGCCTCGCCTGGGGAGACACGTAGCCAACAGGGGCTCCCCAGTCCTTCAATGGCGACACCCAGGGCTGCAGGCGCCCACCAAGGGGCCACGCCGTGGGCACGAGAGTGGCTTTTAAAGCAGAGCCCTACAGTGCTGGCTGCTGCCTGGAGCACTCGTTCTGACTCCGTGAGTCTGAGCTGCCGGCCAGGTGCCAGGTGAGGCTCCTTCTTGCCCAGGTGCACAGTGAGACGCCAGGTGACAATGGGTGCACAGGAGCTCAAGCGGCAGGGCCTGGGGGTGGGGGGACTGCGGGCAGGAAACCTGGCCAGGAGTCCCCACTCTCAGCATCAGAGCTGGGCAGACAGGACTTCCAAAAGTTCTCGAAAAATGAGTATGCTGAAAAAGATTATGCATGAATTTCACCAAATTGCACCAAAACAAACAAATTTTCATTGCATTTCCATGGACATTCTGAAGTGCCCTTGTATCCACACACGAGCATGTGACAGAGGTGAGGACGCAGCTATATGGAGAAAACAGTGTGTGCACCTGTGTGCTTATATACACCGCACTGGGAAAGAACCAGTAGCTGGAAACCTAACATTTATAAGAGGGCGTTGAAGGTGCTCGTTTTCACTGTGGGCCGCAGGGACACTGTGAGACGTACAGATGGTAACGTAACGATTCTTTTGCTATGATTGAGACAGAGGGTCCCCTGGGGGCCTAAATTGTTTTACAGATCATTAGTCTAAAAACTTGGCAAAAGGAAGAAGAAACGTGGGCTTCGATGAAGATCCATTGCCAGTGAAAGGTCAGTCGTAAGTTATGGACAATTGTCTCTGGAATTACAAGGAGCCAAAGGGGACAGAACTGGATTTACCAGAAGCAACGTTAACCATTACAGGGACACAATTCATTTCATCAAAAGTCACTGAAGAGTGGAGAAAGGAAAGCACAGCCCAGCAGACTTCCTTGGGAAAGTTCATAGACACGGTGGGGGGGCACAGTGGATTCAGGGCCCCCCAGGCACCCGAGGAACAGCGGAGATGTCAGCCAGGAGAGGTGCCAGGGACAGAGCTGCAGCTTATATTCCCTGGAGACATGGAGATAACCTAAGCCATCAGCCCCAACAGCACGGCTGTCAAAACCATGGTGACACCTGGCACCCATGGGCCTCTGGGCTGTGAGGCGGGACAGGACGCAGAGGACCCATTTTCCTGACAGCGCAGGAAGCCTGACCCACGGGGTGTACATGCATCACAGACAGCCTCCTAGGAACAGAGAGAGCAAGGGGATGAAAACCCAGCAGGGGCACTGAGACGGAGTGCAAAACCTTATCAGGCCCGCAGGCCACAGAGAGCATTGAAATCGCTCCCAGAAGCTTCCCCAAGCCAGCGCTCTTGTCCCTCCAGGGGGTCTTCCCTCCCTGCAGGGCACAGCACACTCAGGCCACCCCTCCCCGAGGGCCTCCCTCGGCCCCACAATCCTGCTGGCAATATTCCATAAACCCCAAAGTGAGCACTCACAGGGGGCGGTGGGGGGTGGGGGCTTGATCCTGGACTTCCCCACCCCGGAGGACTGAGGCGTGAGTGACGGGAGGCTGGTGCCACCCCCACACGCTGTGCCCTTTCTTCCCGGGTGGGAGCGGAACAATTTCTTCTCCGTGCAGGGCCTTCTTTAGCCTTCCCTGTTCTAGGAGGCTACTTTTTTTTTTTTTTTTTTCGACAGGCAGAGTGGACAGTGAGAGAGAGAGACAGAGAGAAAGGTCTTCCTTTGCCGTTGGTTCACCCTCCAATGGCCGCCGCGGCTGGCGCGTTGCGGCCGGCGCACCGCGCTGATCCGATGGCAGGAGCCAGGAGCCAGGTGCTTTTCCTGGTCTCCCATGGGGTGCAGGGCCCAAGCACCTGGGCCATCCTCCACTGCACTCCCTGGCCACAGCAGAGGGCTGGCCTGGAAGAGGGGCAACCGGGACAGAATCCGGTGCCCCGACCGGGACTAGAACCCGGTGTGCCGGCGCCGCTAGGTGGAGGATTAGCCTAGTGAGCTGCGGCGCCGGCTGGAGGCTACGTTTTTAAAAAGCTTGTCTTTCTGATAAGAACACTTTGGGTGAGATCGCCCTCCAGCCGCTCATCAGCACTGGGTAAGGGTCCCAGGGAAGCCACAGGGGTGCGTCCTGATACACTGAATTTTACCCCGGGGGTTTTTTTTTTGGGGGGGGCAGGTCTAGGAGACTTTGGAGAACAAGGTGAGTACTCTGACAATTTGCAGCGTAATGAGTTGTTCAAGAGCATCAGTACCCAGCCTGAATCTCAACACTCACACGCCAGCCGCTAGCTCTCAACCAGCGACATCAGGCAGTGTCTGCAGAGAGCTGTCCCAGCGGGGGTGCGTGCTACTGGCACCCAGTGGGTAGAAACAGGGGTACCACCCAACATTCTGTCATGCACAGGACAGACCTCCGCAACCAAGAACCGCCTGGCTCTGTCCTCGCGTGCGTGACTGAACACAGGCCAGCTGGTTTAGAAACAATAGCGGCTGACCTGGCTCACGGTTCTGGAGGCTCGAGAAGTCAGTGCCGGTATCCGGTGAGGGCCCTCGTGCTGTGCCCTTAGCTGGCATAAGGCCCAACAGGCACGCACGAGACAGAGACAAATCAGGCTGAACTCAGAAAACTCATCCTTCCGCCAGGAGCCCACCTCACCGTAACGGCAGAGCCCCCGTGCCCTGTCTCTTCAAGGCCCCGCCTCTCACCACGGCTGCGATTTCTACATGAAATTTTGCAGGGGACGTTCACACCACAGCAGGCCCCAGTAAGTCAAGGTCGAGAAGGCCTTCCTCCCTGCCAGAGGCTTCGCGGCACAAGCCGGTAGGGACGCAGAAGTGGCCCGGCCAGGGCTGCTGCCCTGGCTGCCTCTCATTATCCCACTGCTTTCTCACACTTGGGGTCCTGCTCTGAACAGCCCGAGGCAGGCAGGGGGCCGGCCGCCACCGCGTGGGCTTGCGCTGGGGGTCAGGGGGTGCAGGAGGGGCGGAGAGTCTGCTTGGCAGACCAGTGACCCGGAAGCTCTTGGAGATTTACAGGTAACCGTGAGAGGTGCCGTTTTAACTTCTGGGATCTGGGGGGGGGGGGTGCTGCTCTTCAGAAGTGGGCGGGCCGGGCTGGCTCCGGAAGGGTGCTGCCCTCCCGCTGAGACTTGGCCTTGCTTTGCTTTCTACCCCAGGTGTACGGACTTTGGAGCTGCCCACTGCTTCCCCTGACGGCAGAGAAGCATCTGTGACAGGGGAAAGCACCTGTGACGTGGTGCAGCCAGGGAACCCAGTGGGAAGCTCCCAGGAGCCACAGCCTGGGACTGTGTAAACGCGGCTGGTTCCAGAGCCTGTGGCCTGTGCGTCCTGGCGCTGCTCTGACCAGAGTCCCACCAGGGCCACTGCAGGAGCTTGTGCGTTGTTGCCACATGGGGACAGGACGCATCCCGCTCCTGAGTGTGCCAAGTTTCCCATCACCAGTGTGTGGCATCAGCCGTGGACGCCCCCAGTACCCCTGACCAGCTCTGTGAGGACACGACCAGCCAACACTTGTAGCCCAAAAGGGATCAAGGAAACCTCATAGGAGTTCTCTTCTCACTCAGCCTGATGCGTTAACTGTCAAGCTTGGCATCGGAGCTCTTCCCTCGCCTCCAAGACCAGCCACAGTCTCAGCCACAGCCACGTCCCCAGGGAGCCGCTGTGGACCCTGCACCTGACCTTGCACAGTGCGTGTGTGTATATCTTTGTTTTCTTCCCTCTCTTACCTGCTTATCACTCGACACAGATGTACTGAATTTACATCACAGGATTTAAGTTATGGGCCATGCAAGAGAAGAGCAAGCAGCACTGGGAGACTGTTTTGCGTTCTCTCTTGGGGAAAGCACCAGTCTGCTTCCAGCTGTATTCAGTTGCACTACGTCAGGCAGAAGCATGGCGCTGCTACGACCTCTGTTTGGAAACTCAGGCGTGGTTCAGGGAGATGCCAAGCTGACAAATGGCAGACGGTGACGTTACTGTGTCAACTCGGCTAAGCCCTGGGCCCCGGTGGTCCAGTCAGATGCTAATCCAGATGTTACTACTTTGTAGATGCGATTCACTAGCAGAGTCAGTTGACTTGCAGTATGGGAGATTCCTTGAAGGAGGTACCTTGGCAACGTGAGTGGGCATCACCCAGTCAGCCCAGGGCCTTAAGAGCAATTGGAAGAGTATCCTGGGGACAAAGAATTTCTTCCTTCAGTCTCAAGTCCTGTTTGAGCTTCCAGTCTGCTGGCCTGCCCTGCTCTGCAGAGCTTGGCTTTATCAACCTTCACAATCACATGGACCCCTTCCTTAAAATAAACAAATTATCTATGTATCTATCTCTCATCTATCAATCAACCTCTTACCTATCAATCAATATATCTATCAATCAATCAATCTACCTATCATCTATCCCTAACATATCCTATTGGTACTGCTTCTCTGGAGACCCCTGACAGATATAAACCAACAATTGTTTTGTAAAACATTCCCATGAGTGACAGGACACATTATTCCCACTATCATATTAAACAAACTGAAATCCAAGGGATTCGTAAGGGGATTTTGACATGAAGGAGAGAACAAATAAGAGTTAGAAGGCGGGCGCTGCAGCTCGTGTGGTCATTACTGCTGGTCCCAATCAGGAGATCCTACAGCAATAAGATGTTCATCAAGTTGACTTGTGAGGCAAAACTGAGACACAGATGAAATGTGAGTGCTCTGAAAAGATTAATGAGTCCACTCTTAAGCTACTTGCAAATGTGCCTTGCAGTTTACTGAGACATGGTCCAGAAGGCGTGACCAGGCAGATAACATAGCAGGCAAATAAAAAACCAAGTCTGTCCCAAGAGGAATTTCGCCCTCGATGAGAAGGGGGATATCAAGTTGTCTCATCCCAGAGAGGTGAGAGAAAGCCAGCGCCCTCCCACTACCTGGTGCCTGAACAAAACACAACCACCCACACCAGCTGTTCTCTCTTGGCACGCTCTCGGTTAGACAATCAAGATGGAAAGCGCCCACAAGTTCTGCAGAATGTTAGTGCTGCCTCATCGTGCCGACACCGTCTGCTTGTGGGAGAGACCGCCATTTGGGTCCCATCTGCAGGCACTGCCTCTGGTGTGCTGCAAGGGGGTGAGGGTGTTTTTCTTTCGAATTGATTCCACCAGCTGAGTTTACCTGGGCATCCAGTTTACCTGGGCAGCCTTTACGAGCAGTGTGAAATTGTGGCCAGCTGGACAGGAAGGCGGTGCATGGTGTTAGACTTTTGCAGGCGACCGGAATACAAACTTGATGCAGGAATTGAGTGTGCCCAGTGGGTCACGGCTGCTCCGGAGTCTGTGTTTCCTGCCAGCAGCCGTGCTACCAGGCTCCTCTTGCTATCTGAGAGGGCAGGGACGAGGCACTGGGGTGTAAAGCCCCCATAACCCTGATGAGTTATCAGTTATCGCCCTAGGAGGGTGACAGAGTCCCCACAACTGTGACATGTGACTCACAAATCCTCCCCCATTTCTAAGGCTTATTACCGCTCACAGATGACTTCTGCTTTAATGCCTCGCAGCTGAGACTTCACTGCCGACTAAAATCGCTTTCTTAGGCTCCCTCCATTGTTCAGGCTCTAATGGCAGGTACAAAACTGAAACCATAAAAATTCATTGTTTTCCAGATTTATTTACTTATCTGAAAATCAGAGCCACAGAGATGAACATATATATAGAGAGAGGCAGAGAGACAGAGAAAGAGAGAGAGAGAGAGGAGAGGCAGAGAGACAGAGAAGGAGAGAGAGAGAGAAAGAGAGAGAGAGAAGCAGAGAAAGAGAGAGCTTCTATCTGCTGGTGCACTCCCCCAGATGGCTGCCAACAACCAGAGGTAAGCCAGGCCAAAGCCAGGAGCCAAGAGTTTCAACCGGGTCTCCCACATGGGTGCACTTGGGCCTTCTTTTACTACTTTCCCAGGCCATTAGCAGGGAGCTGGACTGGAAGTGGAGCAGCCAGGACTTGAACCGGTGCCCATATTGATGCAGGTGGTGGCTTTACCCGCTATGCCACAATGCCAGCCCCTATTCTATCCCATATTTCTTGGTGGATACAGGAAAAATGAACCAGGAAATGGAACCTCCCGTGGCTGAGATCAGTAAGCACTCTGTCAGTATCTTGTCATAAATATGCTGCATCAGCCCAATAGGGTTAATTTTTGACGTGCCTCCATCCTTCAATTTCATGCTAAGAAAAATTATAAAATTATAAAAAGTGTAAAATTGCAAAATCAAATCTCTATCTTTTAAAGAAGTCTCAGAGATAGGCGAGGGGGCTTCAAACACTTCCTATAAAAATAGGATTAAAAGGCAAAAACAAAATTTCAACATGAACTCCACCAAGACCAATGCTCTATTGTAGGGGCGGGTGCTGTGGTACAGCAGATCAAAACCCCACCTTACAGCACCGGCATCCTATGTGGGCACTTGTTCCAGTTCCGGCTGCTCTACCTCCGATCCAGCTCCCTGCTAATGCACCTGGGAAAGCAGCAGAAGATGGTCCAAGCGCTTGGGCCCCTGCACACACATGGGAGACCAGGAAGAAGCTCCTGGCCATTGTGGCCATTTGGGAAGTGAACCAGCAGATGGAAGACCTCTCTCTCTCTGTCTCTACCGCTCTCTCTCTGTGTGTGTGTGTATGTGTGTGTCTACTCTCTGTAACTGTCTTTCTAATAAAAAAAAAATCTTAAAAAACACAAAGACTCTATTGTAAGTGATGATACCAGCCATTGAGTCCACTGCTGATGGGTCCTGCAAAATTCACCAGTTTTTTTCCCCACTTTGTAAACAGAAAAAAAAAAATGTCCTTTGAAGATTTTTAAGATTAGGGAGCTAGGGTTGTCACTGTGGTGTACAGAGTTAAGCTGCTGCTTTGGAATAGAAAACCTGCAGCCCATACGAGTGCCGGGGATCAAGTCCCGATTCCACGTTCAATCCAGCTTCTGTCAGTGCATCTGGGAGGCAGCGGTGACGGCCCAAGTACTTTGGTCCCTGGCACTCACACTGGAGATCCTGATGGGTGTGGTCTTACACGGCCCTGGCTGGGGAGTGGACCAGTGGATGGGAGATCTCTCTCTCTCTCTCTGTCTCTCTCTCTCTCTCTCCCTGTTGCTCTGCCTTTCAAGTAAAAATACACACATAAACTTCACAAAAGGTTAGAGAACAAGAAGAAGTCAGAAGGAGCCAAGTCAGGACTGCAAACTGGATGCCCAAAGACTTCGCATCAAAACTGATGAAACTGCCCGCATTTGATGAGAGGAAAGAGCGGGACCATTGTCACAGTGCGGGAGGACCCTCGGTCAAAGCCTCTCAGGGCATTTTCCTCTGCAAACCTTGGCTGACTTTCTCAATCTCTCGAAATACGCAGATAATTATTTGGCCTTCCGGAATGCCGACAAGCAAAATGCCGTGAACATCCCCAAAAGCCGCTGCCGTGAGTTTAGTTCTTGGATGTCTTCTACCTCTTGGGAGCTGTCGCTGTGGCTGTGCTTTGTCTTCGGGGCTGCACTGGTCAAGCCGTGTTTTACCTATCTCCTGTTAAAATTCTGCCAGGAAATGCTTTAGGATCTTCGTCCCACTTGCTTCAAATTTCTGTTGAAAGCTCTGCCCTTGTCTATCCCTGATCTGGGCGCCATGGCTTTGGCACCCATCGCGCACAAAGTTCCCTCACTTTAATTTTTCAGCTTAACTGTGTAAGCTGAACCAACCGATGCCCTGTGGTGCTGGCTGCATCAGCCAGCCTGTGAGGGCAGGGAGGAATGCCTCGGCTGTGTCTGCACTGATGGGGGCCCCTCCCAAGCTGCATCTGAGACACAGAGTAAGGGGGTGGACCAAGGCAGGACCTGCCGACTGCAGGGAGCCCCAGCTTGGGAGGTAATACATCTGGAGGCCAGAGGTTGTAACTGTAGGGGCCAGTATTGTGGCACAGTGGGTTAAGCCTCTGCCTGCCATGCTGGCATCCCATAAGGGTGCCAGTTCATGTCCTGCCTGCTCTACTTCCAGTCCAGCCCCCAGCTAAGGCATCTGGGAAAACAGCAGAAGATGCCCTAGTGCTTGGGCTCCTGCACCCATGGGGGAGACCTGGAAGAAGCTCCTGACTCCTGGCTTTGGCCTGGCCCAGCCCTGGCCATTTCGGCCATTAGGGGAGTGAACCAGTGGACAGAAGACCTCTTTCTCTATCTCTGTCTCTGTCTCATTCTCTCTGCAACTCTGACTTTCAAATAAATAAATTAAAAAAAAAAAAAACCTGAAATTATATTACTGAGTAACATGTGCCTTTCTATTATAAATATGTACCATACGGGGCCGGTGCTGTGGCACAGCGGGTTAAAACTCTGGCCTGAAGCGCCAGCATCCATATGGGCACCGGTTCTAGTCCTGGCTGCTCCTCTTCTGATCCAGCTCTCTGCTATGGCCTGGGAAAGCAGTAGAAGATGGCCCAAGTCCTTGGGCCTCTGCACCCATGTGGGAGACTTGGGAGAAGCTCCTGGCTCCTGGCTTTGGATTCACACAGCTCCGGCCATTGCGGCCATCTGGGGAGTGAACCAGCGGATGGAAGACCTCTCTCTCTCTGTCTCTCCCTCTCTCTGTAACTCTGTCTTTCAAATAAATAAAATACATCTTTATAAAAAAAGTGTACTATATATCACAAATATATATATACCCACATGCATGGATTTCAAAAGTTTTTTGAGCCAAAACAAACATACATTTTAATTCCATTTTCCATGAACTTTCTGAAGTACTCTGGTGTGTGTGTTTAGATGGGTGTGGTGTAGAAAATCAAGAGCAGCTTCGACTGCAAACGTATTTTCCAGAGCATCCACCCACGGGCCAGGCTGCACCGCTGCTGTTACGGGTTCATCTGCCAGGTCCCCTGCTCCTTTCAGACCAAAGCAGCTTCTAAAGTCTTCACTGCGGCCGGCGCTGCGGCTCACTAGGCTAATCCTCCGCCTGCGGCACCGGCACCCCGGGTTCTAGTCCTGGTTGGGGCACCGGATTCTGTCCCGGTTGCCCCTCTTCCAGGCCAGCTCTCTGCTGTGGCCAGGGAGTGCAGTGGAGGATGGCCCAGGTGCTTGGGCCCTGCACCCCATGGGAGACCAGGAGAAGTACCTGGCTCCTGGCTTCAGATCAGCGCAGTGCGCCGGCTGTGGCAGCCATCTAGGGGGTGAACCAACGGAAGGAAGACCTTTCTCTCTGTCTCTCTCTTTCACTGTCTAACTCTGCCTGTCAAAAAAAATGAAAATAAATAAATAAATAAATAAATAAATAAATAAATAAAATCTTCACTGCACAGGCCATGTCCTTCCCACGGACTTGGTAAGCGGTTCACAGTCATGTGGGCTCTGGTGACAGCAGAGCATGATGCAGAACTGGAAGGCAGACCCTGTAGCCGCCCTCCCCGCCCCGCTCTCTCCCAGCTGGTCTCATGACCTCCTGATGTCCCTACCTGGACATCTCCCTGTGGGACTCAAGGTCAAGCATATACACCTGGACATGGCCTCCCTTAACATGGGGGAGGGTCACCACAGTCGGAACAGACGCCCAAGGTGGATGACACATAGGAGATAGGAGACCAGGGTTCTTGGGCCAGGGTCTTGGCCAATGCTGTGAGACCCCAGGCAAGTCTCTCAATGTTGCTGAACCCCAGGAGCTCAGCGGAAAGTGAGGGGCTCAGGGGAGAGATCTTGAGAGGCTCTCTCTGCAGTCCCGGTACACCATGATTCTTTGAAGTTGAAACTGTCACCTCCAAACACAGACAGCTAGCAGACTTGTCCGTGAGTCATGGAGTGAAACTAAACTGGATGCAGTTTTTCCAAATCTCTCTCTCTCTCTCTCTCTCTCTCTCTTTTTTAAAAGATTTATTTATTTGAAAGTCAGAGTTACACACAGAGGGAAAGAGAGGCAGAGAGAGAGAGAGAGAGAGAGAGGTCTTCTATCCACTGGTTCAATCCCCCATTGGCCACAACAGTTGCAGCTGCGCCAATCTGAAGCCAGGAGCCAGGAGCTTCTTCCAGATCTCCCATGTGGGTGCAGGGGCCCAAGGACTTGGGCCATCCTCCACTGCTTTCCCAAGCCACATCAGAGAGCTGGATTGAAAATGGAGCAGCCAGGACTCAAACCGGCGCCCATATGGGATGGCAGCACTGCAGGTGGTGGCTTTACCCGCTACACCACAGCGCTGGCCCCCCAATTCTCTTAAGTCACCAGATGCCTTCTACGAGTGAGACAGTCCTTAGGGGCTGTCAGTCAAGCACTCTGAGGCTTTTGCGAAACTGGCCAGACGTTGGTCTAAATCCTCTAGATGGCTCCTTTTCAAGCCTGCGGTGCAAGAATGCTGTGGCAGAGGCCACAGGGAAGGCAGGTGTCTCACAGGAACCATGACAGCAAGGAGAGCGTCATGCAGGCTGCCAGGCAGGGGCGCAAGGGCTTGAGAGTTCCCAGGGAGCCGGAGCACAAGGCCTTTGGATCAGACCTTAGATCCCACCGCTTACCCAGCGCCGTCAGAACTCCCAGTGCTGAGTGCGGCACAAGAGCTGCCCACTTGCCCCAGGGGCTCAGGCCCCTCCGCTCCGGGCCACATCCTCTAGCCTCTGTCCAGGCTCTCCCTCAGCTGGGAGGTGCTCCCTGCTGTCCCCCGGGGGGTCGTTCCCTGCCCCGAGCTCAGCTGGCTGGGCACCTCCTCTGTGACACTTGGCTCCTGGTACTGAGCCTGTCACATTCTCCTGCGATCGCCTTGTTGACACTCACTGGCGACCAGCCACGGTCCACTCTGTGTCCCCTCGCCGGGGCCGAGCCTTGCGCTGCTGTGAGCCCCCGCACCTTGTGTTCTGCTGAGCCACACCCAGCCTCCCTGTAACCCACAGGTGAGAGTGAGTGACAGGTGCACAGGCACCTGTCTCCTGATGACTTTCCCTGGAGTAATCGTGGGTAACAGCCTGCTCCATAGCCTGTGGTGCTGACGTGTTCATGAAGTCTCAAAACAGTTGGCATCGGAGAGTTGTTTCAAGCACAAAATTTATCTCTCCCGCTGCAAAAGGACAACTTAAATCCTATATACTGGGGCCGGCACTGTGGCATAGCGAGTAAAGCCGCCATCTGCAGTGCTGCCATCCCACATGGGCACCGGTTCTAGTCCCGGATGCTCCACTTCCAATCCAGCTCTCTGCTGTGGCCTGGGAAAGCAGTAGATGGCTCAAGTCCTTGGGCCCCTGCACCCACATGGGAGACCCAGAGGAAGATCCTGGCTCCTGACTTCGGGTCAGCACAGCTCCAGCTGTTGCAGCCAATTGGGGTGTGAACCAGTGGATGGAAGACCTCTCTCTCTCTCTCTCTCCATCTCTATCTCTATATCTGCCTATCCTTCTCTCTCTGTGTAACTCTGACTTTCAAGTAAATAAATAAATCTTTAAAAAAATCCTATAGATCATCTGCTTAAAACTCTTAGCAGATTTGCCGTCTACTCTGACTTCTGGGTGCCACATTCTAGATGTGGACCCACACCCTGTACAAAGGCACCTGAGCCAAGTCTTTGATGAGAAGACCACAGTGATGCCCACTCCCTGTGCCTTCTGAAGTCCAGCAACTCCAGGTCTCCCTGCCCTGGCTCTTCCCCATGCCCAGGACACCTCCCATCGCCCTAGGCTGGGAGACTACACAGGGGTGCAGACAGCCCTGGGGTGCCCCGCACTTAGCAGCAGCTCTGGAAACTTGCTCCAGGCTGGTAGCTTCAGAGCTGCCCCGGGGAGTCTCGTCTTCCACCCAGGATCAGTGCAGGCAGAGGATCCCTGGGCAATCAAAGGCACCCAAATGCTGGACAAGTCCCCCATGCTGTCCAGAGCTGAGCAAATCGCTGAGCCGGAGCCACCTCCTACCCGAGGCCTGGTCTCCCCCTGCTCTGCCCCGGCACTGGGGCCTGCTGTGGTTCAGATGTGTTCAGCTGGAGCAGGGTTCTCTGGGAAGTGGTTAGGATTGTATGAGGTCACAGGGGTCACGATGTGGTGGCATCTGGGGCGTCACAAGAGGACAAGACCTGAGCTGGCAGCTTGCCTGGTCTGACCACACTGTAGCCCTGCCACGCTGGTGCAGCAAGAAGACTCACTGACGCCAGCCGTGCTCTTGGGCCACTCCAAGTCCACGAGCCAGAGAAGCCTCCATTCTGCACAAATCACCCGGTCTTGGGGACTTTGTCACCGCAGCAGGAAACAGACCGGGATGGTGCCCAGAAAGCACTCACAGGCTGTCTCCGGCGGGCTGGCCAGGCCCCGGCTGCCCACGCAGCTCCCTGGGGAAGGGGGGTTATGGCTTTGTGCTAATGGCCTGGCCACAGGCAGCCCCTGCAGGGAGCACCTGTAACGAGGCAGGAGGGCAGGAAGGGCATCTGGAGAGGTTCCCGCAACACACTGGCAGGCGCCCTGGGCCCAAGGACAGCTCTGGTTCAGGATTTGGACCATGGAGAGAACTGCCACCCTGTCAGTACTGGAACTGTCCCCAGAGTCCTCCACACCATGCCGGTCAGGCTGGGCTGGCCGCAGGTGGCAGAGGCCCCAGCCTGGTGGGTCTATGACAGCAGAGCCCCAGCCCCCCAAGCCTTCACTGTTGCAGTAAGTACCATGCAGATGTCCCGTGCTCCCGAGAGAAAGTCCCCCGCCCTTGCCTCGGGCGCCAGGACCCCTTAGCCACGCTCTTGCGCTCTCTCTCACATGCCTGGGAGCACCTGGGCGGGGCTTCAGCAGAACTGGACACTGCAGAACCACGGCGGACAGCAGAGCTGGGCGCTCACTGCTTTCCCCGGAGAAAGTTCAAGTACAGCAGCATCTAGAGAACACTGCCAAGTGCTTGAGAAGATCTCATCATGCACACGCATGCACACGCACACGCACACGACTGCTGAGTTCCCACAGCTGCAGTCACGGTCGGGGGAGGGGGTGAGAGGCCGTTCCCCAAGCTGAGCCCAGCTGCTGGCCAGTGCCCAGCTCCCGGACCTGTGCCTGGCAGAGCAAAGTCCACGCACAGCGCCTCGTGGACTGCCCTGGGGGCTGGCACATCTCTGCCAAGGATGCTTAGCTGTGGCCTGCTGCCTTCCACACAGGCAGGGCGTCCTCCAAGGGGCCGTGGGCGTCCCCGAGACGCAGCTGCTACAGGACTGATGGACAGCGGAAGCCTCCAGTGGAAGCACAGCTTCAGCCCAGGGTCTCGCAGGCGCAGGTACAAGCAGCCCGGCTGCATCCCATCAGCTGCACGCGTAGGAAGGCACGGGTAGTGCGAGCACCGCTCCCCACACAGACGCCTGCAGACCCGACTCTGTACCCCAGAAACTCTCAGTGAGAGTCACGCCACAGCGGCGAGGGGAGCCTTGGGGTTCTTTCCACGTCCCCTGGTTTTCCTGCACAGCTTGGAAGGCCCCGTTAGTCTCGTCTGTTGGGGCACTCTGGCTCCCGCATCCTGAGGACGGGTGGTGGGCGGGGTTCTGCCTGGTCAAGGAAGCTTTGCTAACCTCCCCCAGAGGAGTGGGAGAGGCTACTCCCGCCGTGAACACACCACGAGCGTTCAGGGTACACGCCTGGAACCCTGGCAAATGCACTCTAATCCAAAGACTGATTTCCCGTGGAAAGGGCTGGAAGTCACAGAGCGTGGTCAAGCTAAGAGACGGCCACTAAACCACTAGCCCAGGAAGGCCAGCAAACAGGACGATTTCTGGCCTCAAACCAGCCGCGCACAGCACGGGGGAAGCACTCACCCCATTTCACAGGGCTTTCACAGACTTCATGTGAAAACAGGCAAAATACCTCCTCGCCAATCACTGATACACACATATACAGCACGTGTTCAAACAATAATGCTTTGCATGTTGGGTCTAATCGAATAAATATGCCCTTGAAGTGAATTTCACTTTTTGACCTTATTTTTAAACTCACTTTCCTTTATAAACATGGCTACTAGGAAATTGTAAATTAGATTTGTGGCTTGCAGTACATTTCTGCCAGGCAGTACTAGATTCTAATCCTGGCTGGCCTGAAGTCCAGGACCACCAGGGCAAGCCTGTCAGACTCCGTTTCTCTTTTATGGAAGCAGCCCAGCTTCCTCCAAGTCACAAGAACAGCTAATGATGCCATCGGATCAGCATGCTCCTGTCGGCTCTGTGTCTCCTCAGCCTGTCTCAGACAGCTGGGCAGGCTGCACACTGCTCAAGGGGTGACCCACGGAAGGGAGTGGTGCTCTTCATACCACACACATAGATTTCTAGGTTTGTTAGGACAACATCCTGGCACAGGGCAGTAAGTATCTTTATTCTAACAAGACAAGTGCACGGCAATGATTTTATTTTTTTCAGCAGGTGGTAACCTGAGGAGGGCACACTTTTTAAGGACTTGTGTGCAAATGGTACCTGGGCTTGTGTAGGTAGACCCTGCTGGACCCCAAGGCTGGCCCGATGCTACTCGCACAGCTGCCCTGTTGGTGGGGCCTCCATCTCTGTCATGTGCCTGTGCATCTAAGAGCAGGTACTCGGGACCCACATGCAAGCCTAGATTGTACGAGTGCTACTGCCACCCAGTGCCACACGGCTAAAATAACCAGCCGGACCAGGGCCCAGGAGTGGGTCACTTACCTTTTCATTTTTCTTCTCATCGGCTTTGCACCCTGTGTTGGTGGGGCTGGACATGCACAGGCCACTGATGGCCTCCCCGTTGAGGTTGGCCGCACTGACGTTGGGAGGTGTGATGGCTGAGGCTGCGGACGAGAGAGGGATGGCCGGCCGGGGGCACACCTGCGCTGGGGGCTGGTGGCCGTGCTGCGGGGACGCAACGGAGCGGGGCCTGAGGCTGGTGGCAGGCAGGCGGGACGGAGAGTTTGGGGTGCGCAGGGGCGACACGGTGGCAGTGGGTCGGTCTTGAGCCTGGGCCGAAGAGTGGGCAGCTGGAGCTGGGTTGGAGAGAGCGGACTGAACTGTTAGTGTGCACCTTGCACCTCCTGCACTGTTATGTCAGGGCTCACTGCCTCTCTGTGCAGCCACCCAGGCCATGCCACCATCACGGATCCTACCCCTGCAGAGGTGGAAAAGCTGAACTCTCGCAACCTGCATTCCCGTTTTCCAAATCCCCAGCGATCAGGGAGCCCTGCCTCCCCCTCCCCCCACAGCAGCCCCTCTCTCAGGGGCTAACAGCTTTCCCAAGGTTGCTGTGGGCATGGGCTTGATCCAAGTCTTCTGTGAAGTCTTCTAACTCTGACTACTGTCAGAGTACTACTGGGTACTCTGACTACTGTGACAAGCCAATGCACTCAGAAGATTTTATTTTAGTCTATTTGCTTATTTATTATTTGACAGACAAACAGAGATCCTATCAGATGGGTCACTTCCCAGATGTCGTCAGTGGCTGGGGCTGGGCCTGGCCAAAGCCGGGAGCCAAGAACTCAATCCAGGTATCTCACTTGAGTGGCTGGGAGCCACCTACCTGAGCCATCGCCACTGCCTCCCAGGGTCTGCATTAGCAGGAAGCTGGAGTCAGTACTGTTATGGAACCCAGACACTCTTATGTAGAACTTGGGCGTGTTACCTAATAGGCCCAATGCCTGCCCCACGAGAAGATTTTAAAAAGTGCATGGGTTAAAACGCTCATAAAATTGAAGTCTACGAAAGAACCTTGGAGAAACTCCCCAGTTATTAAATACTACTGCAGGTAAACTGGTCACAGTGGAGAGCTCAGCTCTGATTTGTTCGGATCCCAGAACCAGCCAGCCAGTCCTTGGTCTCCACACTGGCCTTGCTGAAGCACAGCCCACGCAGGAAGGGTGAGCACAATGGATGCCTGTCCTGGCACAGCCTGGGGAAGCCACGCACCCTCCCCACTGCGTTCCGCCCGCAGGTGCGGCTGCACCGGTGTGCCTAAGTGCCAGACTCTGGATGTACGAAGCAGGTGCTTCTCAGCGGAATCCATGCCTTTCTGCTGGCGAGACGCTTCTGACAGATGCTAGGGAGCCAAAGGCATCGCATTTGCAAAACGCTCCCATTTGAAAAGATAAAGTTCCCCGTAAACACAGCGTCCTGTGTAAACAAACCCAGCCACAATCTGCCTTCATGATTTTAAAGAGTCGCCTCCTCCTCGTGACTACAGATGCAACAAGCGGGGAAGAATGCAGTTGCCCGGGGATGGGACGCCAGCCGGCTCGCACCGGGCACTCCGATGTGGCAGCTTCCCGTGACTCTGCCTCCCAAACACCCCTTGAATATACAACGCGCTCATGAATCCTAACAGCGTATCCTGGGCACGTGAAGAAATGCACCACGCACAAGCCCTCCATCTGTAAGGTCTGTAAGCCAGAGGCTTCCCTGCAGAACTGGCGAGAATGCTGGTGAGACCTAATTATGGGGTGCAGAGTCTTTGGGGCTCAAAAGGCAGACCGCTGCTTGGAGAGGGGAATACAGAAAGACTAATGTGTGTGTGTGTGTGTGTTTTTTTTTTGGGGGGGGGGTGGTGGTGGGGGAAATGCAGATATTTAGATGGGTGGGACACAGAGCACTGACATCCAAACGGGCCTGACTCTGAAGGCTTGGGGTGGCAGCTACTCGTGGCGACTCATTCTACTGCCTCTCCCCTGACGCCTGAACCGTCCCTCACGCCGGCCCATCAGCCTGGGACGGAAGTGACGCCACTCGGGGAAGAGCAACCACTCCTCCTGCCTCCGCCGCCTCCTTCTGCCTTCAGCTTGGCCACCACCTCGCCTTGTCACACCACAGGCTAAAGGAGACACGGTGCTCCAGAAAGACGTAAGCCACCATGCCATCCCCTCAACCTCAACTTGTAATACGAAGGGCCTTCATAGAGTTTGCGGAAAACATGCATTAGGAAAGAACCATGCATGGATTTCAAAATGCTTTGTGCCAAAATTAGCCTTTTTAAAAAACTTTGTTTATTTACTTATTTGAGAGATAGAGAAATCTACCATCTTCCAGTTCACCCCCACCCCCAAAACGCTTGCAATGGCTGGGGCTGGGCCAGATGGAAGCTGGGGGGGACTGGGAACTTAGTCCAGGTCTCCCTGTGGCTGCCAGGGCCCCAAATCCTCTAGCCCCCGGGAGCACATCAGCAGGAAACTAGATACACTTTATGTTTTAATTCTGTTTCTGGACACTTTCTGAAGCCCCGTCATCCTTTGTCTCCAGCCACCCTGGCCTCCAGATCCTGCTCACACACACCAGGAGCTGTCTCACCTGAGACTCAGGCTGGCTGGCCTCAGAGCGGTCCTGAGAGCGGACGGGAGACCCCTAGGGGTTTCAGACTCACCTTCACCCCTCTGCTGGAGAGACTGCCCCACCAGCCGGCCTCAAGGCACACCCACCCCTCTGCAGCCCCAAGCCCCCTCACAGCTCTTATGCCATGCTGTGTAATTTTTTTTTTTTTTTTTTTTTTTTGGAGAGGCAGAGTTAGACAGTGAGAGAGAGAGAGAGAGAGACAGAGAGAAAGGTCTTCCCTCCGCTGGTTCACCCCCAAATGGCCGCCAAGGCCAGTGCGCTGCAGCGATCCGAAGGCAGGAGCCAGGTGCTTCTCCTGGTCTCCCATGGGGTGCAGGGCCCAAGGACCTGGGCCATCCTCCACTGCACTCCTGGGCCACAGCAGAGAGCTCTCCTGCATTCACTCCTCTGTTAACTTTGTCGCCAACACTTCCTAACTGAGTTAAGCCTGCTCCACTCAAGAAAGAATCCTTCTGTATTGTTTTGTTTTAAATGGAACCTACTTTCCCCACTTCTCTTTATACCTAGGGTTTAAAAACAGTGTCTGCGCCGGCTCCTTCTTGCCTTTCTAGATCTCCCTTTGTAAGTACCCCGTGTTTGCTCTCTGGCAGCTCTGCCGGTGTCTTCCTTAACCTTTGCTGCTCTGAGTCTGAATACCATCGACTTAGGCTTGGATTTATAGTTATCTTCCTATCCAACACTGTCTGTGCTTTCTGGCTGAGGCCCTGAGCCCTTCGTCACTCTGCAGAATTCCCAGTGAATGCTCGCTCCCCCTTATTGTCCAGTTCTGAAAACCTTGTGAGGGGCACTCTGGGGCTCTGCACTCAACCTCCCACGCTTACACTGCCTGCCACAGTTTTCATCTCTGTTCTGTGTAAATTTCTTTGTAGGAATTTCCAGTTTCACTAATTATATCTTCTTTTTTATCTTTAAAAAAAGTTTACTTATTTGAAAGTCAGAATTACAGTGAAAAAGGGGGAGAGAGAATGAGAGCGAGAGGGAGACTGATTCTGTCTGCTGGTTCACTCCCCAGCTGTCCAGAAGCTGGGAGCTAAATCCAAGTCTCCCACGTGGGTGACAAGGACTCAGCTACATGACCTATCACCTGCTGCCTCCCAGGGTGCACATGATAGGAAGCTGGAATTCAGGGCAGGCCGGGATTTGAACCCAGATGCCGGTGTCCCAGTAGCATCTAAACCGTAACACCAATGTTCCTCTTGAGGCTTTATACTAAGCCTTGAAATAAATGTTCCACTCTTGTTCTTTTTCAACATTGTTGAAACTGGCTGCTCTGGGTCCTTTGTATGTTTATATGACTTGAAATCCAGATTGTCAATCTCTAAAAAGTGGAGTGGGGTTTTGATTAGTACTCCACTGCATCTCTGAGTCAATACTTTAAGAAAAGTATCTTAACAGGGCTGGCGCTGTGGCACAGTGGGTTAAAGCCCTGGCCTGAAGCACTGGCATCATATATGGGCGCCGGTTCTAGTCCCGGATGCTCCTCTTCCAATCCAGCTCTCTGCTATGGCCTGGGATAGCAATAGAAGATGGCCCAAGTCCTTGGGCCCCTGCACCTGCCTGGCAGACCTGGAGGAAGCTCCTGGCTCCAGATGGGCCCAGCTCTGGCCGTTGCAGCCAACTGGGGAATGAACCAGCAGACGGAAGACCTCTCTCCTGTGTCTACCTCTCTCTGTAACTCTCTTTCAAATAAATAAAAATAAATATTTTTTTTAAAATAAAAGCATCTTAAGGATGTTAAGTCTCCCATTCTCTCTCCTTACATGTGTCTTCTTTTGATTCTCTGTGCAATGTTTTGCAGTTTCAGTGTACAGGGCTTCTCTATCTTTTGTCAGACTTATACCCAAGTGATTTTCATTTGCGGGCTATTATATTTGGTACAGTTTTTTAGCATGTGAATTTCTGATTGTTCATAAAATACATTTTTTGTATATTGATGTTGTATCCTGCAACTTTCATGAATAAGCTTGCTAGCTCAATAGTCTTCAGAGTGTGTGAATATTCTTTGGGTTTCTTATGGGTAAGACCATGTCATTGCAAATAAAGGTATTTCATACTTTCCTTTTCAATTCAAAAGCTTTTTTATCTCTTTTTCTTCACTCACTTACCTGGTTAGGACTTCTGTCTCAAAATTAAATAGAATTGGCAGAGGTGGATCTGCTGGGCCTACTCCTGGTCTCAGGGGAAAAGTTTCCAACCTTTCACCATTCATAGATGCTCTTTATCAGACTGAGAAATTTGACCTCTATTCTTTACTTTTTAAAAATGTCAGAGGGGTCAGCGCTGTGGCGTAGCAGGTAAAGCCACTGCTTGCAGGGCCAGCATCCCATTTGGGCGCCGTTTCAAGTCCCGGCTGCTCCACTTCTGACCCAGTTCTCTGCTAGGGCCTGGGAAAGCAGTAGAAGATGGCACAAGACCCCAGCCCCCTGCACCCGCATGGGAGACCTGGAAGAAGCTCCTGGCTCCTGGCTTTGGATTAGCCCAGCTCCAGCCATTACGGCCAACTGGGGAGTGAACCAGCGGATGGAAGACCTCTCTCTCTCTCTGCTTCTCCTTCTCTCTCTGTGCAATTCTTTCAAATAAATAAATAAATCTTAAAAAAAAGAAAAAGTCAGAAATGGATGTTTGATTTTGTTAACATTTTTTCTGCATTTAATAATATGATCATATTATTTTTCCTAGAATAAACAACACTTGGTATATGATTTTTTCATCTATTGCTGTATTTGATTTGCTAAAATTTTGTTGGAATTTTTACTTTCTTTTAGGGATTTAATCTCTGGTCTTATTTTCTTATAATGTCTTTGTCTGGTTTTAGTATTAGGGCAACGCTATCTCATAGAAAGAAACAGAAAGTGTTCTCCTTTCTTTTCAATTTTCTGAAAGCGATTCCATATAATTTTTATAATTTCTTCCTTCACCATTTGGTAAATTTAACCAGTGAAATTGTTAGGCAGGAAGTCAGTTATGAGCTTATGTGTGTGTGACAAAGGCCTCCAGAGAAGACTTCTATGTCCAGCATATATATCTACATCTCAAAGTTATCCCGATAATGTTTCAGGGGCAGCCCAGTGTTCCCATCCTGCCCTGCCCCCTTCTACCTGATAACCTGCCAGGTGGAGGTCCCCGCCCCTTCTGCTGACAAATCTTCCACAATCTCCCAGATGCAGCCCAGTATCTGCATTTCAAACACCCTGCTCCAGATCCCCATTCTCTAGGGGTCCTGCTCACCCTTCCTCTGAACCCAGGATGGCGCCAGCTAGGCTTCCTCCTGTCTGATACCTTCAAGGAAAAACTCAGATAGGAGCTTCTTAGTATTTACAGCCATAAAATCCTTTGTTTCAGGAGGAAATGTGTGAAGACGGAGACCCATCTCCTTAAAAACCCTCAGCCTCAACCGGACATCGTGCTCAGCCCTCTGCCTCTCTGCTGAGCCGCCCGCCTGGCCTGGTCAGGTGTAATCTCTCTACTCAATCATGTAACCTCATTCCCCCACCCCCAGTCTCTCAGGCTCTGTCTGGAGGGGTGCCCATCCATCCTTAAGGATGTCCCTTCCCTAATAAACCTTGCTATTTTACCTCCCACTACTCTTTGTCTCACGCCTGAATTCTTTCTTGTGCGAAGACAAGAACCCTGCAATTTCTCCGGTAACAAAATCATTTGTGCCTTGAGTTTTATTTGTGGGAAGTTTTTACCTACTAATTCAATTTCTTTAATAGAGATAGGCTTATTTCAATTATTATTTCTTCCTTGATAAGTTTGATAACTTTTCATTCATTTCATCTAATTGGTTGAATTTATTAGTATAAAGAATTTACTATCATAATCCTTTATTATCTTGCAAAAGCTACAGGGGGATCACGTCTCTTATCCCTGATATTGATAACAGTGTTTTCCCTTTTTAGTATATCCATCTAGAGGCTTATCAATTTTATTATTGATTCTCAAAGAACCACCTCTTGATTGAACTGATTTCCTCTATTGCTTTTCTGTTGTCTATTTCATTGATCTTCTTCTACTTCTTTTGTAATCTGTTTGCTCTTTTCACCCTATTTTCTTAAGAAAGCGGAGGTCATTGATTGACACTTGTCTGTGCTTTCCAACGGGAGCATTTCGTGCTGGATTTCCCCTAATGCTGCGTTATTGCCATCCCACAAATTCTGATAGGCATTTATCTTCATTCATTCAGCTGGAAATGCTAACATCTTTTTGATTTATTCTTTAATCTACAGGTGATTATGGATATGTTATTTGTTATTATTTGTTACCAACTTCTAATTCAACACTCTTGTGGTCAGGGAATGCAGTTTGTGTGACTTGAAACCTTGTAAGTATTTTGAGATTTAAATATTATGACCTAGAATGAGGTCTGTCTTGGTAAGTGTTCTGTATGTTTTCAAAAAGGGCCCGGTGCTGTGGCATGGGAGGTTAAGCCTCCATCTGCAACGCAGGCATCCCATATGGGTGCCGGTTTGAGTCTCGGCCGCTCCACTTCTGATCCAGCTCCCTGCTAATGCACGTAGGAAAGCAGCAGGGCACACCCCAAGTAATTGGGCCCTCACACCCACGCGGGCGACCCAGAAGAAGCTCCTGGCTTGGGCCTGGCCCAGCCCTAGCCATTGTGGCTATTTGGGGAGTGAACCAGCGGATGGAAGCACTTGCTCTCTCTCCCCTTCTCTCTTTATCTCTGCCTTTCAAATAAGTAAATACATCTTAAAAAGAACATGTGGAGCCAGCACCGTGGCTCAATAGGCTAATCCTCCGCCTTGCGGCGCCGGCACACCGGGTTCTAGTCCCGGTTGGGGCGCCGGATTCTGTCCCGGTTGCCCCTCTTCCAGGCAAGCTCTCTGCTGTGGCCAGGGAGTGCAGTGGAGGATGGCCCAAGTGCTTGGGTCCTGCACCCCATGGGAGACCAGGAGAAGTACCTGGCTCCTTCCTTCGGATGGGCGCGGTACGCCGGCCACAGCGCGCCGGCCGTGGCGACCATTGGAGGGTGAACCAACGGCAAAGCAAGACCTTTCTCTCTCTCACTTTCCACTCTGCCTGTAAAAAAAAAAATGTGTTTTGAATCTGTAAGATGAAATGTGGAGTTCATTTTTTATAGTTTCTATTGCTACATCTTCAAGCTCACTAATATTTTCCTTCAGGAATGTCTAATCTTCCATTAATTCTCTTCAGTGTATTCTTGATCTCACATACTGTTGCTTTTTACTTCTAGGAGCTCGAATTGTATTTTTCAACATCTCCCATTTCTGTATTTACCTTTCTGAATACAGGCAATGCAATTTGAATATCTGTCTTAATGTCTTGTCTACTAATTCTGATTGACTGATCTCTTCCTACTGGGCCATATCTTCCTGCTCCTTCGCCTGTCTAGTAAATTTTTGTTGGCTATCAGCACTGTGACTTTTCTTTTTGTTTGTTTTTTTAAAGATTTATTTTATTGGTGCCTGCACCATGGCTCACTTGGTTAATCCTCCGCCTTGCGGCACCGGCATCCCATATGGGCACCGGGTTCTAGCCCTGGTTGCTCCTCTTCCAGTCCAGCTCTCTGCTGTGGCCCGGGAGGGCAGTGGAGGATGGCCCAAGTGCTTGGGCCCCTCCACCCACATGAGAGACCAGGAGGAAGCACCTGGCTCCTGGCTTCGGATCGGTGCAGCACCAGCTGTGGAGGCCATTTGGGGAGTGAACCAACAGAAGGAAAACTTTTCTCTCTGTCTCTCTCTCTGTTTACAACTCTAAAAAAAAAAAAAAAAGATTTATTTATTTATTTGAAAGACGGAGTTACAGAGAGAGGTAGAGACAGAGAGAGAGGTCTTCCATCCGCTGGTTCACTCCCCACATGGCTGCAACGGCTGGAGCTGCGCTGATCTGAAGCCAGGAGCCAGGAGCTTCTTCTGGGTCTCCCATGCAGGTGCAGGGGCCCAAGGACTTGGGCCATCCTCCACTGCTTTCCCAGGCCATAGCAGAGAGCTGGATTGGAAGTGGAGCAGCTGGGACCAGAACCGGCACCCAAATGGGATGCTGGCGCTTCAGGCCAGGGTTTTAACCCACTGTGCCACAGTGCCAGCCCCCAGTGTGACTTTTGATGTTGGTTAAGAGCTGGATGGTTTTTATTCCTAAACATATTCTGGAGTTTTGTTCAGGACACAGTCAAATTAATTGAAAGTTTGATCCTTTTGAAGTCTGCTTCAGGTGGGACAGTAAATCCTGCCCTCATTGTGTCTCCTCGGCCCCAGGCAAGAGTCTAGATCCATCCCTTAAACACAAAAACCCGACTCCACTATTTAAAACCCTATAGTGCGCTACCCAGGTGAGAGCCTAGGTCCCTTCACATAGTCGAAAGCAGAGATGGGGAACATCTTGACTGTGGGCTGCATAAGGCCCATGAAATCATTCGTTCTGGCCCTGCCACGCAACAACAGGTGCGACCCAAAATTCAGTAAATCTAAGCAGGCTCAGTTTTACACTGATATTTCGTTTGGTCCCATGAGCAATGTAATAAATATCCACATGACCCTTGACATAGAACAGGTTCCTCCCCACTCCTTCCTCACCAGCTCACCACACCTCCCCTCTGCTCTGTTTCCAAACGCACAGGCCTCTGCTGGCCTCAGGGGCTGTGCTGGCCCCTCCCTCTACCCCCGACACTTGGCTCGCAGCCACACGCTGAGGTCCATCCGTCTTGCAGATTCAAGGCCAACTGTCACCAACAGAGCAGACCCTGTCCCTCCATGCCTTGGCCTCCGCTGTGAGAGGGGGGACCGTGGCCTTCTCACCACAGCTGGTTCACGGGCCTACACCTTCCTTTCTGTGCTGTCTGCTACTCCTTTGTGCCCTTTGGGATCCCAGGTGTCCTCGCCTCCTGTCGTGAACATCCCATGCCCCTCCCTGCCACACCCTCTCCCACCTTTCTCCGCATTCCGACTGAACAGCCTGCTCTTCCTACTATGGCACGCAGACACTAGCACAATGGGCTGTCTCGTCTTTCTTGCTCCCTGGGGCAGGAATAGGGTCTGGCTGGCTGCTCTCTGTCTTCCGAGGCTCTCACAGTATCCTGACCAGTATCCAGCTCTCTCCCGGTGCTGCGTTGTTGATGCAAACATGGCGGTGCAGAGCTCCTGCCCTGCCAACCACTGATGGGGGAAGCAAGGAACACTGGCTGTTTACAGGGGTGCTCGTTCCCTGCAGGAAGGAGTCACATTAATCACAGACAGCAAATCATATTGGATGCTGTGGCCAATGCAATTAAGTCTTTGTCAAGCTGCCTGACTTTGGCTAGAGATGAGAATAGTGTTGAAACGCCTCCCCACGGCCAGGGCCCAGGGCGGGGGCCTGCTTGGAATGGGCAATTACTGCAGCAAACAAGCCATTGCTTAGGCTGTCAACAGTGTTTTTTTTCCTCTCTGCAAATGCAGAATGAAGTGGAAAATGCGGTGGGAACTCAGGGGCATTCAATTTACTGATAAGACTCCAAGGCGTGGGGACAGGCACTGGGCTGGGGTGCCCTGGGGGAGCTGTTTAGCCATCCTCTCCCCACATGTAACATTAGACTGATGTCCCACCATCCTGGTTACTATGGAGATGGACAACGGAGACGCGGTGCTGCACTGCTCCCAGCCACGCCAATGTCTTTTGATGCCATTTGTTATCGCATGGAGGGAGAGGTGACGGGCTGGGCTCCGTTTTCTTCTCCCAGTTGGAAAGTTTCTAGCACGGCTTGGCAGGGTAAGGTCACCAGGCTGGCTATTTGTGCAGATGGCGCCCTGCTGGGATGCCCACTCCCCGTAGTGTTATGGGGCACACCGGGCCTACTGGATGGGGTGTCTACGACCAGAGAGACCTGGCCCAGGCCTTTGGCAACCCAGGTCCTGCCTGGTACTCCGGGGCCAAGGAGACGCGTGTTGCCTGTTGTGACAGCTGCAACCCTAGTTGGAGGTGACAACAAACAGCAGCAGGGCATCTCACATCACAGGGTAAGTGTGGCTGATGCGAGGTGAGGGGCGTCTGGGACCACAGAGTACTCCTCCAGAACTCCTGCAGTGTGGGAGAGGCAACGCATTCTTCCCCCCGGGTCCCGGAGGCCAGGTGTGCAAACACGGAGGACGCCATCCAGGCTGATGCAAGCCGCAAAGAATACATGAGACAGGGCCAACCCCACCACTGCTGGGTGCGGACACCACTCCACATGAGGCTGGACCCACAGCTTGCAAAGCCCATCCCTGCTGCTCCTGAAAAGGGGGGCATTTCCACTGCCCTCGCCCCCGCTCCCCCAAAGTGATCCACAGGGCACCTCCTCTTTGTGTCTGCTGAACACAAGCAGGTGCAGGAGCCCCTGTTGCCAGGTGGGGTCATGGACCCGCACCTCACTTCCAGAGCATGCTGGACAAAGGGGCTTGGCTTTTACTACAGTGACTGGGAATCCTAACGCAAGGATGTGAGCCCCCAGTCAGCCAGGGGCCCGCAGCACAATCCACGGCCACCACACCTCTCAACCACACGCCCTCGCCTTCCCCCAGGAACCAGTGCCCCTGTGGTGTCTTCCAGGCCGGGGATGCCTTTGTCCCTGGGCTAGCCCAGGAGTCCCGGGGCTGTGGACCTGACTCCCGGTCTCCCTGAGTCTCCCACGCAGCTGTCTCGCACTCAGACCCAACCTGCCTCCCTGACTAGTTCAGTGCCCTGTGCGGCCGCTGCAGCCCCCACAGGGCCAGGCCCCTATCGCCTCTCACCTCCCCTAGCTGGCTCCTGCTGCACCCAGCCGCCCCACCCCAGCTGTGCTCCACACGATGCCACAGGAATATTCCATAAAGTGGTATCCCGGCTTACAACTCTGATTTCCGCCCTCTGGATCATTTGATGGCAATGCCTGTTTATTCTTTCGACTTTCATCCACTGACTGCTTCTTTTCTCTAACAGCTTAGTAAAAGCAGCTACAATGCTCTTACAATGCTTTTACAACGTCCCATCTGACCCCTCCCTCCACTGGCACCCGCAGCCCTCCTGACCCGGCTGGCATCACTTTCTTGATGGCCAGGGAGAGTCCCAGAGCAGAGACGGTGTGGCCAGCAGGACACCGTGTCTGCTGTACAACACTGACATTAAATGACATGAAATTCAAGTCTGCCAACAAGTCGGCCTGTCCCACGTACGCCAGAATGGCACAGGGGCATGCAGGCAGACGTCAGAGCACTACATGGGTGCACCAGAGATCAGAGAGTTTCGAGAGGGGCACAGGTACCCCCCAGCTTTCCTTCCATCAGCAGTGATGAGGAGAAAACACAGCCTCTGCTGTCTCAACTTTGTGCTGGCCACTTCCAGTGGGTCCGTCCTCGGCTGGTTCCCCTACTGCTGAGCGCTTTCCAACGCCCCAGAGAACCTGCACTCTTGTTGCCCTTTCTTTTTTTTTTTTTTTTTTTTTTTTTTTTGACAGACAGAGTGGACAGTGAGAGAGACAGAGAGAGAAAGGTCTTCCCTTGCCGTTGGTTCACCCTCCAATGGCCGCCGCTGCAGCCGGCGCACCGCGCTGATCCGATGGCAGGAGCCAGGGTCCAGGTGCTTCTCCTGGTCTCCCATGGGGTGCAGGGCCCAAGCACCTGGGCCATCCTCCACTGCACTCCCTGGCCATAGCAGAGAGCTGGCCTGGAAGAGGGGCAACCGGGACAGAATCCGGCGCCCCGACCGGGACTAGAACCCGGTGTGCCGGCGCCGCAAGGTGGAGGATTAGCCTATTGAGCCACGGCGCCGGCCTTGTTGCCCTTTCAAACACCATGTTGAAGGGGAGAGAGACGGCTTCTGGGAGGTCGGGGCTGGAGTGGGAGAGGAGCTCTGTGTCATGCCCCCCTGCCCTGCGCAGTGGCAGGGTCGCCAGCACTACAGTTCTGGAAGGTTCCGTGCAGGCTCCCAGAGTGTTCCGTGAGTCGGACAGCAGCAGGGCTCAGCAGCTCGAGCTAAGAGCCCAGCACACGTGCTCACCTCCTGCTGAGTTTGAACAGGACTTAGCCACCCCAGCTCACACGACGGTGAAGTCCCAAAGCCATGGCATAATGGCTCTCATTGTTAGTGTCTCAAGGGAGGGCCCTGAAATGACTGTGTGTGTTGGGTTAAGTTGCTGGGGTGGAGCTGCAGGACTGAACCAGAGAGAGAGGGACATGGAGAATGAGCGTGTGCCGTGTCACTCTGCTTGGTATTGGCCTGTCAACTGAAAACCAGCCTACTGATTGATAATCATCAGTCTATCAATTGATAATGCTGCCATGAAGGGAGCATCAGCCATCAATCCTTCCAGCCTCACAGCACTCCAGGAAGGAGACCCTGGAGTCTGTGCACAGGACCAGCCTGTCCCGTGAGCTGCTGTCCCCCCGGGAGACCCTGAGCGCTAGTAAGAGGATCTGTGCAGCCAGCCATGGTCTCCGGACTGCGGGAGACACTGTTGGTACCCGCCGGCCTCCTGCCAGGGAGGGTACCACTGTGCACCAGGCACACTTCCGAGACCCACAGCTCACCCGACGGCGGCTGGCCAAGCCATGCCTTGTGATCTGTGTCCCACAAACCCCCTTATTCACCTTCCCAGCAGATGAGCCCCCCCCACCCCCCAGGCATCTGCATCCATACCTGTTGGAATGGTGCTCCGGGCCTGGCTGGCCGTCGGCTGGGCCATGTGCCGCAGGCAGCTGCCGGCCGGTGGGGAGGCTGCCAGGTGCTGGGCGTGGGCCTGCGGCGTGGTGAGGGGCAGGGCGGGCCTGGTGGCAGTGGCCGGACTGCTCAGGCTCCCACCGCCGGGGTGCATGGTTGTGGCCATCCCTTTGGCCAGTGGAGACCCTCCGACCCCATTATTCCGGGGAGGCCCTGCCGCTCCTACAGGAACCCTAGGGAAATGAAACAGAATCACACTGGTGACAGCGCGCAAAGGAAACCAGGCCACGCAGCCTCTGGCAAAGGCCTGGCCCGCTCTCACCTTGGGGCTCTGAGAGATGAAGACCAAGTGGCCCTGGGCCAAATTCCTAAGGCAGCACCAAGGCAACCCAGTAATGGGCCACGTCCAGAGCTCGGCTGAACAGAGCCTTCACGGTGCAGGGGTGAGGGTGCCCGAGTACAAGAGAGTGCTGAAGAAGCAGGAGAGGGGCCGGAGCTCTGGCACACGGCTTAGAGCCCTGGCCTGATGTTCGAGTCCCGGCTGCTCCTCTTCCGATCCAGCTCTCTGCTGTGGCCTGGGAGAGCAGTGGAAGATGGCCCAGGTCCTTGGGCTCCTGCACCCATGTGGGAGACCCAGAAGCTCCTGGCTCCTGACTTTGGATCAGCTCAGCTCCGGCCGTTGTAGCCATGTGGGGAGTGAACCAGCGGATGGAAGACCTCTCTCTCTCTGTCTCTCTCTGTAACTCTTTGAAATAAATACAAATAAATCTTTATAAAAATTATAAAAAATAAAAGAGCAGGAGAATGCTCCCGATTAAGCAAGCCCGCTGCACCAGGGCCGCTGCCCTGCTTCCTTCTAACATGGCTGTGTCCATCAGCCCAGGAGCTGGGAACCTCCGTCCTGGCCCTCTGAGACAGCAGCATTCACAGCTCTGGCTGGCCCCTCTCTCCTGGGCCAGGTGGCCCCTGTGTCCTGAACCCCAGGGCTAGAACCTCCAGCAGGGAAGACCTCCAAGGCTGCAGTGCCCAGTGGGGGCTTCTACACGATGGCTGAGGGGAGAGGGGTCTCCCAGGATGGACCGGCCTGCCGGGGGTTACGGGGGAAGCACTGTCTCTCCTCAGAACTGGCCTGGTGCAGGACACCCACCGCCAGGAACCAGCAAATCACACTCGCTCCCTGTTGGAGTTCTCCTCCACCTACGGGGGTCATTTCTAAAGACCAGGACAGACATCTAGCCTAGCGGTCAAGATGCCCATAGGCCACGTTGGAGTGCTTGGGTGTATGTCTTAGCTTTGGCTCCTAACTCCAGTTGTTTTTTTTTTTTCTTCCCTCAGAGAGAGCAGGGATGACTCAAGTAATTGGGTGTCTGTCACCCATGTGTGAGACCTGGATTGAGTTTCTGGCTCCTGGCTTCGGTCCCAACTGAGGGTGTCGTGGGCATTTGGGGGAATGAACTAGCAAATGGAAGCTCTCTGTCTTTTGGCTTCTCAAATTAATTAATTAATTTTTTTAAAAAAGCAAGAGAGCGGGCTCATATGTTTTGCAAGGCCACTTATTTGCAAGGCCATAGTCACACTTTGGAAGGCAGCAGACACCGGCCTCGGTGACAGCCATAAGCCCCTCCCTCTGCAGGTCAGGGTGTTTTCTCACAGTGTATCCTTACTTCCTTAGTGACAGCCGCACCCCCGGTGCCTCCACCTGTTTTTAAATGAATTCTGATCCTCCCCAGGCTGCACGGGACTCCAAGCAGGGTGCCTCCACGTCTGGTCTCTGCCCAGCCCTCGGACCGCTGACCCTAGGAGGCTCAGCATATCTGCCCGGTGGCGTTGACAATTTCCCTAGAAAACACTGAGGCTTCGAGAAGGTGTTGTGTCCTGGGGCAGCGCCGGGGAGGGGACAGTCCTCTACTCCCATGACTAAAGTCCGAGGCCAGCCTTTCTGCTTCAGGGTGGGGCACGGGCCCACGTGTGAGATACTGACGAGGGGCACCTGCTGGTTTCTTCTCGGCGGGGCTGCTGATACCACAACAGGGTCAGATCCAGAGTGACTTTCGCTTCTCCCTAGCACTGAGCTTCTTCACAAAATGCACCTGGCAAAAGACCAAAAAGTAGGCCGGCGCCACGGCTCACTAGGCTAATCCTCCGCCTGCGGCGCCGGCACACCGGGTTCTAGTCCCAGTCGGGGCGCCGGATTCTGTCCCAGTTGCCCCTCTTCCAGGCCAGCTCTCTGCTGTGGCCCGGGAGTGCAGTGGAGGATGGCCCAAGTGCTTGGGCCCTGCACCCCATGGGAGACCAGGAGAAGCACCTGGCTCCTGCCATCAGATCAGCGCAGTGCGCCGGCCGCAGCAGCCATTGGAGGGCAAACCAACGGGGTAAAAGGAAGACCTTTCTCTCTGTCTCTCTCTCACTGTCCACTCTGCCTGCTCTGCTTGTCCAAAAAAAAAAAAAAAAAAAAAGACCAAAAAGCAACTGAGGAGGGGCCCAAGCATGGCTGCAGCCAGACACCCAAGGGGGGCCTCAGGAGCTCCATTTTTATGAACTGAAACTCTTGCTACACTAGCGGCAGGGTAGAGAGTTCTCGAGGTAAGCTTTTGACTGGAACTATCAGATTTCACTTACTTCCTTATTCATCCTGCGTTTAGAGGCACCTAGTATAAGCAAATAGTAGGCAAGGAGCCAAGGGTACAAAGCCGGACATGGACACTGTGGCCAGGGGCTGGCAAGTGAGGGGGCTCCACACACCTGTAGTGGACCACATTGAGTGGCACGTGCTGACACGCCATTCAGGCAGAGGCGTGGGGAAGCGGAGGCTGGGCAAGACTGTCCACAGCAAGTGGACACAGGACCCTGAAGGATGTGTCGGACCTAATCCAGCAGGAAGAAGGGGTGGGGAGGCATTCCAGACTTGATGGGGTATGTGGGTAGCCCCAAGGGCCAGGGTCACTCCCTCCACAGCCAGAGTCCAGCCAGGGGTTTAGCTGTGTTGGGTAAAGGATGCCGGTGTCAATGTCAGGCTGAGGCGCCCTGGACACCTGCTGAAGTCCCGCCACAGTCTGGGCAGAGAGGGGCGAGGGCGCCCTGCCTTGGTGCCGGCCAGCTGCACCTGTGTTCCTCAAAGCACTCAGAGAGACTCCAGCAGCTTTAAGGCCAAGCCATGTCCCAGACTGCAAAAGCCAGCCCAGAGCCCTGGGTCACATGCCTTGGGGACGCCATTGCACACCTATGAAGAAGCACAGGTGGCCCGGGGACAGCTCCCACCACCAGCAGTGCCCTGTGCATTCCCCGAAGCCTCTCGCGGCTTGCTTCCCCAGCTTCTCTTTGCCGAGGGTCACCGAGTCAAGGGGCCTTTAACCCTTGTCCCTGGACACCCTGTGGGTCTCAGGACAGAGGCACCGTGAGAGTAGCCATCCTCCCATTGCCTGCTAACAGCTGTGAAAAGCACGGATCAGCCCAGCGCTCGGAGCAAGGTCTGGCTGATATTAAGTCTGTCTCACAGCAGTCTTGAGCCAGGGTTTGCCATGGAAACCCCAGGGACTTGCCTTCTGTTTAATTACCGCTGTGCCTGCTGGGGGCTTCCACGGCCGAGACTGTCTGGACTGAAACTGGGTGCTAGACCCCTCAGTGTGGTGGAAAATCTTCCGATAATCCCTGGTTACCTCTTTGGTGAGTTTTTAAAATGACTTTTTTTTTGTTTGTTTTATGAAAGTAATAAATAGAGAGGTTTTGTAACATACAAGAAAGCACAAAGAAGAAAAACCATTCTCAGCTAGCAGTAAACAACAAGGCTTGCTCTTATGAATGAGCCATTTTTCTTTGTATGTACAGTATGTGTACATGTGTGCTTTACATACAACCGATGCATGATGACATACAGTGGACACACATGCACACTCTATGCTCACACATACACATGACACAGTGGGCTGTACACTCCCACTATACACACACTCACACACTGCACCACACACACATGCACACACATGCACAAACACCATACTACATATGTAGTACATGCCCACACGCCTACAACCCTCACATGGTGCACACACTGATGTGGCATACACACTGTACACACACTCACACACATGCACGCACACACACAAGAACACACCCCGAGAAACACCGCACACCAGCGCACGCGCCCTGGGACCCCACTGGAGCTTTCCCACACCCGCTCACACCCCAGCGCCTCCTGTTCCCGCTCCTCCGCTCTCAGCAGCCAGTGTGCACGGAGCCCAGCCACGCAAACCCAGCTGGGAAGGGGAAGCCGTCAGGGTTGGGGCGCGGGGTCTTGCTCCCTGCTCACCCCGGGCCTCACCTGGACACGGGCGTCACGTAGTTGCCGGGAAACACCCCGGAGAGGCCGGTCCTCAGGGACGCGCCCTTGAACCAGCCGTCCTGGCACTTCTCCAGCACCCGGTACATCTCGCCCTTGCGCAGCTCCAGCTCGTCATTCTTCTGGGGCTTGTAGGCGTACAGCGCCAGGTGCCTGTGGGCAGAGGGCAGGCGGGAGGGCGTCTTGGATGGAGCCAGCCCTGGAGGAGCCCGGGCGCCGTCTGTGGGAGCAGCCTCACACCCTCACCGAGTCACTCCTTGGAGCAAGCCGCGGAGGCAGCTGGCGCGGCTGCGCGGGAGCAGAAGCAGTCGCTCTTCCACTGCCCGCGGTGGGGGAAGCAGCTCCCTGAGTCCAGGGCCCTCCAGGGGACTCAGAACGGGGCCCCAGGGGCTGGGTCTCGGGGCCCTGCAACTTTGTCTGGGACCTGCTGCTCTGAGCAGGACACAACTTCAGGGAAAAGTGCGCATGAGCTAAGCTGGTTGGGGGCTGGGCTTTCCTCGCTGAACCAAACCAGGCCTTGTTGACCTGCATGCCTCATGCCACCAGCCCGGGCTGGAAGCTACGTGTGGCCCCTTCTGAAGAGAAGGCGCCCAGTTTGGGAATTCTTGGCACCCACGTCCTGCGAGATCTGTACTGTGACTAATTATCTGAGTGGCCTCACTTGCAGACGAGCAAGCAAGCGGCAGACTTGGTGGGGAGAGCTCCAACCGGGGGCTTCCATGTAGCCTGCAGCAGCCCCTCTCGTAACACACCTGAAGACCCCTGCACCCACACCTCACAGGGGTCCACGGGGACCCACCTCAGGCACAGAGCTACTCTGCTCCTTTCGGGGTGTGGGGAATGGCTGGCTTTAAACGGACGAGTCAAGTGCATCAGGTAACTGCACCTGCTCACAAGACTCCGCTAGGAAAGCAGGCAAGGCCTCAGGCCCACCAGCTTCCACAGGGGGATTTTAAAGGAGTTCCACGTGGCGGATCTCACACCAGTGAGCGGACTCCCCATGGCACCCTCCTGACTCCAGGGGCGCCCTCTTTCGGGGTGCACTCGCTGTGGTTCGAAGCAGGGTGGAACACGTCCGAGCAGAGTCTAAGAGTCCTGAGCAGCCCTAAACTAGAGTAAAACCTGCCAGCGCCTACAGCAGCCCACAACAACCTGCTGTTGAGTGTGCCTGGCCCCATGCTGCTGCCCCGGGGGGACAGCGCGCCTGGGGCTTTCTCTCCCTGTTGGAAAAGATAAACACTGGCAATCAGAAACAGGGGGAGTACCCACCACCACCACCACCACCCTTCCCCCCCCCCCAGCTGGAAAGACCCAGGTGGTCAGCGCTAAGCCAGCTGACCAGGGGACAAAGAGAACGCAGGGCATAATCGTCCTCTCTGAGGGGGAGAGAGGACCTGCTGCAAAGGGACAAGTTGTGAGAAAGCTGCGTTTCCACCACAGACGCGGGCACTGCTGTGTGTATGTGTGTGTGTGTGTGCACACGCACGTGCTGCCCAGGTGCCACGGAGCGAGGCGGTGGCTACCACAAGGCCAGGCTGGGGCAGCAGCAGGAGGCAAGGAACAGGGAAAGAGCAGACAGGGAATCCTGGGAGCTGGGAACATACAGGGCGAGTGTGCCTGCTCACAAGGCTGCAGAATGGACGCGTAGACCCTGCTTACGCTGGCCTTGCTGGGTCCCTGTATGACGTCAGAACCAGCTCTGGCTCTGGGGCCCAGAATGCCAGCTGGGGCGGGCTGTGCAGGGCCTGAAGCACCACTCAGACACCTTGAGCTTGTTCGGGAGGCGGCCGGGGCTGGGCATTTACCAGCCGTGGCTGGGGTGGGGGGGTGGGGTCCAGGCTGAGGCTGCAGGCACAGAGCCCAGCAGGGGGCCCAGCAGTCTGTGCTCTGCTGGGGAGCTGACTGGGGCAGGGCCAGGCGAGTGTCTTCCTCCCCTGGGCCCACGCAGGCCACTTGCCCGTGGAGGATGGGGCAGGGGGGCCCCGGAGCAGTAGCGTGCAGTTTCTGCTGTGTCGCCTGCACAGCGCTGTGCATGTGTGGCCTTGTCGGCCTCCCCAGGAGGGCGGAGCACAAGCCTCAGCTTCAGGGGTGTGCAGCAGGGGCCCAGCACGCCCTGCTCAGCAGAGCTACTCCAGGATACTCCCAGAGTACGTCCAACAGGCCCCGGCTTCAGGACCTCTGCACTTCCTCTCCCGTCACTGGCCCTGTCATTTCTCTTCCTTGGCCTTGACCCCGAGCAGGTTAGGATAGCGTGTGGCACATGGCAGATTCATTTGTTCAAAAATTTTAAAAAATAGGGATCCTGGCCGGCGCCGCAGCTCAATAGGCTAATCCTCCTTGCAGCGCCGGCACACCGGCTTCTAGTCCCGGTCGGGGCGCCGGATTCTGTCCCGGTTGCCCCTCTTCCAGGCCAGCTCTCTGCTGTGGCCAGGGAGTGCAGTGGAGGATGGCCTGAGTGCTTGGGCCCTGCACCCCATGGGAGACCAGGAGAAGCACCCGGCTCCTGCCTTCGGATCAGCGTGGTACGCCGGCCGCAGCGGCCATTGGAGGGTGAACCAACAGCAAAGGCAGACCTTTCTCTCTCTCTCTCTCTCTCTCTCTCTCTCTCACTGTCCACTCTGCCTGTCAAAAAAAAAAAAAATAGGGATCCAGATTTTGAAGCTCAGATTAAGACTGCTGAGGGGAAAAGCATGTGCATGTGGGGCCAGTGCTGTGGTGCAGCTGGTTAAGCTGCTGCCTGTGGTGGCCACATCCCATATGAGCGCTGGTTCGAGTCCCGGCTGCTCCACTTCCGATCCAGCTCTCTGCTATGGCCTGGGAAAGCAGCAGAAGATGGCCCAAGTCCTTGGGCCACAGCACCTGAGTGAGAAGACCAGGAGGAAGCTCCTGGATCCTGGCTTCGGATAGGCACAGCTCTGGCTGTTGCAGCCAACTGGGGAGTGAACCACTGGATGGAAGACCTCTCTCTCTCTCTCTCTCTCTCTCTGCCACTCTTTTTCTCTGTGTGTAACTCTGACTTTCAAATAAATAAATAAATCTTTTAAAAAAGAAAAAAGCAAGGGCCAGCCCTGTGATAATGCCCATATCTGAACTGTTTGATAGTCGGAGCTGTGGACTTGGGCGTAGCCCTCAAGTAACAGAGAGTTAATTATCTTTGGGGAATGAGCTGATTTTCTTTACTAACGTTTTAGGATCCCGATGGCACTTAATGGGACAGGGACTTTGCGGGTACTTCCCAGCACAGAAGGGAAGTTCTCTCCCTTCCCCATCATAACAAAAATGAGGCTTCTTCATATGGGGTGAAGTACATTTCAAGGCCGCTTTCACTTTTAAGCCAGAAAAGGATTCTTTCACGATTGCATTCTTATTTTAAATAAACACTGGCATAGCTCCTCACGAAATAATGAAGGCAGGAAAATGGAAAACCAAGAGGTGAACTTGGCCCAACACCCATTGCCCCATTTGACTCAGACTGAGCGTGCTGGCCACACAGCCACAAAGCAGGGACGCCGGCTCCAAGCCCACTCACCTCCCGTTCCCCAGCACAGACTCCACAGAGATGTGCTGTTCAGGTGTGAAGAAAAGATCCAGGGGCCAGTGTTGTGGCTCAGCGGGTTAAGCCGCTGCCTGTGGTACCTGCAGGCCATATCCAGAGCACTGGTTCAAGTCCCGGCTTCATCGCTTACGATCCAGGTCCCTACTAAGGTGCCTGGGAAAACAGCAGATGATCCAAGTGCTTGGCCCTTGCACCCACGTGGAAGCCCTGGACAGAGTTCCAGGCTCCTGGCTTCATCCTTGCAGCCATCTGCGCAGTGAATCAGTGATTGGAAAATCTTTCTTTCTCCATCACTCTGCTTTGCAAATAAATACATCTTTGCTTTGAATTTGAATGTTGTACTTTATCAAAGCCTCTGCACAGGAAGTCTGAATTTTTAGCAGTAGGGAGTTTCAGGTGTGTTATTAGCCCCCGGGGGATGCATACACCCCTCGGGCAGCAACGCAAGCAGGGGACAGACCCCAAGGGACAGTGCACACTCTTTCTTTTGTTAAAAAATTTTTAAATTATTTATTTATTTGACAGGTAGAGATATAGATAGTGAGAGAGAGAGACAGGTATTCCTTCCATTGGTTCACTCCCCAAATGGCCACTACAGCCGGCGCTGCGCCGATCCGAAGCCAGGAGCCGAGTGCCTCCTCCTGGTCTCCCACGCGGGTGCAGGAGCCCAAGCACCTGGGCCATCCTCCACAGCCTTCCCAGGCCACAGCAGAGAGCTGGACTGGAAGAGGAGCAACTGGGACTAGAACCCGGCACGCATATGGGATGCCAGTGCCACAGGCGCAGGATTAACAAAGTGAGCCATGGCGCCGGCCCCTGGTGGACACTCTTTCTCCAAGCGCTGTCACCAGTGCCCTTCCTCTCCCTGAGGTCTCAGCCACACACAGCAGGTGCCCAGCCATCAGGGGAGGCACAGAACTGATGCCTGCCCTGTGACAGACATGAGGTCTTGTGCACACTCTGCAGGAATTCGGCGGCCAGGGACGCCAACGTGCGCATAGATGAGAGTCTGTGCATATCCGTGCAGGGCCGAGACAGTGCACGGCCTGCAGAGAGGTTGATTCTGGGATCAGCGGGGCGGGGCGGGGTGGGGTTGGGGGGGCACAGGGCTCACTATACAGGGAGAGGCTGCAGCGACTTATTCCAGGGCACCAACACACCTGGGCTTTCCATCCTCAGTTTGAAATTCGTTCTGTCAGGTGAGTAAGCCCTCCTCTGCCTCGACGGGTTAACTTCAGCCTCTAGGTGCAGGTTGCTGGGAACCACAATGCAAATAAGCCTGACTTCACCTTGGAAAATCTCTCCCCTCCTGCTTTTTTTTTTCTTTGGGTGTTTCCAAGGGAAAACCAGAAGCAAATGGCTCTTCCAGGTCGTTTTCTTGGTGTGGCGTCTGTGGCTCCAGCCTGTGCTGGGAGGGGCCCACCCCAGTGGGGAGCGTGTCATTCTCCATCTGCTTTCCTTTCTGAGTGACTCAGGAGGACTGGATGGGCCACGCAGGGAGAGCGGCTTGTATCTCGTGAACGGATCAGCTCCTCCCCACCACTGCTGCCAGTCCCCCTGGGTCTCTGCTGCAGCCTCCCTCATCTGGTCACTTGTGGCTCCCAAGAGACAGCCACCCTAAGGGCCCCTTGGTTGTCCAAGGTGCTTGGCCGAGTCGGACAGCATCCTCAGGGCGCCGCGGGGGGCACATGTGTCGGAAGCAGGTGTGGAACCCGGGAGGGCCAGGTGCACCTGCGAGCATGGTTTTTCTCCTCCAGGCTCCTGTTTTCCATTTGCTTCAAAAGGCTTTGGCCACTGACTGCTTGGGTTGCTTCCACAGCCCACCCAGGCCAGCTGGGCAGTCCGCCATGCCCAGAGATCACCTGTGTGGGTTCTCACGCAGAGAGTGGTTCTAAATGTACCTCATCAGAGGCAGTAGTCGGTTGGTTCGGTGCTGAGAGCCCTCTGTATCACTGCCCTGTATCCTACAATGGCCTTGTTGCCAGTGAGGGAAAAGTGCCTCTTGTGAGTAGGTGGCTGAGGGAAAGGTGCCCCCCCCAAGAGGAAGCAGGCCCTGCAGGTGCACCACTGGGCACTAAGCCAGGGGCTGGACTTCAGCCCTGTGCCCTCCTTGTCTGGCGCTCTGGGACAGGCTGGTGGCTGTGGCAACACGGCATGCCAGTGAGCGTCGTGTGCTGTCACGTGCCTGAGCCGGCCTCTGCTCACCCATGTGGCTCGCTGATTGCTGCAGTAAGATTCCCCTGCTGGTAACTGTCTGCAGATTTCTCTTCCGTCCTCATCAGGGTGAATCACAGCATTGCAGTGTTGCTGTCAATCTCACTCCCTTCCCCTCCAGCTGGAAGTTTGCTCATGTTTCTCCGAAAACACGTAACAGATTCTCCCCTACCCACCCTGCTAGGAGGCCTCTGCTTCTGCCCTCCTTGCCAGCCCACCCACCCCTGCTCAGGCTGGGGACAACTGTGCCCACTCACAGAGCCAAAGCCCTAGAGCCCAGACCATCAGACACATCTCAGGAGCTCTCTTCCTCATGGCGGGTCCTGAGAGCAGTCCCCAGACGCCTCCACCTCACGGTCCGCTTCCAGACCCCGACATGGGCCACGCTGGTGCTACAGGGCAGGACTTGCTCCGTGTGCCCAGGCTGCTCACCCCGTGTCTCTGGCCCCAGCAACAAGCCTCGTGGCCCCTCTGGAGGCTTCGAGAAGCGCCCGGTTTTCCCCAGCCATACACCGACTGCCCAGGGAAGCCCCCTCGCAGAGGGCAAGGGAGGCTCCAGCAGCCAGGAGGTGGGGCTGCTCTTGGAGCACAGGCAGATGAGCCGGAGCTGGGGCGCACGGGCATCTCCCCAGAGGCAAGTCACGGTCAGCCCTGGGCGTCCCGCTGAGGCCTGCGCTATGCCTCCCTGTCCAGTACCCGAAGCCCAGCAGAGCTCCCAGCGGGCTGCATACGGCAGGGGCGCTCGGTCTCTGCTGCTCTCCTTGGTCCCTCACGGGTCAGGGCTGCTCAGCCAGGGAGAAGGCTCTTCCCACCTCCTTTGGGCCCTCTTGCCCATCCAAGGTTCTCATCACCCTTCAACCTTGGGCTGGCTGGGCTCTGACCTGCAGTGGGCCTCCAGCACCGGACATATGCATGAGCCTATGGGAAACCCAGCAAGTTGGCTGGACAGTGGCAGGCACAGCCCAGGGCCAGAGGGGACCTCCCAGAGCACTGAGACTGGGGTCTCTGAGGATGGGTAGCCGCCTCTGGGTGCTGGTGTGAGAACAGAGGCCAATTCCTGCACATCCCCCAACCACACAACACGTCAGCGCCATGGAAACCGGTTATGTGCTAGGCCGGCCAAGTGAGAACGGGCCCCTCTGTCGCCAGGGTTACCGTTTCAGGCACACATTGTGGCTGCAGGAATGCAAGCCACGTGGCAATGAGGATTATGGACAAGGGTCTGCTGGAGTTACTCCTGCACTAATGTCCACATGGGCCTTCCCGTCTGGGCCTGGAGTCCCATGGCCACCGCTCCCCCGCCGGCACATGGCTGCTGAGGTTGCTTTTGTAGACAGCTCCACACTTGTTCAAGTTCAAACCTTTGCACGTGACTTAGAGAGTCTGCACTGGGAACAGTCGGGGAACAATCCTGACCTTGCCTGGGCACCAGTACCCACAGGACCCCTAGCTACCCAGAGTTACCGAGCAAGAATGAGCAGTCAGATTAACACCCTACCTGAGGCCAGTGCTGTGGCACAGCAGGTTAATGCCCTGGCCTGAAGCACCAGCAACACATATGGGTGCTGGTTCGAGACCCAGCTGCTCCACTTCCGATTCAGCTCTCTGCTGTGGCCTGGGAAAGCAGTAGAAGATGGCCCAAGTCCTTGGGCACCCACGTGGGAGACCCAGAAGAAGCTCTTGGCTCCTGGCTCCTGGCTTCGGATCGGCGCAGCTCTGGCCACTGTGGCCAACTGGGGAGTGAACCATCGAACAGAAGACTTCTCTCTCTCTCTCTCTCTGCCTCTCCTCTCTCTGTGTAACTCTGACTTTCAAATAAATAAATAAATCTTAAAAAAGCACCCTACCTAATACACCGACAAGGTCAACCTCAGCTTTTCATACTGGGCAATGACATAAACAATGGGATTTCAGAGGATTTCAGTGGATCATGCATACTGATGTAACATATGAGGTCTTGTCTAGCCTATGCCTGCTACTCCATGTAACTGAAGAACACATGCACACACTGAGCTCAACACAGCCAGAGCCAGCAGACGCCTTCCTATCCAACTCCTTGTTACCTTCAGAAGGAAAGAGCTGACCTGAATCCCTTCCCTTACCCTGAGGAAAGTCAGCTTAAACAGAACAGCCATGCCCTGGGCTAAGGCAGAGAGGAAGAGTGAAGAGGGGAGAGGGGCGGGCCAAGCAGCTTTGTCCCCAAGGCAGAGGGGCTTGGTGAGGAAGAGGATCCTCTACACTCTATGCCAAACTGAACATCTGCCCAAGACTTGAAGGCCTTCGCCGGGCAACCCTGGGGTCTCTAAGATAGAGCAGCAGTCTCCATCCAGGGAGGGGACACTGCTGGCCCTCCAGGAGCAGGTAGCAGCTGCTGGAGCCTGGACATGGCTGAGCTTTGCCCTTGAGGTACTCAGTGTCTCCCACCCTGGCCTGCATTCTGCCTCCCACATGGGGAAGGCACTGGGCCATCCTCTGCAGAGACAGATCTCCCTTCTAGGGTGGCATCTGCATTCAATTCTCCAAGAATTGAACTCCCCAGCCCCACCATGTGTCCCCCCGGGGCCCAGCTGTGAGGCACCTGTTTCAACGGACCCAGGAGCAGGGACAGAAAACGGCTAGACAGTCTCTCAGAACCCAGGAGCACTGGGTCAGGCCCTAAGTGGACACTGAAATCCACTGATGCACAAGTCCTCCACATACGTGGTATTTGTATGCAACATATTCTCACTTTTATCACCAAGACACCTACAGCGCCTGACATAAAGCCCACCCACTGCTTCCTGTGTGTACATTGAACACAGCACTGGGTGCACATGAAGTCCAAGTTTTGCCTTTTGGAACTTTCTGGAATTTGACTTTTGACTATTTCCCATCCATGGCTTGGCTGTATCCATGGGAACTGGCAAATGCGGAACGGTAGGTGCAGAACTTGTGAATGCAGGAACAGGCTAATTGTATCCCTGTTGAATGTGGGTGAAAATTTGAATTTTAACCCGAAGACATCTAGAACGTAGCTTGGAAATCTGTGCTCCCTTCAGGGAGCGGGGTGAACACTAGGTAAGTCACACATTTTTTTTTAGCTTGGTTGGTCACGGCACAGCTTTTGTAGCCGGCACCAGGCAAAGTCCAAATGTGCTGACTTGAGTAGGCGAGCATGCACCAGACTGTTAAGTGGCGAGTTAGAAATGAGCCTGTGTGTGTGTGTGTGTGTGGGTGTGGGTGTGGGTGTGTGGGTGTGTGTGTGAGGGGCCTGAGGAAGCAGTGTCTGCAGGAACTCCCCTTGGAAGCAGCCCCGCAGCTACACTGCGAAGTCCTGCCCAGACCCTGATAACCTTCCCGGTGGTCCCAGCTCGCAGGACAGTCCTCTCTCCTCAGCACCAGATGGTTACCCGGCCTCATGACATCCAGCAACAAAACCTCCCCAGCCTTCCTCCGAGGCAGGCACCCTAGAGGAGGCTCCTCCCCTGCCTGGTGCCAGGTGGGCTCCCCAGTCTGCTAATATGGAGCAGTAAATCTGGGAGGGACTTCCTAATTTACACTCAGCAAACCTTTGTCCTGGAGGAGAAGGGGGGGGGGTAAAGGGAGTCAGTGGAAGAATGAGGTCAATTCCCTTAAAAACTGGGGGTCTGAACACGGACTGCGTGCTCAGCTCTCTGCTCTCTGCTGAGCCTCCCGCCTGGCTCCCCAGGAGTAGTATTCTCTCCATTCAGCCATGTAACCTCACTTTCCCCCAGTCTGAGTGACTGGGCTCTCTCTCTCTCTCTCTCTCTCTCTCCCTTCTGTTCTGATGGATGCCCTGTCCCCAGTACACCCTGCTACGTTGCTCTCTGTCTCACATCTGAATTCTTTCTTGTGCAAAGACAAGAACCCTGCTACTCATCTCCGCTAACACTTGCAGGAAACCCTCAGAAGCTTGGCAAGTTACTTTTGCAAAGGGCACTCTTAGGCTGGAAATGCATTGCATTCTGCAGCCGGGCCTGTGCGCCTCTCTGCCCTGCCCTGGTCGGTGGAACTTTCCATCCTCGCTGTTCTGATTGCCAATTTGTACGCTTCACCACCGAAACACTCGTTCAGGGGCCAAACGAGGGCAGAAAGCAGTCTAAGTGCGAATTTTTAAACAGCAGGATTTTTAAACAGGATGTGCATCTCACTTCCGGTCCAGGACTCATCTGGCTCTGTTTGGGGACGGTGTGCGTGCACCTGGCGTGCCCTGGGAGGGCAGCTGCGGGGATTAATGTTGAGTCCTTCTGCCCCGAGCTCCCCCGGCCCTCACTGCTCCGCCAGCTCCTCCCCACCCCAGACCTTCTCAGGGGCCTGTGTTCCATGCTAAGGCAGGCTCTTTCCTGACAGTCCAAGGCTGAACATTACTCCAGCTTCCTGCTGATGCAGACCCTGGGGGGCAATGGTGACGGCTCAAGTAATTGGGTTCCTGCCACCCACGTAGATCTGGATTGCATATCCAGCACCCAGCTTTTCGCCTGGCCACTGTGAGCATTTAGGGAGTGAACCCAAGGATGTGAGCTCTCAGTCTCTCTCTCCCTCTCTCTCTCTCTCTCTCTCTCTCTCTCTGTCATCTCTCAAAAATAATAATAATAGAGGACCTTCTAGATTTCGGCTCCCTAACTCCGCTCTCAGCAGTACCGCCACACCCACATCTCACTACACGGACCAGCCAGGACCACATGGAAGAACCCAGCAGAATCCTCACACAGTCTGGCATGGGGTGGGGGAGGGGTGAAGGCGCGGGCACCCCAACAAACCAAGGAGAGCTCACACGTTGAGGGGGAGCTGGACTTTGGGAGATGTGCTGTGCTCTCCAGCCACGGTGGCGGCTCGAGGGACGGCCGAGGGGGCGGGTCCAGCCGAGGAGGAATCCTGGAAAAACAGATAAGAGACAGCAGTGAGGAGATGGGAAGAGAAACACAAGGCCAGGGAGACAGCAGCTGCCCGGCCTCACCCTCCCAGCGCCCAGGTGTGCCTGCCTGCCATGTCGGTGAGGCCGCCTGGTGGCCGGACACCTGCCCCCAAAGCAGCTTTCCAAAGTCCCTTCCTGGTAGCTCGGAAAACACCCTCCAGCCCAAATCTGGGCTGCTCGGCCCTGCCCCGCAGTCAGCATGGGAGGCTCAGCTTTCTTTTTAGAACTTAAATTATTCTGTTAAAGAAAATCCAGGGCCGGTGCCCTGGCTCACTTGGTTAATCCTCCACCTGTGGCACCAGCATCCCATATGGGCGCCAGTTCTAGTCCCAGCTGCTCCTCTTCCAGGCCAGCTCTCTGCTGTGGCCCGGGAGTGCAGTGGAGGATGGCCCAAGTGCTTGGGCCCTGCACCCCATGGGAGACCAGGAGAAACACCTGGCTCCTGGCTTCATATAGGCACAGCTCCAGCCGTTGCGGCCATTTTGGGGGGGTGAACCAAAGGAAGGAAGACCTTTCTCTCTCTCTTTCTCTCTCACTGTCTATAACTCTACCTGTCCAAAAAAAAAAAAAAAAAAAAAATCCAGACAAAAACCTTGCATGCTACGAAGCGTGAGCTTATTAAAAACTGGCTTCTCCAGAAACCGAAGATTAACCTCAGAATAAAACTGGTGTTTTGGCCGTGGACGGCGGTGACTGTGGGGTGATCAGCATATCCTACCCACAGCTCCTTGGGCTCAAAGCCTCAGGGGTCCTCATGCTGGAAGGTTCTGGAGGGAGGGTCTCATCTGAGGGTGCTTTCTAAGCAGAGGTGTGTGCAGAGCACTCTGGAAAGTTAAGGGGACCCGAGGAATCTGGGTGTATGATGGTCTTGCCAAGGACAGTGCTGCATGGGTAACCCTTAGACCCAGCCCATCAAGACCACGTCACCCTCAGCTACCCTCCCCACCCAGCTCGCCCGCTCTCCTCTTCAGATGTGGGCCGGATGCTTGGACATACCCAAGTCTCAGGCCCTGGCACCTGGGAGCGCAGACTCAGTTGCAATTTTTGCAGACACAGTATAAGGTGAGGACTTTTGATGAGAGCAAGCCCTAAGCCCAAGGACCAGGAAGGAGAACTGAGACACACAGACTGGACAGACGGCTGTGTGACAATGAAGACAGAGACTGTGGAGCTGCACCCAGGACTGCCAGTGTTAGTAAAATGGCATGGTCTTATCCGTGGCATCATCTCTGCCCTGGACACCCTCCTAGGCTCTGGCCCCTGCCGCCATTGCTGGAAGCCAGGTGACCAAATGGCCCAACCGCAGGTGTCAGCTCCACCCCCACCCTAACGGGATTCGCTGCTCCCCTACAAAAGTGTAACAGCACCTGCTTCCCACACACATGCTCTCCCTCCTGATCTCTCTCTAGACCCACCCCGCCCCTTCTTCACCCCTTCCCTCTGGCCTGTCGGATTTCCCCCATCAAGAAACCCTTTCCCCCACCTCCAGTGTTCGGTGTGTCTTATGGTGGCCTTACAGCCAGAAACCAGCAGAGAGGAGGAACCACCCTGCCAACACTTCGATTGGACTCCTGGCCTCCAGACACAGTACCTTCCGTGCTCTGAGTCACCCCTGCTGGTGGAACAGCATCATAGCCCCAGGAAGTCAATACAGAGGGGGATGTCAGGTGCCTGGGGAGAACATAGGGGGCCAGGGTCTCCTTGCTGCCTGGAGGGGCCCTTCCAGGCCCCTAACAAGGCTCAGGGGAGGGACCCCGGCAGACACCAGAGGCAGCTGATGGGGGGCCAGGCTGCCGGCACCTTGGCAGAAGGTAGGTGAGGACAGGATGCTCACCGCTCCGGCTGGGGAAGGTGCATGTATCACGCACAGGGTGTGGGTCCTCAGGTGGGCAGGGGCCACTAGAAACCACAAAAATGGGAGGAGAGAGCTCCCTGGAAGGCACCCAGGCAGACGGCCCTGTGCTTGACTGGCCTCACCCAGTCCCCTAGCTGAGTGAGTGGGGAGGAAGCCTTTCTCGTGCACCGGCTGACCAGCTCTGGCCTTGCTCAGTAGGTGGACACTATGGCTGCAGGCCACCTCCCCATCCAGCCCTGGGAGGCCACAGACCAAAAGTGGCAAAGGGGCAGCCACCCCCAAGTCAGACCTTCCACCGTCCACCCTGTTTGGACTATGCTGAGCCTGGCGGAGGGAGATGGAGACAGCCGCAGCCCTTCTTGTCTCCATGGAAATGCCAAGTCGCCAAGAGCTGCCCCTTGCAAACCCGTGGTTTCCAAAGGTTACGGACACAGCCAGGGCCAGGCAGAAGGGGCCATGTCCACGCACCGAGGCCAGGCACAGCAAACAGGCAGCCCCAGGCTCATACACGCAGGAAACTCAGCCCCCGGGCGTGGTGAGTATGAGAGTTTTGGAGGCTGCTGGCGGGAACAGCAGCAGTGATAGTAATGACCAAGCTTGCCGTCGGTGGCTGTTTGTCCAGCATCCTCTTACAAACCGAGGACACCGAGGTGCAGGGAAGTTGAGTGACAGGACCACACACACACAGCACATGCAAGGACTGGCAGGGCTGTCTCGGCGACCAGGTACACAGAGCCAATGGATGACAGCGACCCTCTTGGAGCCCTGAAATCCAGGGGCAGGCTGTGCTCCCTGGAGGTCTGGGGAAGCGCCCCTCCCCTGCATTCCTTGTCTCTGGGCCTCCCCCTCCCCTGCCACCTCTCTTCCCCCTCTGTCTCCCTTCCACCCAGACAAGCACTGGCGGGGATGCATTGGTTCTGCCTCGTCCTCCGACTTCCTCTCCCATCTCAGGATCTTGCCTCTTAGCCAAAGAGGCAACAAATACACAGCTTCTAGGATTAGGACCTGGGCATGTGTGGGAGCCGCCACCCCCTCTTTTACCAACGTGACAAGTGGGCTCTGGTCTGAGGGTATGAGACCGAGGGTGAACTGAGCTGGCCTCGGGGGCTGGGCAGATGCAGGTGCCATCTGAAGACACAGAGGAGGAGCCCAGGGTGGCTGCGGGCACGCTGCGCCTGGCGGTGCTGGCGAGGTGAGAATGCTGGGGATGGGCGCTGCTGGGCCAGGCCCAGGCACACACAAGCTGAGCCCTGTGCAGGGCTGAGCCACGGGGCAGCACAGCTGCGCAGCCCCGCCCACAGGTCCCGGGTGGGTGGGGCCTCGGGTGTGATCTGAGAACGGTCAGGGTCCTCCTCATCAGGACAGCAGGGGTGGGGGTTGGGGAGGTGGGGGATTGGGCGGGGGGCGGGGCAGCTGTCGTCAGTCCTGCTGCAGGCTGTGGAAAGGCCACATAAGCCCAGGACCAAGAAGATCCACCAGACTCCAGGATGCGGCAGGCTTGGGTGCTTCCTGGCCGGTGCCGGCCCCTGCTGGATGGGGGTAGAGGGGTGGCTTGCAAAGCTGATCAGTCTCCCGGACAGACCAGACTGGAGTGTTCCTGCAGGAAAGGCCCTCGTCCCACGGGTGGGCCGATCGGCCTGTTCTGCTCTCAATCAGTACCTGAGAAGGAAGCAGGTTCAGGTCCAGGGCGGCTGCGGCCCCTGAGAACCTGCAGCGGGGGATGGGGTGGGCGGGTGCTGCCCAGTTCATAGATGTAGGAAAGGAACCTGTGGCCACAGCAGTCCTGATAGCAGTCAGCTCCAAATCCTACTGATCTGGGCGAGAGTAAGTGCAAGAGAGAGAGAGAGAGAGCGCAAAGAGGAAACGTCATCTTGTCGACCAGCCGTGTCCCGCTAAGAAGGAGTCTTAAAATAATCTAGAAGTCAGCGTGGCAGCACGACCAAGGTTCACTGCGGCACTATTTATAACATGAAAGGCTTTTTTTTTTTTTTTACATTTTTCGTGTTTTTATTTATAGAAGGTAAACACAATTTCTTGTATTTTATAGATACAGATTTAGGGGCACAGGGATACTTTCTGTGCAACCCAAGGGCCGGCTGGCCAGTGACAGCACAGGGAGCTGCTGAGGGGCGTGGCAGGCCCTGTGGGGTCCACCAGATGGAGTCCCGGGAATGGAGGCCATCTCACTTCCGTGAGTGATGCCTGCATTTTCCCGGCAACGAGGATGCAAACCTCCACGTCAAATGGCCTTGATGATTGGGGGAACTGGGAATCGGGATGACTGTTTAAAATCCGTATGTTCAAATTTTACATCACTTAAATATCAACTAATAATTTGGTTTTCTGGAACATTTTTGAAGTAGTATAGGAAAGAATAAAAGGGTTAAAGTATTTGAGGCAGTTTCTGCACTTATTTAAAGCTCTGGTGAACAGTGCCTGATTCCACAGGGCCATCTTCCTAGGGAATGACAGGAGATGGCAGGGAGGAACGGGGTGTGCTCCTGCAGCATGGGGGGGTGGGCTGTGACCCTGCAGCATGGGGGGGTGGGTGTGTCCCTGCAGCATGGGGGGTGGGTGTGTCCCTGTAGCATGGGGAGTGGACTCTGTTCCTGCAGCATGGGGGGGGGGCTGTGTCCCTGCAGCATGGGGGGGGGGGCTGTGTCCCTGCAGCATGGGGGGGAGTGGGCTGTGTCCCTGTAGCATGGGGAGTGGACTCTGTCCCTGCAGCATGGGGGGGGGGGCTGTGTCCCTGCAGCATGGGGGGGGCTGTGTCCCTGCAGCATGGGAGGGGGTGGGCTGTGTCCCTGCAGCATGGGGTGGGCTGTGTCCCTGCAGCATGGGGGGTGGGGTGTGTCCCTGCAGCATGGGGGGGTGGGTGTGTCCCTGCAGCATGGGGGGGGCTGTGACCCTACAGCATGGGGGGGGTGTCCCTGCAGCATGGGGGGGGCTGTGTCCCTGCAGCATGGGGGGGGCTGTGTCCCTGCAGCATGGGGGGGTGGGCTGTGTCCCTGCAGCATGGGGAGTGGACTCTGTTCCTGCAGCATGGGGGGGGCTGTGTCCCTGCAGCATGGGGGGGGCTGTGTCCCTGCAGCATGGGGGGGGGACTGTGTGCAGCATGGGGGAGGCTGTGAGCAGCATGGGGGGCTGTGTGCAGGACGGGGGGACTGTGTGCAGCATGGGGGGCTGTGTGCAGCATGGGGGGCTGTGTGCAGCATGGGGGGCTGTGTGCAGCATGGAGGGGGTTGTGTGCAGCATGGGGGGCTGTGTGCAGCATGGGGGGCTGTGTGCAGAGTGGGGGGCTGTGTGTAGCATGGTGGGGCTGTATGCAGCACGGGGGGGCTGTGTGCAGAGTGGGGGGTACTGTGTGCAGCATGGGGGGCTGTGTGCAGCATGGAGGGCTGTGTGCAGCATGGGGGGCTGTGTGCAGCATGGGGGGGGGAGCGCTGGTGCTCTGGCTCTTGTGTAGCAGGGTGCAGTCCTTGGGCAGTGGAAGCAGTGGGAACACAAGATGGCTGGCTCCAACCAGTCCCATCAGGCTGTTTTTGTTAACAATCCTCCTGTGCTACTAAACTCTCCCCAAAACTTCCAAACTAACCCAGCCCAACACTGCACATGCAAAAGACAGAGCCTGGATGGGCCCGTGCCCTGCCCCAGCCTCTCCGCCTCCCCAGTATCAGGAGCCACTCTGGCCACAGTTCAGTAGGGGAATAACAAGCTTGACTGCCAAACACCAAGCCCCTCAGGGTGGGTGTTGGCAGGCTGACGAGGGCCAGCCAGGGCACCTGGGGGTTCATGGCAGAGCAGCCACAGGGTCGCTTGGGCAATGTGAGCATTGATCGCTCAGATAACTGACTGTATCTTAAGGCAGCCCAGGGTGGCACATTCTGACAGCTTTGCTGGAAGCCTGGTTCTCAGTGGAAAGTTGAAACAATGCAACAAAGCAAATGAGTGGGTTTCACAGCTGTTTCAGAGCTGCCACGGAGGAGCCCATATGGAGGGGTCATCTTGTGGCAGCATTTTGGTCCCCAAGATGCAAAATGCGATCGCCCTGCACCCAACACACTCATCTGCAATTCTGCTTTTCGTAGTTGGCTATCCATGGTTCACCGAAGTCTACAAATATTTAATGGAAAACTCCAGAAACAAGTTACAAGTTTCAAATAGCTCAGTGTTCTGAGTGGCATCCCAGAGTCTCCGAGAACGTTAACCTCCCCTTTGTCCAGTGCACCCACGCCCTGTGAGCCCTGGCCTGCTAGTCTCCCGGTAGCCAGTTCAATGAACAGATCACTTGCAGCGGTATCTCGGTGCTGCGTTCAAGGCACTCTTACACGGCGTCACAGCACCTACGCCGCTCACCTCACTCCCTCTCGTCGGCTGTGAACGTCAGGCTGTAGGGAGCAGGGCTGGGTGTCCTCCCACTGACCAGCTGAGCTGTGCCCACTGAGCACAGCTTGACTACAAGAGCCGGGGCAAGCCAAGCAGCCCAAGGGGCAGCAGCCCCCTTAGGTCCCAGGCAGGTGTTGCAGAGAAAGGGGGCCCTCCTTACAGGGTCTTCATTAGAAACTCCTTCCAACGAGGCGCAGTCTGGGAACACTGTCATACTGTGGGCCAAAGGTCCCTCTCTCCAGATGGCTCTGGACAGAAGGGAATGCAGGGGCTAAAAACAGTGTGGCTGAGCTCAACCGAATGTAACTCCAGGCACCGGTCCTGGTTCTGGCCGCACTCCACAGGGCACGGGGGCCCCGGAGGCACACCTGGCTGCCCCCTATCTCCGAGCTGCCTCTCTGAACCAGCTCTGGTTTGTAAAGGCTTAATTTTACGAGATTCAGAGCCTTAAGGGATTAGGGAGGACTTGGCAGTGGGGAGGGAGCTGGCCAGTGATAAAAATAAGTAAGGAGCAAGGGCTCCTGCAGCTTTGGAATAGAAGTCGTCAGGAATGCAGTCCGGAGACAGACATCCATCCCTGCTCCAAGATCACCTGGTGGGGGTCTCTGCTCCGACTTCAAAGCTTTGTCCCCTGCCCTGTCCAGGACGGAGCCGTGCCCGTCAGCCCACTCCCAGGAAATCCCTGGCTGCAAGCAAGCAGGCTGGTCTCATATTCCTTTTTCCTTGACTTCAGAACACACGCACGCTGGGAATTGGTTGGGCAGGTAAAGCAGCACACACTCTGGGAAAGCGGGCCAGCCCCACGGGATGCCGGTGGTCCTGCTCTCTCACGAGCCCCATCAACAACAATGCAGTCATCGCTTCGGCTTAATACTCAAACACATAGCGCATGCGTGCATCATATGAGCCCTGCCCCCACACGCCCCCCACACCCAGGCCGGCAGCAAGGATGCCGTCACCTGACGTCGTTTACCACGGTGCAAACAGTAACAGGAAAATGTGCCTGCCCGCTGCTGTGTCCCAGGGCTGCGCTTCTGTGGGTGGGTCAAGCTGCCTGGGCCACGCCCTGAAGCCAGAGGAGGGTCTTAGCTCCCACACCTCTTTTCTCTCCCTGGGAAAGAGCCTGTGCCCAGCCCTGGAGCTGCCGGTCAGGGAGAAGCAGGCTGTGTTTGGGACAGTGACCTGCTCCCTGGAATGCCAGCTTCCCCTGCTTGGAGGTCCTGCACTGTACTCTGCTGCTACGCCGCGGTCCCCGAGTGCCCATGGTTGCTGGCACATCCTAGAGGCCCTACAAGGTGCCGTATCGCTCCCGTTGGGATGACGAGGAGGGGAAGAGGTGGCGCACAGGCTGCCAGGCAGTGCAGGGCTGCAAGCCGTTGCCTTTGACTCCGTGGCACCGACAGTCACCCAGAGAAGAAACATCTCCTCATTTTAATTTTTTTTTGACAGGCAGAGTGGACAGTGAGAGAGAGAGACAGGGAGAAAGGTCTTCCTTTTGCCGTTGGTTCACCCTCCAATGGCCGCCGCGGCCGGCGTGCTGCGGCCGGTGCACCGCGCTGATCCGAAGCCAGGAGCCACGTGCTTCTCCTGGTCTCCCATGGGGTGCAGGGCCCAAGCACTTGGGCCATCCTCCACTGCCTTCCCCGGCCACAGCAGAGAGCTGACCTGGAAGAGGGGCAACCGGGACAGAATCCGGTGCCCCGACTGGGACTAGAACCCGGTGTGCCGGCGCCGCAAGGCGGAGGATTAGCCTAGTGAGCTACGGCGCCAGCTTCCTCATTTTAATTTTTAATAGGAGTCCAGAAAACAGGAGCAGTGAAATGAGCACGTTTTATTCATCACTTGCTACTACTCCATTTACACACAGTGAATCAGACCCCTGTGCACCTGCTCCCCAGAGCAAACTTGAGGATAAAAGATGGCGGCCTGCTGCTTCGGCTCGGTGCTGCACAGACCTGCAAGCAGCTTGGGCAGCCGGAGGGCCCTGCACCCTCTGGAAGCCGGGCCCTGGAAGGGGAAGTGGGCTGCACCTTGTGCCAACCTCGCTCCCACTGCTCTCGGTCGTGAGAGCAAGTACTCGTTCTGCATCTGCAGAGGAGACCCCGCCGTGCACAGCCTCCTGTTGCCCACTGCTCACCCCTGCCCCAAGCACTCCAGATTAGCCCACGGGCTCCGGAGTTCTCGCCTGTGGTCTGTGTGAGGGGCCACGCCAGACCTGGCATCCTGTCACCATCCCTGCTTCTGCTTCTGAGAATGAAGTTTGATTGGCAGCCAGCCACGCCCACCCATTCCCACTGTCTCTGGAAAACGCTTGCCAGTGGCTGCTCCAAGAGCTTAGCACGAGAGGACGAAGCTCCACTGTCTGCATGTGGACTGGGTGGGTAACTGGGGCCGACAAGCCACAGCCGCGGCACTCCCACAGTGCTGTTAAGCAGGTGGATGGGATTCGAGAAGACAGCATCTGCCAACAGCTCTGCTTTGGGAGGGAACTCCTGAGCACATCAGGCAGGGGAGGGGCAGTCTGCCAAGCAGGTACAGGATCTGCCTCTCACTCCACCTGGGGCTTCACGAGTTGTAACTCTGGACCAACAGGTTTTGTTCTGGAACTTTCTTTTTCCACCAAGGAGACTCATGGAGGCAGCGGGAGAGCGGGGGGCAGGCACAGTTTGACCTAGGGATGAAGGCATTGCTTATGCACGGCATTCCATATCGGAGTGCCTTGAGTTCTACTCCTGGCTTTGCTCTCAATTCCAGCTGCAAGCTCACCCATACCTCAAGAGGGCAGCAGGTGATGGCTCAAGAACTTGGGTCCATGGGGCTGGCGCTGTGGCCTAACAGGTAAAGCTGCCACCTACAGTGCCGGCATCCCATATGGGCGCCAGTTCGAGTCCTGGCTGCTCCACTTCCGATCCAGCTCTCTGCTGTGGCCTGGAAAAGCAGTGGAAGATGGTCCAAGTCCTTGGACCCCTGCACCCACGTGGGAGACCCAGAAGAAGCTCCTGGCTGCTGGCTTTGGTTTGGCACAGCTCCAGCTGTTGCGGTCATCTGGGGAGTGAACCAGTGGATGGAAGACCTCTCTCTCTCTCTCTCTCTGTCTCTCCTTCTCTGTGTGTAACTCTGACTTTCAAGTAAATAAATAAATCTTTTTTAAAAAGAAAAAAAAGCACTTGGGTCCGTATACCCATGTGGGAGACCCAGACTGAGTTCTCAGCTTTTGGCTTTAGCCCAGCCAAGCCCCAGCTGTTGTGGGCATTTCAGGGAGTGAACCAGTGGCTGGGAGCTCGCTCTCTCTCTCTCTCTCTCTCTCTCTCTGTGTGTGTGTGTGTGTTGCCTGCCTCTCAAATACAGAGAAGACTCACAGGTGGTTTCCAGCCATCGCTTTGCCCTCTTCACTTCCTCTCCCTTGTACGAGAGTCAGTTTTCTGGGTGTCCTCGGATGCAGGGTGGTGCCCGGCAGCTACCATGGGATCTCTTCCCTGTTGCAAGAATGCAGTCTTCATTCACTGTCAGGTACTTGTCTGCCTGCCTTCAAACCGAAAGTGCCTCCTATTGTTCCATTCCCATCCATTGTGTCCTTCTGTCCATCCATCCAAGAGTCCCTGTGAGCAGGCCCCAGGCTAAGCGTCCAAGGAGAAGGGCCCTCTGTGTCAGGCAGAGCTCACCATCCAGCCTTGGGGTCTGACGATGACAAGACGAGGTTGTGAGAGCTTGCAGGAAGGCACGTGGGGTCGGGACATCTGCTGGGAAGGTTTTCAACTTCCTCCCCTCTTCCTGTCCAGGAACAACCTGTGCCTTCCACACAGGAGCTCCGGGAAGACAGGGACAATTCCAGAGGAGGCTGACCTCAGGGGCCCCTGGGAGCCAGCCTGGCCTGTTTCCTCCCATTTCCTTGTGCTAATCGCTGGCCCTTCCTTCTGACTGCCCCCTCTGGCATGGATCACGCTTTCACATCCCGGCGGCCCCGTGGTTCCTGGGGGTGGGGAGTAGCCATGCGCAGTCCCTCCTCGGAACCACTGCGGGATGCAGCTTTAAGGCTGGAACCGTCAAAGAAGTGAGGGAACCAGGAACTCAGCGGCCAGCGGATGGCCTAAAGCCCCTATCTGGGCACAGCAGCAAAAGAAATGCTACGGTGTTGGCTCTGTGCGTGAAAAGCTTGGCACTCGACAGGATGCCACATCACCACAGCTATAGCACTCTCTGTCCCCACTGCAAAGCCATGGAGGGTAAGTCTTGGAGCCACAGCCATCTCCAGATGTGCAGAACGAAGTTCTCGGGAAAGATCTGCACAATTGGATTCTTTTGATATTCATCTTCAGTCCCGTGGCTCTCGCCCAGGCGCTTCCTCCATTAGGAACATGTCCATCTGTCTGTCCTGCACCTGGAGACACATGGCAGGTGGTGACGCACCTCAAAGACGTCACCCGGAGCTCTTCTGATGGGCTTCTCAGACAGGGATATACTGGAGGAGTGCTGGCCTGTGATGCCCCGCCCACTCCACGCCCTCATCTCAAAGGGCACTGCCGCAGTCTCAAGGGGTTGCCTACTTGGAGTTGGTCTGGAAGCCACTGGGCTCTCCAAAGCTGAGGGGCGGGCGAGGTCTGACGGAAGAGCTGTCCGTGGCTGGATGGGGAGTTGGCCTGTGATGGGCCATGAGCCAGTGCCTGCCAGGGAGCCGTGTCCACGTAGCAGCCCAGCCCTGCAGAACCCATGTGTCAGCAGCACAAGGAAGGGCATCAGATCAGTGCTGCTCTTGGTCTTATTATTTATTTGAAAGGCAGAGAACCAGGACAGGGGGGGGGGGGGAGAGAGAGAGAGAGAAAGAAATCTCCTATCTGCTGGTTCATTCCCCAAATGCCTGCAGCAGCCAGGGCTGAGCCAGGCAAATGCACTCAATGCAAGCCTCCCACAGGGTAGCAGGAGCCCGATACCTGAGCCATCACCTGCTACCTCGCAGGAGGAGCAGTAACAGGAAGCTGCAGAGGACAGACGGCAGGGCCTGGACTGGAACCCAGGCACTCGGATGTGGGATGCAGCCCGAACGGCTGCTTCACCACACCCACCATGCACCCCGGCCTCGGTGTGTAAAGGCGCTGCTCTTCCTCCACACAGTCTCTTGCAGACAACAGATCCTACCCGTGTTTCTCGCTCTGTGTTCAGCAGTGAAGACAGACAGGTATGGCTCCTGGGGTAAGTGCGGACCTGGGGACTGGTCACAGCATCTGAGTCCCCCTCCTCCGGGCCCAGCAGGCTCTGTGTCCCCATTCACTTCCAGGGGGCTGGGCTGTGGGGCTGGCCACAGCCAATGAACCGGGAGCAGAGGCAACGCTTACCCCGCGGCGGCTGTGGACACCTTGCATGGGGGTCAGCAGGTGTCTTTTCCATAAAGGGCAGGATGTATCAGATACACCAGGCCTCGCAGGTCCTGTGGCCTCTGTCCCAGCTGCTCACCCTCTGCTGGGCCTCAAGGCAGCTACAGTGCAACAGCCATGGGAGCCAAGTAGAGCTGCCATTGGCCATAGCAGAAACAGCTTGGACTTGGCCTGTGTTTACTGGTGTTCTAGGGCGAGAATGCAACAGAGCTAGCCCTCAGCTGCCCGCAACTCAACACAGTATGAGACAGAAGCAGGCCTCCTGCCATGTGCCCCCGGAGTAGGGCTGCTCGCCACATGGTGCCTGTCACCGGCTCACACAGGCTGTTACGGGGAGCTTCAGCGCTAACCGTGTCCAGGCAGTCTGGCACGCTGGTTTCTTATTTGGTTTATGAGGAAATGCATCTAACTTGCAATTGCAGCCATGCTTTGGTCAGCGATGGACCACGTCCCATACGAGTGTGGGCTGGAAGATTACAGAGGCACCATAGCCACGTGACGTGGGACTGCAACACGGTACTCACACGTGTGGTGGTACTGCTGACATACACCCACCATGCCGCCAGTCATACAAAAGCAAAGCACATGCGGCTACATGTGGTACCCGATACTCATGATGATAAATGAGTGGTCCCGGTTTATGTATTAACTTTGGACTTAACAACATTTGATTGTCATCTGAGGGTGTCTGCTGTGCGACGCTTGTGTTGGGCCGGCAGCAGCCTCACAGCCCATGTTTATGGCGTCTCCTGCTGGCGTTCGTGGCGAGAGCGCACTGGGTGGTGTTTGAGCAATGACAAAGCCGTCGACTGCACAGCACTTCTCAGAAGGAGTTGCCGTCACTCATCAACCATGAGTGTCATTAGTTCCCGGTTGGATCCAATGACCTCAGGAAGCAATCGTCCCGATGTTTCATTGTGGCATGGGCCTGAAAAGCCTCTTTCCCTCTCCCCACCCCTGCCAATTCTCTCCCCCCACCCCCAGGAGCTGACATGGGAGTGCTGCTTCATGGTCTATAAGGAGCGGAGCTGGCCTCTGAGCTCCGCCGAGGGCAGACTGCAAATGTGAGCGGGACGGCTGTCGGAGGCTCAGCCTGCCCGGGCCCGTGCCCAGAGTCCTCCACTGGATACCACCAGATGCACCCTCTTTGCAACCTCTGACCTGGAACCGGAATCCTACATGGAGAGCCGTGGTGACGGCAGTCGTCCTGTTGGGGAAGACCATGTGGCATTCCAGGCCACGGTGATTTATGTGCAAGACTGCTCGGTGTGCATTGACACTGATGGGGGCCATGGAGACCACCCAAAAAAATCAATGAGGGTGAATCCATCTGAGGCCTGGCACGGGACACCCAGCGCGTGGACATCCAGGAGGAGGCAAAGCCACGCACATGGGGAAGGACCCACCACAGACAAGTGGGGAAGACTGGGACCGGGTTGCATGGTGGAAAAGTGAGGTGAAACCGAGGTGGGTTGACATTGTGTGCCGGACCCGTCCAAACCTCTCTGATAGCCAGAGCGGGGCCAGGAAAGACAGGCAGACTGGCACAGAAGCATGGCCCCGAGATGGGCCTCAGCTCCCTCCCCTCTAAGATGGACACAAACCCTGGGACTCTGCTTCCTAGCAGAGGAAGTCGCAGCCAGGGTGTGGGCTTCGCTTGGGTCACTGCGAGAGGAGGTTGCCACCGTCTCCCTCCCCTGTTCCTGCAGCACTGGGGGCAGAGGGGCGCTGGAGCGGGCGTGAGCTGCGGGTGGGCTGCTCAAATCCGAGCCAACCCAGAGCGCTCAGACTCCAGGACTGGAGGAGACGAGGGCGGAAGACGGAGGAGAGCTGCAGACAGCAGCTTCGCAGCAGGGCCACGGAGGCCCTGGACAGCTGCTCCCAGGAGGCCCCCTGGGGCGTGCTCAGGCTGTGCCTGCAGGCTTCAGGGCACTCACGGGGCTCTGCCTAAGCAGCAGGGAAATGGCTCCGGTTTCAAAGCCGTTTCTGTAGTAACCACAGCCCCCACCCTTTCTATCTTCAGGGAAGAGGAAAGGCATCACTAAACCAATCACACCAAAGAGCTCTTTGACGCAGCCAGCCAGGGCCCCTGCCCATGTTGCTGCCCCCCGACCCAGCGTGTGCGCCAACCAATCACCATGTCGCTGTGTGCGAGCATCTGGTTTGCATTTCGCTCACTTTTCGGCAGAGGATTTTAGCACCAGCTCAGCGCCGTCTTGTGTTTGATTTACAGCTGCCGTCTCGCAGAGTCCCCTCTAACGCCCTGTAGCCTGCAAGGCGTGTCCCCATCAGGCCTCGGCTTTACCAACAGGCCTCGGCAGCAGCCAGCACCGCCCCTTCTCCACACCGCCCAAGCCCAGCACAGCAGTTGGCGAGGGCTCATAACCGTTAGCAACAACAGCCACATCTGCTCCTAAAAGGAGATGCACGGGACCTGTGACCATGACCTCCATTCCTTGTGGCCCAAGAACCCACAGGTGGGCAGGTGAGGGCTCTGGGTTGCAGACAAACAGCCTTTTCCCCCTCACATGCCCTCCCTCTCCCCCAAGCCCCAAGGCTGAGCATTCGCTCTGTGTCCCAATCTGGATGTGCCGGGTCTCCAGGGGCCGGTGGGAGGCAGGGGGACAGCTGATGTGGGAAAGCCCTGGGAGCTGGGGGCTGCAGTCATTCTGTCATGCAGAGCCCATGCCCCACCACGCTGCTGCTGCACACAGCAGGCCTCCACGTGTGGATGAGTGCGTGAGGGCTCCAGACTGGTTTTCTTCATGCAGAGCGATGGAAGGCCAAGCCTCATGCACAAGTCACAGTTCTGGGTGGGCTCTCTCACCCAGGGAGCAGCTGGCAGAGTGGGCGGGGGCTCCACGCAGCACCGCAGCCTCAAGAGGACCCGCGGCTGGTGCACCGTGGCTACCCCTGCACAAGCTGTCAGCCACAGGACTCGGTGATCAGAGGTGGGACAAGCGGGTGCACAAGTCGGAAAAAAAAATCCGCTGCCTTCTGGGCTCTCTACAGGCCCAGGCTGGTTCACCAGGGAGTCTCTGTGCCCCCTCAAAAAGCACCAACATTCAGCTTGAGGACTGTAGGCCCAGGCCAGGGCAGGGGTTAAGGTCCAGGTCAGGGCTGTACTCTCCCTTGTACGGAAAACATGCTCATAGGACCAGAGACCTTTCCCTGGGGAACACTGCCCAAGGCCCAGGCTTTGGGAGCTTCCGAGCAGCAAGGCCGTCCTTGGGGTAGAGGAGAGTGCAGCCCAGAGGCACCCACCCTAGCCACGGGATGTTACCTGGAGGGGAGCGGCACAAGACAGGTGAGCCAGGTCCCCGATCCTGGCCGCAGCCCGGGGGTCGCTGGAGCTGATCAGCACCGGGGCGCTGATCTCCATGGAATGCCTGTGGCTGGCGGCCTGTGAGGATTTGTGCGTCACGCTGAGCGCCGTGAAGGAGTGGCGCTTCTTGGTATTCTTCTTGCTGTCCACACGCCGCTGAAAGGCACTGACCGCCCCTGAGCTGCTCACGGCGGGGCCCGGGGCCGCGGTGGCCACAGCGCCGGCGTCACAGGGCAAGGAGGCGTCACAGCCAGACGCAGCGGCTGGGCACGGCTTGTCCATCTCAATGAGCTGCTTGGCGGAGTCGTTGAGCTAAGTGAAAAAGGGAGGAGGGAGGCTTCATTAAGTAATGTCACAACCACACACTACGGCTCCCCGCGCTCTCCCGCCACCTCCCCGGCTACACACTGCTAATGCGTTCACACCGGTGAGCCGCTTCCAAACAGCAGCTTCCAGGGTGAGTGGTGCGGTGACAACAGGGCTGAGCTGCAGTGACAGCTGCAGACTTTACGGACGTGGTTTTTGAAGCAGCTCAAAGCCCGGGAGCCATGACGGAGAGCAGGGCACTCAGCAGACGGGACGGTGCTTGAGAGACCTGGCGGCTCCTATTTTCTCAGTGGTTTGCACGTCCAGGGCACGAGGTGCAGGCCCGGAGGAGCAGGGACTAGTGGGGAGAAGGGAACAGAAGCCCAGCCTCAGCTAGGCTTGGCTGGCTCTGCACTCCCCCAGGAACCAGCTCCTTGGCTGCCCTGCACAGTGCTGGCCACTCCGGGGAATTTGCAGTGTGCGTCCAGATGCACCTGCTACTTACAAGATAAGTCTACTGTGGTTCAAAACTGTGAACTCTGTGCATTTTCTCCTAAGACGCACTTTCTGGAGACCTGTTGTATGCATGGATTTAACAACTTTTTGCACCAAAACGGTATGTAATTCCATTTGCCACAAGCTTTCTGAAGCACTCTTGTATTACTTGGATTGATTCCGCAAGGACTTAGGACACCATGCCTTCCCACGTCTCCCACCCCTTCTACCAAAGAGCAGGTGCTGTTTTTGCAGTGAAAAGTTTGCTCTTGACGGAGATCTTTACCCTGAAGTGCTTGGCAGGCTAGGTGGGATGAAGATGGGTTCATGCAGCAGCCTGTGTGATAACTGGGAATGCAAACTCCAGGCTGCCCAGCCCATAGCCTGGGTAGTACCTGAGACAGCAACCCTGTGTGTACCAGCTGTGGAATAAAAGGCCCTGAGCTTGGGTGGGGTCCAGAGGGCCGCAGGTCAAAGGCTGGGTCCCTTCACCATCTGGGAGTGACAGTGTCCTCCACACCAGCAGGGAGTTCTCCGTTCACCATTCTGATGGAGCCCTTTCTTGCAGGCTGTACTTGGCTCAGCCTGAGTTCCTTCCTACAGGGGAATCCAGGAAACGATGCATTGTGTGTACAGTGCGGAGGGGCGGCCAGGAGAGGTGACGCTATAATCAGCTTGGGATCAGCCCCACGAGACGGGGTTAAACAAATGCCAACACGCTGGGGGAGCGCCCGGACGATCTCGGCTGTGTCGCTTGTCTTTCGGAGCAGCAGAAGAGACTGAGCACACGCCAGCTGGCCCTCTGGGGGAGCTGACCTGGGAGAGCACAGAACCAAACACAGGGGGGCACGAGCTGCCTCTGTTCTCGCCCCACAGAGGGAAACTGTGTGGGTGCTGCGGGCACCACATGGTCCTCAAGTGATGTGCAGCAAGGGGCCTGGGCATCTTGCCAGAGAACTTTCTAGAATCTGCAGGAGGGTCACTGGGGGGGGGCAGCTGCAAGTCTTCATTAGGAAAAGGGGATCAGGATCCCAGAGGATGTCTGAGGTCAGAGGTGGAGGGGGGATTGGTCACGGGGCGGTGACCCAGGAATTAACGCAGGTGGGAAAGCGCAAAGCAAGACATGAGAGACAGCACTGACCCGGGCAGATCCGTGGAGGCTCTGCCTTCCTCTCTGCCGAGCCCTTCAGTGGGGCTGGAGGCCTCATGGCCCCCTACACCCACCACCCTCTTCCAGCTCCCCCTGTGCGGAATCTGGCTTCAGGCCTGAGCCGGGAACTTCTCAGTCCTGTGTGACGTGAAGGAGACACGGGGTCTCACTCACATGCAGTCCTAGTATTTGCGGCTGGGGGCATCCCCGTGGGTTAAGAAGAACACAGCCCTGTGTAGCTGTATAGAAGAGCTGGCCCCCTCACCTGCTCTCTGGCAGACCCAGGGGATCCCAGGAGCAGGGGCCCCTCAGGCTGGCCCAGCAGCACTGTCAGCCCTTCAGAGGGAGTTTACACAAACTCACACCGGGCTGCAAAACACGTGCTCTAAAGCCAGGATTATTTCCTTTGAAATGTCTCCTCCAGCCAGACTTGGCTGCTTTGCTCTGTATTATAGCCTTATCCATTTGCTTCTACTGAAGGGCTCCTCAAAGAATGGCAGGTGCCTGTTCCCCTTCACAGTCTTTCATGGGGTGAGGTCCCCACCTCCGGACCCTAGTGCTCTGCCCCCAGCTGGCAGAGCCCGAGGGAAGGCAGGGGAGCAGGAAAAAAATCAGTTCAACATGGACCGCTGCTGTGGCGTAGCAGGTAAAGCCGCCGCCTGCAGTGCCAGCATCCCATATGGCAGCTGATTCAAGTCCCGGCTGTTCCTCTTCCAATCCAGCTCTCTGCTATGGCCTGGGAAAGCAGGAGAAGATGGCTCAAGTCCTTGGGCCCCTGCAGCCATTTGGGAGACCTGGAAGAGGCTCCTGGCTTCAGATTGGCCCAGCTGCACCGTTGCAGCCATCTGGGGAGTGAACCAGCAGATGGAAGACCTCTCTTTCTCCCTCTGCTTCTCCTTCTCACTCTATGTAACTCTGAATTTCAAAATAAATAAATAAATCTCAAAAAAAAAAAAAAAAAGAAATACACGAAGAACAAAAGCTTCTTCCACCCATTGTTTATGCAGTTCCAGACAACGGCTCTCAATTGTTCTGGCTGCACCTGACAGCAGGGAGCGGGTCAACACAGGAGACTCCTACACCCATGGGGAGCTTGAGGCCAGTCTGGGAGCTTGGCGCTAACCACGTCAGAAGGTCCCTCACTGGTCTACACCCTGCTGGCCCCAGATCACCACGCCCTCCCCTGCCAGCACCTGCCCGTGACAGCAGCCTCACCAGGCTCATAGGTCCTAGCTGACCATCCCGCGTGTCCTGGGGAGGACCAGGGAAGAACTGAATGTCAGAGGACACTACCGCTCACCCCCAACCCCCAGGCCAGAAAGCTAGAATGTTCTGTGCGTGGCTACTGGGTGCTGACGGTGCGGGCTGGGTAGGCAGGGGGGAGGATGCCTCCTGGGTCTCTGCCTGAGGATGCGCACCCTCCCCACCAAGGCGTGTGCAGGAAGAAAAGGGCTACACCTGCATGTGGGTGGCTGCCAGAAGTGTCCGTCAACAGACACCCGCAGCCCACACGGAAGTGCACGGAACTATCGCCATGCCTCCAACACTGCGCTTTTGCGTTCTTTTCATATTCCCGAAATAGAAGACATTTTCAACTCCCATACAAAATGAAAACAAAAGAGTAACACTGACATTTTAAAAGTCGTGATGAATATATTCCCTTATCACGAGGATCATCACCAGCGCCTGGACAAGAGGGAGCCCATTAACAGGGAACGTCTGCTCTCACTCTGTGGGCATCTCTGCAGGGCCCAGTCCTAACCCCGGGGCTTCTGGGAGCATGGGATCAGATCAGAGAGGAGAGGTTTGCTTAAGCGCTAGGTATGAGCTTGCCAAAGGGTCAGTGACAGCCATGCCAGGCCTGCTACCATCTGAACAAGTCCCCTAAGGTGCACGTGCTGGAATCATACCCTTTTTTTTTTTTTTAAGATTTATTCATTTATCTGAAAGGCAGAGTTACAGAGAGAAGTAGAGCCAGAGAGAGAGAGAGGTCTTCCATCTGCTGGTTCACTCCCCCAAATGGCCACAACAACCGGAGCTGGGCTGATCTGAAGCCAGGAGCCAGGAGCCAGGAGCTTCTTCCAGGTCTCCCATGCAGGTGCAGGGGCCCAAGCATTTGAGCCACCTTCTACTGCTTTCCCAGGCCATAGCAGAGAGCTGGATCGGAAGTGGAGCAGCCGGGACTCGAACTGCCAACCATATTGGATGCCGGCGCTGCAGACAGCGGCTTTACCTGCTACACCACAGCGCTAGCCTTGGATGCATACTCTTTAAAGCCATGTGTTAACGGTATCTGGAGCTGGGGCCCCTGCTGGCACAAGTGACTTTACAGAAAAGCAGGAGACTGGAGCCAGCAGCTTGCTCTGGCTCGCCCAGGGATGCCCTGCCATGTTACCGTGCATGAGAAAGCCCTCCCTAAATGCCAGTGCCATGCTCTGGAATGTCCCAGCCACCGGGACCATGAGCTAAATAAACCCCTATTCTTCATCAATCGCCTGGCTCAGGTATTTTGTTATAGACTGTTATCAGCTTCGTGCCTGTGATGCTTAGTAATGTCTCCCCGAGGCTCTGTCTTATCTGCTTGATTAACTTAGATGTGATTTTCTTTTCCGGCCACTCTTTGTTCCAACCACAGAATCATCTAGAAATACACAAAGAGGTCGGCGCTGTGGCATAGCGAGCAAAGCTGCTGCCTGCAGTGCTGGTATCCCATATGGGTGCCGGTTCGAGTCCCGGCTGCTCCACTTCTGATCCAGCTCTCTGCTATGGCCTGGGAAAGCAGTAGAAGATGGCTCAAGTCCTTGGGCCCCTGCACCCGCACAGGGGACCCAGAGGAAGCTCCTGGCTTCTGGCTTCAGGTTGGCACAGCTCCAGCCACTGCAGCCGATTGGGGAGTGAACCAGCAGGTGGAAGACCTCTCTCTCTCTCTCTCTCTCTCTCTTTCTCTCTCTCTCTCTGCCTCACCTTCTCTCCATGTGTAACTCTGACTTTCAAATAAATAAATAATAAATCTTAAAACAATACACGAAGAACAAAAGTTTCTTCCACCCGTTGCTTACGCAGTTCCGTAGCACGGCTCTCGAATTGTTCTGGCTGCACCTGACCGCAGGGACCAGGTCAATGCAGGAGATTCCTACTCCCATGGGGAGCTCGAGGCCAGTCTGCGATCTTGGTGCTTGGTCCCGGACAGTGCTAGAGCATGGGGATGACCCAGAAACCATCGGGCTTGGTGAGAGGACTTTAAACTGAATATTTGATTAAAAGGAAGAAACAGAAGTGAAGGAGGGGAGATCTAACATGGAAGGAAGGACACCGGGTTGGGTGCAGCCCACGAGCAAAACAGCCAAGGAGCAGATGTCCACCCTGAGATGGCGCAGAGCGGCCACACACTCAGCCAATCTGTCACCCAGGGGGACAGGGCCCTGTGGCTGAGATCTGAGCCAGGCGACTTGTTCCTGAACCCCCATCTGCAGGGAAATTCTGGGAGCCCCAGGATGCAGAGGCTCACGGTTTCAGAAGGCAGCAGCCCGCCCCTCTCTGTGGATGCACCATCTACACTGGCTAGGGCCTGAGCGCCACCGCGGCCCAGGCTCTAGTGAGCAGAGACGCTGCTCTGAGCACATTTACAGCCCAGTGCGCCCTGTGGTGCCTGGGGACGGGGGGGGGGGGGGGGGGGGGAATGTCTTTCTACAGATGCCAATGCTGGCCTATTAGGCTTAGTGCTCCCGGGAGACGCTGCTGCTGCCCCTGGGCAGGTCCTGTCCAGCAGCAGGCTTCTGGCTGAGATGGGCAGGCAGAGCAGCTGGTCTGTGATCAGCGCCTCCTGGTGGGCGGAGAAGGAGGAGTTCCCTCCTCACCCTCCTCCAGGACATGCCTCATCCCTGCAGGCTGTGGGTGGGGCGCACCTACAGCGCCTGGGGTAACCGACACAGGGGCTCTCACCCCTGACGAAGTTGGGGCCTGCTACCACCTCCAGCCACATACATCTGAGACCTGACCCCATCACCACTCCCGCTTGGGTCGATCAGCTTCCCATCACTGTAAAACATTCCTGAGAGAGCCACTGGGAAGGAAGGAAGCTTACTTGGGCTCATGGATTTGCGGTGCACAGGCCGAGCCTGGGCAGCCCACGAGTCTGGCCAGGTGGTGGGGTGGCAATGGTGGGGTATGTGTGGAAAAGGGGTCCCACGGTGAGGCAGGAAGCAGAGACAGGGTTGGGCCCGATTCGGCTCCCACCAGAACCACCTGCCCAGGACACACCCCCAGGGACAGACAGGGCTCCCATGGGGCCCACGCCTGGATCAAGTCTCCACCCTCTCCCCAAAGCACCACCAACGCAGGGCTTTGGGGCTTACACGGCTGCCTGACCTGCGGAGCCGAATCCTGTTTTCCAGCCGGGGCGTTGCTCACGTGACCCCTGATGAACGCTCTGAGGCAGTCACGGTGTGGCATTTGCCATGGAGGTGACCTGGGCATCACACAGTGAGAAAGCAGCACACACAGCCGCCGCTGCTCACCTCTCGGCCACATCTCACTACTTCCTCTGCCACACGCTGTTCTACAGAGGATGCTGCCCAACCTGTAAGCTGAACAAAGCAACTTATCCCCTGAACTCTCTCTGTGCCCTTGGCCAAGGCAATGGCCTGGGTTCATGCCAGAGACTCAAATGTGGCTCTTTAAAACTCAGACCTTGGCCGGCGCTGTGCCGTAGTGCGTTAAAGCCCTGGCCTGCAGTGCCGGCATCACGTATGGGTGCTGGTTCGAGTCCCGGCTGCTCCACTCCTGATTCAGCTCTCTACTGTGGCCTGGGAAAACAGTACAAGATGGCCCAAGTCCTTGGGCCCCTGCACCCACATGGGAGACCCGGAAGAAGCTCCTGGCTCCTGGCTTCGGATCAGCTCAGCTCTGGCTGTTGCAGCTATTTGGGGAATGAACCAACAGATGGAAGACCTCTCTCTCTCTCTGGCTCTACCTCTCTCTGTAACTCTGCCTTTCAAATAAATAAAATTTTTAAAAAAGTCAGGCCTTGTGATTTTGGTTAAGCATGACGTGAAAAGTTAGGTCAGACAAATCCGCTCACGGGGAGGGCGCTAGCCGCAGTCACCCAGGGTAGGGAGCCATTCCTCTTCCCTCCCCGCACAGGCCTATTACCGAGGCCAGGCCTGTATTTACTGCACACACTGAGCTCTAGACATTGTTTTGAAAATAATCATTTATTTATTTGAATGGCAGAGTTATAGAGAGAAAGAAGGCGAGGCAGAAAGAGAGAGACAGAGAGGGAGAGAGAGAGAGCTTCTATTTACTAGTTTACTCCCCGAACGACCACAACAATCAGGGCTGGTCCAGGCTGAAGCCAGGAGCCAGGAGCTTCTTCCTGGTCTTCCACGCGGGTGCAGGGGCCCAAGGACGTGAGCTATCTTCTACTGCCACAGCAGAGCAGCCAGGACATGAACTGGCACCCACACGGGACACCCGTGCTGCAGGCGGTGGCTTAACCTGCTGCACCACGGTGACGGCCGGCCCTGAGCGCTAAACATTCATAGGGACTGGTGCCAATGCTGTCTGGACACTCTCCCATTCACCCAGCAAACCCGTGTTCCACACACGCTATGGGGGCAGCTTCTACACTGGAGGAGGTTCCTGTCCTTGGAGTTACAGATGACATGAAAGGCAAGCAACACCAGAGGCACTGTAGGAGTGGGAGGGAGACCCCCACGAGGGGCAGCCCAGGTAGATCGGTGTGAAAGAAAAGAAAAAGAACAGACAAAATCCCTGTTGTTGTGGACAGCCAGTTTGCTCTGTCGCGTGTATTGGATGGTGAGAGGGAAGGGGAACAGCATGTGCAGAGGCCCTGTGGTAGCAGTGTGGCTGGACCGACTAAGGGGGGAAAAGGGGAACAGAGTGGCTGGAGCAGGCCCAAGGGCTGAGAAGGGGGCGGGGTTGGCTTCCAAACCTCGGCAGGTCTCTCGGAAGACTGGCGGGGAGCAGAAGCACTCTGAAGCCACTGCGTTAATGTCAGTGGGAAATTCTCACAATCACACGAGAACAGCACAATTCCAAACTTGCCCAAAATACATGGAAATTTATGCATAGAAAAAAATACAGAAAATAGAACAATATGCTAACAGCATTTCATTTCATTCTTTTCCTACACGTCCATTCATATTTACTTGTAGGATTATGGGTGATTTTAATTTTCTTCTTTACACTTTCCTGAACCTCCCTATTTTGAATAATAGGCAGGTATTATTTTTGCAATCAGAAAAAGTCACTAGAACCAAAACGAGACAAAAGAGCGGATTAGGCTGGGCGTCTATGGGCCTACAGGGAGGCCTCCTGGGTCCTGGCAGTAATCTATTTTTTTTCCAGTTTGCACAAAGCGAGAAGTGCTCTAAGAGCCTCGGATGTTTTTCAGCTCCCTGGGCATGCAGGTGTTGTTCAAGTGTGCTGACTTTCAGGCGAGGTCTAGCAAAGGTTTGGTTCAGTGCCCGGGTGACAGCCGCCCGCTGGGCGGGACAGGCTGTGGCAGCTGTCGGGGAACGTCCAGAACTGTCAGGGAGCTTCCTGACCCCAGGCTCCCACGGGGGCTGCCACCCCACGGTCAGGGACTGAGCAGGCCAAAATGGGATGCAAGGGAAGCAGAGTGGAAACACAGAGGCTGAGCGGGGGCTGGCGGGCAGGGCAGGGCAGGGTGGCAAAACCCCAGAGGCCCAGGGCCAGAGCCAGCTGGTTTTGCAAATGAAGCCTGCTGAGCCATTGTTTAGGACTGGGTCTGCCTGCAAGGGCGGCTGGGAAAGGTCTGGACCCTGAGTGTATGAGTGAACGGAGAAGCTCTGACGCCCACTGGCCACCGCGCTATGTCTGAACTTTTTTTTTTTTAATTTATTTGACAGGTAGAGTTACAGACAGTGAGAGAGAGTCAGAGAGAAAGGTCTTCCCTCCGTTGGTTCACTCCCCAAATGGCCGCAAGGGCCGGAGCTTCGTGGATCCTGGGCTCCGCTGCCTCCACCTGGGCTCCCATTCAGCGCCACCTCTCTCCAGTGGGGGTCCCGGGGCCGGGCTGTGTGGGTGAGCACTAGCAAGCTCCTTTGCTTCACTCGGATCTGCGTCTTTGAGCCTCACCTGTTACAAAGCTAAGCTCTCTCTGGGACCCACCTCATCTCTCAGCGGGGATCCCGGAACTGCTGAGACCACCCTCTGTAACAACCTCATGCAGCTTCCCCAAACTTACACGTTAACAACAGGTGGACATGTGCAGCCTGTTAGAACGGAAGCCGAGTTTCAACCACACACCCATCTTTAATGCAAAGAGGTTTTCAGAAGCATCAAGGTGGCCTCCTGGGTTTATTTTTCTGTCCCTGGTCTCAGAACTTGCCTCCGTCACAGGGCTTAGCAACCTGTTTCTGATGCCATGGGAGGAGACGCACTGAGGCAGGACTGCCTGCGGGCTGGGAAGGGGGGTGGCCCAGGGAGGTGGCCAGCTTCCTGCCTCTCCGCGCTGAACGGCCGTTCAGGGTCGGTTCCTTCAGACAGCCTCTCCTGCCAGCCACAGGTCTCCAAATGTTTGTTTTTCTTCAGGAGTGAAACCCAAGTACATTCCAGATTGCTTCCTTGAAAAGCATTGAAGTTCGCTTTCCTTATTTGTATTCTAGTCTCAAAAGCAACACTCAAGCACCAAAAATAATTTTTTGCAACAGGGGATGCTGTGTGCAGGAACCTAAAGAACAAGAAGAGGCAATGATACATTGTAACACAGTTCTCACTGGGCCCTTGGCTTATGTAGCTGATTTGCTGAGAGCCCTACCAAGTAGGTGAGACTATCACTCCCTCCCCTCACAAAATATGGAAACCAAGGTAGGGGAGGGGAAAGCGAGCTGAGAGACAGAGCCAGGTTGGTCTGGGCAAGTCCTCTGCTCTAAAACCTTGGACACGGGCTGATCACAGTTCTCAGCCCCAATGTCAATGTCTAAGAGCCTTCACCCCTAACTCCTTGGGGAGTCTGGGAGGTAAGCCGCAGCTGCCACGCTCCTTGCTCTGTGCTTTGCAATAAACACCGGCTTTCTCCCACCACCCCGATGTCAGAGATCGGTTTTCTGCACGTCGGGCGAGCGAGCCCCGTTTGGGGGTTCTACAGCAATGCCTCCAACCAGTTTGGGGATGTTGCCTGGCAACACCACTGGGAGCCTGCACAGATGGGACTGCCCTAAGCCTTCTGCCTGCACGCGAGGTGCCCCAGACCTGGGGCTTCCCTAGGACCACCTCCTGAAAACTTTCAGTCCTGAAATCTCTGTCTATTCGGTTTTCCCCATCAAAGTTCACCTCAGTGCAGGCAGAGGCTGGCCTAAGAACATGACCCGCAGGCCCAGGGTCAGAGGTCATGGATACAAACCTGGAGCAAATGCCTAGGTCCCCAGAGTGACCCTCAGGATCTGTGGAAATGGCTTCCCACTGTCCCTATCCCACTTCACCCCCATCTCGTCCAGCCTGCCCGTTACCCTGGCTTCCTCGTCCATCAGCCACTGCCCAGCTCAGAATACAGCCGGAAGCCCCTGCTCCCCCACAGTCTGCTTCCTCAGAGGGCTTCCGAGTGCCATCATGACACCTGCGGCTCCACCTGGCCTCATTCTCTTGCCCCTCCTCCACAGCTGTCTATCTCCCCCGTTGACACCTGCAGAACCCACCCCCTTTCTCCACTCTGTGTCTCCTCCCATGATAATGTGGGCTTTGAGACAATCCTTCCCTGTGCATCCCCAGGGCCGGGCACAGGAAATGCATGAACAAATGGGTGGAGAAAGAAATGGCGGCTCCCTGTGGACAGGGCAGAGGGCATCTCATAACATGGGAAACCTGTTCTTTCGGCCAAGGGCTAAGCCCGTAGCAGAAACCCAAGGCACAAGGAGCCACTGTCTTCCCAGCCAGTAAGAAAGGCACAGTCGCCGGCGGCAGGGGTGTTTCGGTTCTGAGCTGGCAACGGGCAGGTGTCTGGGGCTGCCACTTGCTCTCCTTGGCATCACCAGGCAGAAACCCAACTCGCCAGGGCTGTGATGGAGGGGAGAGGTCAGCACGGAGTGTAACTGCGTGTGGCAGATGGAAGCTTCCAGACCCTCATCAGAATGGTCTCCCAGAGAGCCAGAGTGGCCTCCGTGGGGGACGGGGGGAGTGGCCGAGCAGTAAGAGGGAACAATCACTGCACGGAAGACCCCTGGGGGCTGTGCTTGGTGCCCCACAGCTTTGCCTTTGCCTCCCACAGGAGAGAGGCCTTGGGAGTTTCCAAATGGAACTCTTAATTGCTCTCTCTTTGTGGGGTTTCAAACACGTAAAAGCAACAGGGAGCAGAGCTTTGAATTTCTCTGAGTGGGTGTAGCAGAAACAAGATAAAGCCGGAATTAGCTGCCTTTTCTCGTTTGCCATACTCCGGGGCTTGGAGTGGCCGGAGGAAGCCTCCTTAAACGCACAGGCGCCATCTGAGCTTAGAACCTGAATCCCAAAGGTGCCCCGGCTACCAAGGCTGCACCTGCTTCTCCCTGTGCGCCCAAACCCAGGAAGTGGGCGCCAAAGATCACAAAGGGAGAAGCATGAAGACGGACAAAGCAGGCAGCCCCAGCCGCTGGGCACAGAGCAGGGAAGATCAGCCCTGTCTGACAGCTTCAGAGAGAGTCTGCAAGCATCAGACTGTGTCTAAGGAACCGAACAGTGTCCCAGAACTCCCAAGCTCAGGCATGCTTTTTGGAGTAGTTGTAGACACCCAACTTCCCACAAGGTAAGAGCCAGGAAGCAGGTGCCCAAGCAAAAAATCACCCAGCAGGCAAAGAAGCCCGGGATAAGGAGGAAAGTCCATCAGTGGGACTCCAGCCGGAAACAGTGCCAAGGACAGGATGGGTAGACAGGCACACTGGAACATCTATCCCCACTGCACTCTATGTTTAGGCCTGTGTGTGCTAGAGACAGATGCACAGGCATAAGCAAAGATTCCTGCCTGGGCTCCCCTCGACACCCCCAGAAGGGGTGGCCTGTCTTGCTCCGTCTACCAGGGTGCATGGACCTCTCCTGCCCCATTGCCTTTGGCAGCTGTTTACCTCTCCTGCAGAGACCGCAGGGATTCTCAAAGCATGCTTCCAACAAGGTCTCTCAAGTGGCTGCCTGCCAGTGCCTGCAGCACACCCAGCCCTGGGCCAGGCATGGGGACCCACCCATGCACTCCCCCCACCACTTCACGGGAAAACGTCGGGATGTGGGATGCGGCTGCACATGGCCGGTTTCACAGCTGTACAGGCAGGAGCGTAACCTGACACCTGGGGCTTCCATGGCTCCTCAGTGACTATGCAATGTCCACGCCGCCCCTTCCAGACCCCCAATCCCACACGCTGGCTCCACCTCTGCAGCCCTGAAGGGACCCTGGCGGAGAAGTGGGGTGGAAAGACCCAGCCCATCCCAAGTCAATGCCAGGGCAAGCGTGTGCCAGCACTTCAGCAGAACTGGGAGTTAAGACATTCCTTGGGATGCCCGGATCCCATCCTGGAGAGTCTCTCCTCCATCTCTGATGCCTAAGTGCTTGGGCCCTTGCCACCCATGTGGGAGTCCCAGATGGAGTTCCTGGCTCCCAGCTTCAGCCTGGCCCAGCCCCGGCTATTGTGGGTGTCTGGGGAATCAACCAGTGGATGGAAGATGCCTGTTCCTCTCTCCATCATTCGCCTTTCAAGTAAATAAAAATGAGAAAAAGAGAAGAGAGGGGCCGGAGGCGACTGTGTAGGTCCTTTATCCAACAGAGGTCCCTCTGTCTCGGAGGCATTGCCCTCTCGCTGGGCTGGTGAGGGTGTCGCGGGGAGCAGCTGGTGTCCTGTCAGCCCAGAAGCACCTGCACCCAGGTGCCAGTGGCTGTAACACCCACACATTCTGTTTCTGGGCTGCTGGACCACCCCCTCCCCCCGGGGCTTGTATCTGTGAATCTCTGTGGGGCACTGTCCGCCTGCTACGGAGGGAGAAAATCCATCTGTCGTTGCTACCCTAGGCGGAGTGTTCTCAGGCAGCAGCTGGGGTGGGGGGTGGGGTGGGGGTGGGGTGTGAAGTTTCCTTTTCTGGCCCCTCACTTCCTGACCTGCTCAGTTTCTCTGTGGGAGGCTGACGGAGTCCTGGGAAGAAGGGGACCGGTGACTACACAGGCGCCCCCTCTCCAGGACCGCATATCTGCTCACCTGCATACCCAGCCTCAGTTGTACGGCACAGTGGTGGGTGCACAACGGGAGAAAGGGATTCCAAATTCACTGCCGCGCCACCTCGCTCATTAGGAGTTCTGCCCTGTGATGGCCCACTGTAGGTGCCAACCTGACTGCATTCAGGAACACCTAGAGGGCTGGATATCATCCAATCAACAGTGGGCTGGGTGGGGAAAACCCGCTCTCTATGTGGGTGGATCCAATCAGCAGTGAGCTGGGTGGGGAAGACCCGCCCTCCATGGGGGTGGATATCATCCAATTAGCAGTGGGCTGGGTGGGGAAGACCCGCCCTCCATGGGGGGGTGTATATCACCCAATCAGCAGTGGGCTGGGTGGGGAAGACCCGCCCTCCATGGAGGTGGATATCATCCAATTAGCAGTGGGCTGGGTGGGGAAGACCCGCCCTCCATGGGGGGGGGTGTCTATCACCCAATCAGCAGTGGGCTGGGTGGGGAAGACCCGCCCTCCATGGGGGTGGATATCATCCAATTAGCAGTGGGCTGGGTGGGGAAGACCCACCCTCCATGGGGGGGGGTGTCTATCACCCAATCAGCAGTGGGCTGGGTGGGGAAGACCCGCCCTCCATGGGGGTGGATATCATCCAATCAGCAGTGGACCTGGACAGAACAAGAAAGGAAGATGTCCCTCTCTTTGGAGCTGAGACAGAACTCCAGGCTGTCCAGCCTGGGGATCCCAGGACTACTCCAGGCATCCATCTGGGTGCTTGGGCCTTTGGCCTTGAATTGGCTTCTGAGCCCTTTAGACTTGGACTGAGCCATGATACAGGTCTCCCGGGGTCTGCAGCCTGTACACGGCCCGTGTGGGACTTAGCCTCCCTATCGCTCCCGATACATCCGCTCTCACCCATCTGTGCCTGCATCCACGCCTCCACGCACGCACCCACCTCCTGGTGGTTCTCTCTGGAGAACCCTGACAAGCACACAGCCCCTCTCACCTTCCTGAATTCCTACTGTGCGCTTCCGCCAGGGGCTAAAAACCTACAAGACAACGGGGCAGCAACACCGAGCCTGTGAGATGGCAAATCCAACTCAGGGAAGAGGGGCTTGCAACCGTAAACTAGCACGGGACTCCTGCAGGCTGAAGAATGATTCAGAGGAAGCTGTCGCGGAGCCCCATTAGTTATCATCAGTTACTTCAGAACTGCATGGAGAGGCACAGGGTCAACACAATATTTTGTCTATCAAAGCCCACGCGAGGAGGAGACAGCAAGCTGCGTGCACCGGACGAACAGAGTTCAAGGCTGCAGCCCCGAACACAACCACGGGCAATGCACAGTGTGGTTACTGTGCTGAAAGGCTCTCAACACAGGAAGAAGCTGCCCCTGCTAACTTTCATGCTTTTCGGGGGTATTATAATATTCACTCAGTTAAATCAGGGTTTTAGGTTTTGCACCATTATGTTTGCAGGATCTATACATTGCATCAATAGCTGCCCAACACCACCCACACGCAGACACATGTTTATGGACTCCAAAGGGCTTGGCTCTGTCCGCCACGCTGGAATTGTCAGCCCAGCCCCCAGTGCCCCTGCTAGCCCTGGTCCTCCCTTCCTAGAGCTGGCCCTCTCCCACGGCACAGAAGGCAGTGTTCTCCAAGAGGGCCAGAGGGCCAGGCCTCCAGCACTGGTGGGTGCGGGGTCCCTGGCTGCCCCAGGTGCCAGGCGCCCTGAGCTCAGGTCTGCCGAGGTTGAAGCATGGGAGACTCCCACTGTGGCCTCGTCTGAGGGATAAACACAGGCTCAGGAAGCCGACACACCTGCCCGGACCCTTCACATTGAAGTACTAAAGCAGGGTGATGCGTGACCAGCTGGGTCCCCCTCTGACGCCCAGGCCACCCTGACCTGCCCACAGCTGCCTCACACGCCCTGCCCTCTAACGTGTCTCGGCCTGCGAGAGACAAGCTCTGTTGTCAGGGACAGCAGAGGGCCAGGCTGGGGGAGACCCCAGGCATGCAGTCCTGGAGCCCCGGGGGGAAGCTGCTGACTTCTGAATGATGGAGCCCCTCACGCAGGACCCATGCTGCATCGTCTCCATGGGCGGCTCCATGGCCCCCACATGTGGGGGAGCAGGCACTCCCTCAGACTCAGCCATTGCCACTTCTAAAACAGCTATAAATTATTCCACCCCTCAGGGACTAGAGGCATGGGAGGAGGATACTGTCCAATGTTTGGGTCTAACTCCGGTCCTGTCTGTTGCACTGGAATTTCTCAAGGTCAAGGGTGCCTGCTCAGCTCCTCTCAGTGTCCCCCATGGACACCAGGACAAGGACAGCTGGGGCTCCACTCCCCAGCTGAACAGGTGTAGGGGCGGTCAGCAGAGACTGGCCATCAGCAGTGCCCCACGAGACTGATGGGACAAAACAGCAAGGGATGGGACCATGGCTGGGACAGCGGCAGGAGGAGCTGGAAACGGCGTGAGTCTTGGCCAGCAGCGTGTGGACGGGGCAGCCTGGGGAGCCCCACTGGTGTGGGAGCCTCAGCAGCTGGTGCACAGGGGTTGTAAAGACTATAGCGAGAGGAAGATTTCTACAGTGCACCAGGAAGTACAGATGTTTCCAGCAGCCCGTGGCCAGCCCAGCTCAGCCAGGTTTGCACCGTTGGTCTTGGTATGCCCATCTGGTAAGCCGGGGGAGCCAGCCACGGTTGAGACAGCACCAATGTGTTTGCAGAGGGCATTTAGGTCCTCAAGGCTCACCGTGGGGGGAAGCATGATGGCCCACATGGCACGGATGCAGGGCCAGGCTGGGCCCGGTATGAGGGCCTTGGTGTACTCACCTCCACGTACAGCAGGGGGAAGATGCCAATCTTGTCCCCAAGCATTCCTTCTGCCCAGTTATCGTCCACTCTTCGGATGACGGTCAAAATTTCATCCTGAGAGTTCCAGGCACACAGATAACAGCCAACAGCAAGAAAAGAAAACAAGGGACTGGTTAGTACTACTGGGGCTACAAACTGACTCCAAGGGGTGATGCCAGCAAGGGTGTGTTCGAATCTCTGTCCTCCCTGGGATCTCTCGCTCGGAGCTGCTGATAATAGACACAAGCTTCCCCAAACCGGAAAGTCTGCACCCTACAACACAGCCAGTGCTTTAACATGCATGCTCCAATTATTTGTTTAGTGAAACAGAAATACTTTTAATAAAAATAAATTCAGCTAAGTATAAAACATTTTAGGGTTCTGGCTCCATCAGAGAACAAAAAATAAAATGACCCTAATCCAATTACATTTAGAATCATGGGTACACACAGCTCCAGATAACTCTGAAATTCTTTGCCCTATCACACAATACCAAATCTAACTGCACAGATGGCAACAGATGGGAGCAGAAAGGAAGACGCTGGGAAGAAAGGGGACGAGGAGCTGGCAGGGTGCAAGGAAGGAGACACTCAATGTCCTCACAGGTGCCAGGAGCGCGGGGTCAAGGTCAGGGTGGGCAGTGAGGAGGGCTGGGGAAGAGAAGGGCTGGGAAGAGATGGGGACAGGCAGGCAGTGACGGAGGAGGAGCCCTGCGGAACAGGAGACAGCACAGACACAATGTGGAGGGACACAGCCCCACGGGGACGCTCCCGGGGGTACTGGCGCCTCCCAGGGAGCTTTGGCCAGCTCTGCCCTCCTCCGAGTGTCACCCTCCCTTCAGCAGCCAGGGCTGGCTGGGCAGCCCCTCAGTGTCAACCTCCCTGCAGATCAAATCCTCCCTGTTGTTTGTCATTGGGCACTGTCTGAGCTGGCATCCGGAGCCCCGCTAAGGAGCGAGAGGCCCGGGCGGTCTCACAGGGGAAGAGCAGCCCTGTCAGGAAGCCTCAGTATCGTCCTGAGATGGGGCCCTGGCCTCTCCCTGGCAGGGGACTCCATGAAGGCACCAGGGAAGATGCTCACAGTACGGGCTTCGTGCCGGGAGGGTCCTCCAAGGTCTTTGCCCAACCTTCCTTCCACAGAGCGCAGGGTACAGTGCGAGACAGTCACAGCCACGCCCCGACCCCTGCACGCCATTCCCACTCCTCCCAAATACCACACAACAAACCCATCTGCGGCTTCGCAATCCAGCCAGGCACTGAGGAACACCGTTTCAGACTCCGACAAACCCCACGGACGGCAGGGGGTCCATGAGCTGGGGGGTGCCAGCATAAGCACACCCACTCTGCTGTCAGCTGTACCAAGGTGCAGCACACACAGCAAGGTGCAGCGTGGTCAGCCCCATCGCCGATCGTGACAATAAACACCTGTTTCACGAGGTTACCATTCTGCGCTAATTATCATCATCTGACAGTGTCCTGCTTAAAGACCCGAGTGCGAAACAGCCTGCCAGGGTGGGTGGGGCAGCAGCACCTCGGGTCCCACGTTTACTGTGTCTCTTGATGGCTCCCTTGATTGAATCTTGCGTTGTTTGTTGGCCACACATGTGCTCCGTGCCCAGGTGTGTGACATTCACATGACAATGACATCAGCCAGCAAGCACCTCTCAGAACGGGTCCCCTTGGCTACAGCGACAGGTGGGTGCACCTCAGCTTCCAGGTGCTGCCGTAAGCCAGGACAATGCACCTGCAGGCACTCCGCGGCAGTCACATCGCCGTCAGTTCTCCGGCCCCAGGCTAACAGTCGGGAGGGCTGCCTTCCAGCGGTGCACAGCCATGGCAGTGTAGGGGCTTTTCTGGAAACCATTAGGGTCACAGTGTGGGCCTGGCTGGAGGGGATGCTCACAGAACATTCCTGAACTCTGTCTTGAGCACTTCCCGTGTTCACAACCAGGGGGAGCCAAGCCAGGCTAAGCCCGGACCACATCAGCCGAAGGGGACCTCTGAGGTCGCTGAGCGCTCACAAGGCTTCCCGCAAGCCAGAGTTCTGGCAACAGCAAAACACCACAGAAAAGCGAACGGAAGTATCAAATGTCTACACTATTATCTAAGGCTGTTCGAGAATTCAGAGCCAAAGAGATAAAAGCCGTAAACTAGGAAGTGTAAGTACTGAAAAACTCAGAACACAATGATCTACCTAGAAAAGCAGACTAGCAACTCAAATTTAAAATTAGAGGAAGGCTGTCAATTTTAAAATAAACACACAAAAGCCCCTGGATTTTCCATATATCAGCAACAATGCTAGATGATGAGATTAAAAATGGCTAACATTAAAGAAGGAGTAAGTTGTCTATTTTGCTCATATCAGTATATGCCGAAATTAATTCCATAAGGATTAAAGGCATAAATGTTAGAAGAAAGCTTAAATGTCCAAGAAGAAAATATAGATACTTAATGTCGAGCTTCAAAATATGATAGTGAAGAGTTGCCACGGGGGGGGGGGGGTGGCGCTGTGGCACAGCAGGTTGTACTGCTGCTTTAGACACCAGCATCCCATACTGGAGTGCCGGTTCAAGTCCCAGCTGCTCAGCTTCTGATCCAGCTTCCTGCTAATGCACCTGGGAAGATGGCCATATCACACAATACCAAATACCTGGGTCCCTGCCATCCATGTGGGACACCAGGATGGAGTTCCAGGCTCCAGGCTTCAACCTGAGTCAGATTTGGCCATTGTGGGAGCTGGGCGAGTGGATGGAAGACCTCTCTCTCTTTCTCTCTTTCTCTTTCTGTCTCTCTGCCTTTCCCATAAGTAATCTTTTAAAAGAAAGAAGGCTACAGAAGGCTACAGAAAAACTAAATCCTCTACCTTAAAACCAACAGAAACCAAACCAAAAAAAAAAAAAGCAAATAAACCAGTAAAATATTTGTAGGCTGTATGAGAGACAAAGTTTAATATCCATACCATATAAGCACAAAAAAGAACAGTGGCAATAACAACAACAAAAAAGACAAATACCTGGAAGGAAAAATTTAACAAAGGCAAACTTAGGTGACTCACAGAAGAGGAAAAGCAAATTGACACTACATACATTTAAAATGTTACACTTGACTGCAAATCAAATGCATACAACTTTAAACAAGAAGATTCCAGTGTCTCTCTGTTGTGCTCATCAAACCATCAAGGATGAACATAAATCCCACTCACAGGGGCAGCCAGCACACAGGGTACAGGTACGGACTCACTCGGGGTGGGGATGGAAATTCAGGGCAGGCAGTCTGGCGGGTCCTGTCAAACATTCTGCAACACGGAGCAGTGGGTTAAGCCAGTACCTGTGACACTGGCACCTGATGTCAGACTGCCAGTTCGAGTCCCAGCTACTCCACTGCTGCTCCAGCTCCCCGCTGACGCACCTGCAAAGGCAGCAGATGATGGCCCAAGTACTTGGTCTCCTGTCACTCATACGGGAGACCCAGACAGAGCTCTGGGCTCCTGGCTTCAGCCTGCCCCACATCTGGCTGTTGCAGCCAGATCTGTGAACCAGTGGACGGAAGACTCTCTCCCTCTCTGCCTTTCAAATAAACAAGTAAATTCTTTATTTAAAAAACTGAAGCCTTGCAAGCCTATCAAAGCCACATCAAGGGACTCCATCTTAAGACAATCAAAGTATGCAAAGATTGAGCTACAAGGATGTTCCTTATGGTGTTTGTTCAACTAGAGACAAATGACAAAAGCACACAATTAGTTACTCAAAGCAATCCAGGAGAGAAATAATTAAATCAAGATGGAAACATGCATATTAAATTTAAGAACAAGGCCGGCGCCGCGGCTCACTAGGCTAATCCTCCGCCTAGCGGCGCCGGCACACCGGGTTCTAGTCCCGGTTGGGGCACCGGATTCTGTCCCGGTTGCCCCTCTTCCAGGCCAGCCCTCTGCTGTGGCCAGGGAGTGCAGTGGAGGATGGCCCAGGTGCTTGGGCCCTGCACCCCATGGGAGACCAGGAAAAGCACCTGGCTCCTGGCTCCTGCCATCGGATCAGCGCGGTGCGCCGGCCGCAGCGCGCCAGCCGCGGCGGCCATTGGAGGGTGAATCAACGGCAAAAGGAAGACCTTTCTCTCTGTCTCTCTCTCTCTCTCACTGTCCACTCTGCCTGTCAAAAAAAAAAAAAAAAAAAAATGGAAAAAAAAAAAAAATTTAAGAACAAGCCATGACTCCGATCGCGAGTATTTTGGTTGACTCCCCAATACTGCCCATTGGTGAGTTTCCTACAGATTCTTTCAGAGGTGCACGGGATGCATGTGTATACACGTGAGGGAGCTTCCAGAAGTTCATGGGAATTGCAATTAAAAGACAAGTTTATTTTGGTGAAAATGTTTTTTAAGTCCATGACCCGTTTTTTTTTACAATAAACATTTCCCACAAACTTTCTGAAGACCCCCTGAATATGCCTGATCTGTGTACACACACACACACACACACACACACACACATCCCCAGCATACAGGGATGATCATTTGGCCTAGGGATACAGATGGTGTGTAAGACACTTGAGTCCCTCATCAGAGTATCGGTGTTTGACCCCCAGCTCTGGCTCCTGACTTCAGTTGATTGCCAAGGCAGATCCGGGGAGATGGCAGGTGATGATGGCTCAAGTAATTGGAAGACCTGGATTGCATTCCTGCCTTCTGGTGTTCACCTGGCCCAGTTCCAGCTGTTGTAGGCATTTGGGGAGTGAATGAGCAGATGGCTGCACCCTCCGTATCTGTCTCTGTCTTTTTCTCCCTGGGTATCTATGGCTCTCAAACTTTAAAATTCAAAATTAATGATATGAAGGTAGCATAGTCACCACACTATTCCTCACCTTACTTAATTTAGTCTGAGGACCATTCCGTGACTGTCAAGTGCACACTTCAAGATCTCTTTAACTGTCACATAATATGACTCCAGCATATGAATGTACTATAACCTATCTAATGGGCTTGACAGTTATATATAAATGGCAAAAGTATCCATTAAGTGAACATGTCATTATTAACTTTACCAATAAAATCCTGCTTTTTAATTCAAAAACATAAAACGTATAGAAGTACATCTAGAAAAAGTCTGAAATACAAGTGCCAGAATTTAAAGAGGGAATAACTCTGGCAGAGACAGAAGAAATTGGGCACCTTTGTTTTCAATGTTTGTGTTCTTTCCTGTTTTCAAATTTTCTATCACGAACAATAGCTTCATAGTACAATTGTCTTACAAACAAGAAAACAAATACGAAGAAAGAAGAAAGCAGGAGGCCGAAGGTTTTCTTGTGCTTCTGGATGGCACTCTATATTTTCAGTTCACTTTAAAATATGAAATAAAAAATTAAATATCAAAAACTTACTGGGGGAGAGCTGTTAAGCAGTTAGGACGCCAGTTCAGATCCCCACGCCCACAGCAGAGGGCCTGGTTTAATTCCTGACTCCACCTCCTTACTCCAGGTTCCTGCTATACAGCACCATTGCTGGCAAAGAGTGAGGGCTTAAAAGAGGTGGGGCCCAGCCACCCACGCGGGGACCTGGATTGAGCTCTGGCTCCCAGCCATGCAGACACTGAGCTGGGGAAGGGAATTACCCAACTCCACCACCTCTGGTGCTCCTGGCCCACCTAAGGTGTGGGGGAGCTGAGAAACACAGGCTCCCCAAGATTGAGACCCCAAGATTATAGGACCGCAGGACACCCACCATAGCTGCCCACTCTTGCCCACCACAACACCAAAGATATATTTACAACTATTCCTTTAACACATCATGCCTTATCGAGGAAAAAAAAAAACAAACTTCCAGACATACTAAAAGGCAAAAATAAAAATCACAGTTTGAAGAGAAAGAGCAAGCATCAGAACTGTTCAAACATAGCAAGTCATGTTGGAATTAACAGACAGGGAATTTAAAACAATTATGTGACTATGCTAAGGGCTTTCATGAACAAAGCAGACAGTATGCAATAACAGACGGGCAATGTCAGCGGAGAGATGCAAATTCCAAGGAACCGGAAAGAAATGCTGGAGATCAAAAGCGCTGTGCCAGAAATGGAGAATGCCTTCGATGGGCTCATTAGGAGACTGGGCACGGCGGAGGGAGCAAACTCGGGCCTGGGGATGTCTCAGAAGAAACTCCACAACCAAGAAGCAAAGAGGAAAAAACAAAACCTGGAGGAGAAAAAACACCCAGAACGACTGTGCGACAACTCCGTACATGCAAAGGAGTTGCAGGAAGAAACAAGTAGATCTCTCCACATCAGTGTCAGATACCCAGTCACCGATCCAGAAAGTCCAGAGAAGAGGAAGCAGGGTAGACGCCAGAAACTGCACCTCTGCACATTTATTTTTTCCAAATACAGAAACTGAAAGATAAGGACAAAACCCTCTAAGAAGGCAGAAGGAAACACACCGGGTTACCTCCAAAAAAAGCAAAAATGAGAATTTCAACACACTGTCGGACCTGTAAGCAAGAAGAGAGGCGTAAAATGAAGTACTGAGCGAACACCCCGCCAGCCTAGAGTTCTGTATCCCGTGAAAGGGCCCTTCGCTAGGGGGAATAAAGACTTCCACAGAAGAGCAAAAATGGAAGAGGACGTTGCCAGTAGAGCCGCCGCACAAGAAATGTAAAAAGGAGTTCTTTAGAGAGAAGGAAGACAACAGGTCAGGGCCTCCAATCTACACGAGAAGGGAAACACATCAGGGAAGGAATAAGTGACAGAAAAATAACAACTTATTTCCTTACAACTGATCAAACGAGAGCTCCTTCAAAATAACAGAAACAAGGTATGTGATTATGTATTCTCATGTGTGTGTGTCTCTATCCTGGAAACTAATACATGCCCCTGTGTATGTCTATTTTATATATATACTTATGTATGCTTACCTTCAAGGAAAATAGATGGCAGCAATGATACAAAGATGGGAGAAATAAAATCTGTTATGGTTTTGTGATGAAAAGCTACTCTCATTACCATGAAGCAGTAGAGCGATATTTGAAAGTAGCCTTAGATTTGTTGTAAATGTATATTGCACACTCCAGGGCAAACAGCTAAAAGAATCACAAAAGAGATATTCTAGGAAAAGAGAAAAAAATGAATCATAAAAAATGCTCAGGGAAAACCACTAAAGACAGAAAGGTCACGGAAGACTAAAGAGAAACAAAGAGCAAGAGCAGCGAAGGGGAAATAGTGACACATGTGGCAGGATTTGCTGCAATCACATCACTAATCACTTCCAAGGTCAACGTCCAACTTTTGTGACTACATGAATCAGAAGACAGATTATCAGGAAAGAAAGAAAAACAAGACCAAACTATATGTTACCTAAAAGAAGCTGTTTTTTGTTTATTTGAAAAGGAGAGAGAGAGAGAGAGAGAGAAAGACTGAGATTCTTCCATGTACTGATTCACTCCCCAAAATGCCTGCAAAAGCCAGGGTTTTGCCAGGCCAGTGCTAGGAGCCTGGAGCTCCATCAGGTGTCCCACATGGGTGGTAGGGACCCAGGTACTTGAGCCATCATCTGCTGCCTCCCAGGACGCTCATTTAGCAGGAAGCTGGATCTGAATTGGAAGAGCCAAACTTGAACCAGGCACTCCAATAAAGAGTGGGTATCCTAAGTGGGGACTTAACCTCTGTGCCAAATGCATAGCCCATGAAACACACTCTAAATATAAACACACAAATAAATCAAGCACCCATATATATGTAGATATATATGCACATCATGTTAACACTAATCGAAGGACAGCTACATTAATTTGCGACAGAGCAGGCTTCGGAGCCAGGAAAGTTATCAGGGATGGAGAGGCATTACACACTTGTAAGATAAGGAATCAATTCTCTGGGAGGACAGAACAATCCTTCAGGTAGGTGTCTAGCAATAGTTTCAAAATAAATGAGGCAAAAGCTGACAGGAGCCAGGAGAAGTAGATGAACCCACTAGGAGAGTTGGAGACTTGCTCCCCTCTGTCAGAAACGGGCACACCTGGCCCACAAAAGCAGTGAGGACAGGGCTGAACTCCAACAGCACCATCAACAACTGGCTGTAACTGACACCCAGAGATTGCGTGATCCGCCTACAGCATGTTACACGTTCCTCTCAAACTCACAGGGAAGTTCACCAAGGCAGATGACGTTTATGGCCGTAAAACACACCTAAACATCTTCAAAGAGCAGACATCATACAATGTCTACTCTCAGATCACAGCGGAATTCAACTGGAAAGCAGAAAAATCTCCAAATGCTTAGAGATTTAGCGACCAATTTCTATATAATACTTGAATCAAAGAAAAAATCTCAAGATAATTTTAAAAATAGTTTCACCTCTATGAAAACGTAACATCAAAATTTCTGGGATGTAGCAAAAGCAGCACTTAGAGGAAAATTTATAACACTGAATGTATATGTTAGAAAACAAAAAAGATCTAAAACCAGTAACTTCAGCTTCCACTATAAGACACTAGAAAAAGAAAATGAAATCCAAAGTAAGCAGAAAAAAAACAGTAAAAATTAGGGCAGAAACCATTGAAATTGAAAGCTGGAAACCAATAGGAACACTCAATGAAACAAAAAACAGATTCTTTGAAAATATGAATAAATCAGAAAGCTTCTAGTGAGGCTAAAAAAGGGAAGATGTCAATGACTGAGATTAGAAATGAAGGTGGGGACGTCACCACATCTCTTGGACACAAAGGACAATCAGGGGCTGGCGTAGTGGCACAGTGGGCTAAGGTGGCTAAGGTGCCACCTGTGACACCAGCGTCCCATTTCATACAGCTGGTTCGAGCTCCCAACTGCTCTGCTTCCAATCCAAGCCCCTGCTGATGCGCCGGGAGAGCAGCAGATCACAGCTCAAGTATTTGGGCCCCTGCACTCATGTGGGAGACCTGGATGGAGCTCTGGACTTCTAGCTCAGCCTGGGTCCAGCATCAGCTACACATCACAAAACTTGACTCAAAGTCCAGCTCTCTGCTGTGGCCCGGGAAGGCAGTGGAGGATGGCCCAAGTGCTTGGGCACCTGTACTCGCATGGGAGACCAGGAGGAAGCACCTGGCTCCTGGCTTCGGGTCGGCGCAGTGCCGGCCATAGTGGCCATTTGGGGGGTGAACCAATGGAAGAAAGACCTTTCTCTCTGTCTCTCTCTCTCACTGTCTATAACTCTACCTGTCAAATAGAAAAAAATTAAAAAAAAAAGAAAATGGCATGAATATGTAGAAAATCTGAATGAACAGACCAAAAAACTTCTGGCGCTAATAAGCAGTTACAGTAAAGTTGCTGGATAAAAGGTTACTATACAACAGTCGGTTACTTTCCTATCCACCAGTGATTTTCAAGTGGAATTTGAAATTAAGAACATCAGCACCCTCAAAATGAAAGACCTGGGTGGAAATATAACAAAATATGTGCAAGATCTATATAGGGAAAGCTACAAAACTCTGATGAAAGAAATCAAAGAACCAAAATCAACAGAGACCTTCCAAGTTCACAGGAAAGAATATTCAACATGTTCTTACCAATCTGATCTGTAGAGTCAATGCAATACCAATCAAACTGCAAGCAAGCTATTATGTGGGTAGTAACGAATTAATCCTGAAGTTTACCTGGAGAGGCATAACACCCAGAATAGTTAACACAATGTTGGTGGATAACTACAAAGACTGACCAGCCACTTCAACAGTTACTATAAAGCTACATGAAAGAAGACAGTGTGGTATCGGTGGAACAATCAATAGATCAGTAGAACACAGTAGAACACCCAGAAATACCTGACTGAACACACTAAACTAATCTTTGACAACGGAGTAAAACTAACACAGTGGAGCAAAGATAGATTTTCCAAGAAATGGTGCTGGAAAAACCAGACATCCCTGTGCACACAAATGAATCTAGATACAGACCTTATACACATCACAAAACTTGACTCAAAGTGGATTATAGGTACAAATGTAAAATGGAAAACAATAGAATTTCTAGAAGGTAATGTATGAGAAAATCTAGATGACCTTGGGTGTGGCAATTATTTTCTGTATACAAGACCAAAGTCATGATCCATGAAAATAAGCATTGATACGCTAGACTTCACGAAAACTAGTAACTTTTGCTTTGCACATGACAGGAGGGTGGGAAGGCAAGCCATGCAGTGAGATAAAACAGCTGCCAAGGACCACTATGAGAAAGGACTGGTATGCAAAATACACAAGGAACTCTGAGAACGCAGCAATGAGTAAGCACTCTGATTCCTAAATGTGCTAATCAACAGGCACCTGAACAAAGAAGATATGATGGCAAATGAGTATGAAAATATGCTCCATATCATATGTCATCAGGGAAATGCAAATTAAAGCAACCAGGAGACACCACC